>NC_088236.1:29490350-30090350 GCF_036934945.1 Oncorhynchus masou masou | reverse complement strand
TCTGCAGAGAGATGGTACCAAGGGATACATTTATGCCATCTGATCAAATGACCTACAAACATACCAATGCAATCATTGGCATTCTCTCAACCAGCTTCATAAGGTAGTCAACTGGAATGCATTTCAATTAACAGGTTTGCCTTGTCAAAAGTTAATTTGTGGAATTTCTTTCCTTCTAAATGCATTTGAGCCAGTCAGTTGTGTTGTGACAAAGTAGAGGGGAGGGGGTACACAGAAGAAAGCCCTATTTGGTAAAAGACCAAGTCCATATTATGGCAAGAACAGCTCAAATAAGCAAAGAGAAACGACAGTCCATCATTATTTTAAGACATGAAGATCAGTCAATACGGAAAATGTAAAGAACTTTGAAGATTTCTTCAAGTGCAGTTGCAAAAACCCTCAAGCATTGTGAGGAAACTGGCTCTCATGAGGACCGCCACAGGAAAGGAAGACCTAGAGTTACATCTGCTGCAGAGGATAAATTCATTAGAGTTACAAGCCTCAGAAATTTAAGTAACAGACACATCTCAACATCAACTGTTCATAGAAGCCTTCATGGTCGAATTGCTGCAAAGAAATGACTACTAAAGGAAACCAATAATAAGAAGAGACTTTCTTGGGCCAACAAACATGGGCAACGAACATTAGACTGGTGGAAATTTGTCCTTTGGTCTGGAGTCCAAATTGCCCATTTTTGGTCACAACCTCCTTGTCTTTGTGAGATGTGTTGTGGGTGAACGGATGATCTCCGCATGTGTATTTCTCACCGTAAAGCATGGAGGAGGAGGTATTATGGTGTGGGGGTGCTTTACTGGTGACACTGTCAGTGATTTATTTAGAATTCAAGGCACACTTAACCAGCATGGCTACCACAGCATGGTTTGTGCTTAGTAGGACAATCATTAGCTTTCAACAGGACAATGACCCAACACACCTCCAGGCTGTGTAAGGGCTATTTCACCAAGAAGGAGAGAGATAGAGTGCTGCATCAGATGACCTGGCCTCCACAATATCCTGACCTAAACCAAATTGAGATGGTTTGGGATGAGTCAGACTACAGAGTGAAGGAAAAGCAGCCAACAAGTGCTCAGCATATGTGGGAACTCCTTCAAGACTGTTGGAAAAGCATTCCAGGTGAAGCTGGTTGAGAGAATGCCAAGTGTGTGAAAAGCTGTCATCAAGGCAAAGGGTGGCTATTTTGAGAATCTGAAATATAAAGTATATTTTGATTTGTTTAATACTTTTTTGGTTACTACATGATTCCATATCTGCTATTTCATAGTTTTGATGTCTTCACTATTATTCTGCAAAGTAGAAAATAGTAAAAATAAAGAAAAACACTTGAATGAGTAATGAGTAAACTTTTGACCGGTAGTGTATATCTGAAACAAAATACTGTTGATGGACAAAATGTTAAAGAGGCAATGGCGTAACAAATAATTTAGGGCAAGAGATTTCTCAGAAGAAAGGACATATTTTAACCCTCGTGCTCCTAATGCACCACCTGCCCCCATGCATCCTCCTCAGCCCCTTCCTCCCAACCCAACTGGGTGAGTGGCTCCGCAGACCTCGGGACCAGATTTCACAGACGGCCATTTAAAATAACAATTGCATGCATGTCAGATTTCTGGCCTCTGAAATTCATGATAGATGAGGTAATGTGATCGTGCACAGTGCAATCCAAAATGTTGTGTGTCTGTATACGCATGTGACATGTGTGTATTTGCTTGTCTATAGACTTTGTGTGTGGTGATCCCATTTCTCACCTTAAACATGTTCAAATAGACGTGGAAAATCTGTAAACCAGAAAACTGTCAAATAACAAATAAGAAAAACAAATTGGGCAAATGATTTGCAACTGTTCTGCATGGCCCTTTGATACCTAAGGCTTTGTCAAGCATGGAAGTCATGTGCCTGTTTTCAATTAGATCCAATGTGCAAGCAGTATTAAACCTGTACATGCTTTCATTTAGTCAAAATTACAACTCAATTAAAACCCTGTAAAATTGCCATAGAGTTAACGATTGAGAAAAGAAACATAACCATAACATTATAACGTGCAAGCGCGGCTTTAGCCGCCTCACTGCACATAGGGAGAGACAAGAAGCTTGTCGTCCGAGTAAGTGCCAGTGCATAAACACTAATAATAGGTTCCATAAAGTCAGTCATATGGCACTGTGGTCTGGTCCCAGAGGGGCCCTTAACAGGTGCTGCATGGGGTCTGGGGCATCCCTGGCAGGGACTGGGCAGGACAATGTGGCTCTTCCTCATGTGGTGGGGTGCGAGGCCATGCAGGGGGTTGCATATATCAGCCCAGCAGAGATAGAAGACACACTGAATGACATGAAGCTTGTAGATTAGCAGGAAAAAACTCCTACATTATTATCCTAGAACACTATGCTCAACCTTTATTTCAGAGATAGAGTATTGTTTCCTGAATAGGCCAGAGCAGTGCATTGAGAAGATGGCAGGGATCTCCATTGAGGGAGAACATTTGTGGAGCTCTCCACTGGCTCTGCATGGAACATGAAGCAAAAAACAACAACAAATAAACAAAGAGAGAAAAACAGTCTGAATAAAAAAGAGAGGTGAGCTGCTTGTCGCCACACTCATTCTTCTGGCGCTGTACGCTATTCTTCTCCTGGTCCCCCTGCTTCATCCTCTCTTACTCCTCCTCCTCCCCTCTTCTCTCAAATTCTCCCACTCACATGCTCTCTCTCTCTCTCTCTCTCCCTCTACATGGCTTTAATAAACACTCTCTCCTGGTTTAATCTCACAGAAACACGTTCCTCTCGACAGAGAGACAGGACCAAAATCACTCACTCCCCCTCCTCCCTTCTTCCTCCATCCCTCCCCCACAGTCCCTCCCCTTCACTGGGGCCTCATCTTTCCCATGACAGCTACCCTTTCAATCGGGTAATCTTGGGCTAAGTAGCCATTTTCATTTCAGCCCCCCATTGAAGGCGACTGCTGGTGAAAAGGCAGGGGCTTGTAGGCCTGGCTGCTAATGGGGCCAGAGACAAGGCCTCCCCATTCTGCAACCTGGACTCGGGGTAGACGTAACATAGTAAACAAAAATCTGAACACTAAAATTAGTATGATATATTACATTTGGTATGTTATGTACTCATTTGTCCGTCATACTTTTCATATGGTAAGTTACAATTAGTATGATATGTTATGAGTTTCAATTGGTACAATATATTACAAATTTGAAATAAATATGCTATGTTACGAATTCCAATTTGTTTAGGCTAACATTAGCAAGGTTAGGGTTAGGGGTTAAGGTTAGGGTTAGGAGTTAGGTTAACACTGGAAGACTTAATATAAATTTAAAATTGAAATATCTCCGCGATTTTTAAAGTCATGCCCCCCTCCATCCTGGACCTTTCCTTAATAAGTCTATGTAACACATGTATGTTGTTAGAATGTTGTGTTATAAGCAGTTTTAAGAGGACATGTCTTTTTGGGGAGCGCAAAAAAAGTGACTCTTGGTTGCTAGAGGTTAGCATTATACACCAAACCACCCACCCTCCTTACATTTTTGCCTTAAGCAAACTTATGTCTTATGCAACCATACCAAACGTAGCATAGCACACTAATTTGTGCAGCTCGGGTTTTTGTTTACTATGCTACATCTAGTCTGTGAGACCAGGCTGGATTCTGTCATGGACAGAGGAGAATAAGAGCCTCTTATCAACAGGCCACAGCCAGGCTCTCCCAAACACCATTCTTCACCAAATTGGCTTCTCCCTCCCTCCCTCTTTCCTCCCTGTGTCTCAACCCCACTGTCCCTCAGAAATCTAAACCAATTCTCTAATTGTTATATGATTGAAAATAAACTCAGCAAAAAAAGAAATGTCCTCTCACTGTCAACTGCGTTGATTTTCAGCAAATGTGTAAATACTTGTATGAACATAACAAGATTCAACAACTGAGACATAAACTGAACATGTTCCACAGACATGTGACTAACATAAATGGAATAATGTGGCCCTGAACAAAGGGAGGGTCAAAATCAAAAGTAACAGTCAGTTTCTGGTGTGGCCACCAGCTCCATTAACTTCTTGGATATAGGGGGCGCTATTTTAATTTTTGGATGAAAAACGTTCCCGTTTTAAACAAGATATTTTGTCACGAAAAGATGCTCGACTATGCATATAATTGACAGCTTTGGAAAGAAAACACTCTGACGTTTCCAAAACTGCAAAGATATTGTCTGTCAGTGCCACAGAACTGATGTTACAGAAAAAACTCAGATAAAAATATAATCAGTAAGTGCCGCATTTTTTGAAACCGCCTCATGGCAATGACTCCTTATATGGCTGTGGAGTTGCTAGGAGTCAGCTTACGTTTTCCACGTTTTCCCCAAGGTGTCTGCAGCATTGTGACGTATTTGTAGGCATATCATTGGAAGATTGACCATAAGAGACTACATCTACCAGGTGGTCGCTTGGTGTCCTCCGTTGCAATTATTGCGCAATCTCCAGCTGCAGTATTTTTCGTTTGCTTCTGATGACAAGAGAACTGCCACCACTGATAGATTATTGAATAGATATGTGAAAAACACCTTGAGGATTGATTCTAAACAATGTTTTGCCATGTTTCTGTCGATATTATGGAGCTAATTTGGAAAAAAGTTTGGCGTTGTAAGTGACTGCATTTTCCGGTATTTTCCTTAGCCAAACGTGATGAACAAAACGGAGCTATTTCGTCTACACAAATGATCTTTTTGGAAAAATGAAAATTTGCTATCTAACTAAGAGTCTCGTCATTGAAAACATCCGAAGTTCTTCAGAGGTAAATGATTTTATTTGAATGCTTTTCTTGTTTTTGTGAAAATGTTGCCTGCTGAATGCTAGGCTTAATGCTATGCTAGGCTATCAATACCCTTACACAAATGCTTGTGTAGCTTTGGTTGAAAAGCATATTTTGAAAATCGGAGTTGACAATGTTGTTAACAAAAGGCTAAGCTTGTATATCAATATATTTATTTCATTTCATTTGCGATTTTCACGAATAGGAAACGTTGCGTTATGGTAATGAGCTTGAGCCTATGATTACGCTCCCGGATACGGGATTGCTCGACGCTAGAGGTTAAGTACTGCAGTGCATCTCCTCCTCATGGATGAGTTCTTGCTGTGAGATGTTACCCAACTCTTCCACCAAGGCACCTGCAAGTTCCCGGACATTTCTGAGGGAATTGACCCTAGCCCTCAGCCTCCTATACAACAGGTCCCAGACGTGCTCAATGGGATTGAGATCCGGGCTCTTCGCTGGCCATGGCAGAACACTGACATTCCTGTCTTGCAGGAAATCACACACAGAATGAGCAGTATGGCTGGTGGCATTGTCATGCTGGAGGGTCATGTCAGGATGACCCTGCAGGAAGGGTACCACATGGGGGAGGAGGATGTCTTCTCTGTAACGCACAGCGTTGAGATTGCCTGCAATGACAACAAGCTCAGTCCGATGACGCTGTGACACACCGCCTCAGACCATGACGTACCCTCCACCTCCAAATTGATCCTGCTCCAGAGTACAGGCCTTGGTGTAATGCTCATTCCTTCGACGATAAATGCGAATCCGACCACCACCCCTGGTGAGACAAAACCGCAACTTGTCAGTGAAGAGCACTTTTGGACAGTCCTATCTGATCCAGCAACGGTGCGTTTGTGCCCATAGTTGACGTTGTTGCCGGAGATGTCTGGTGAGGACCTGTCTTGCAACAGGCATACAATCCCTCAGTCCAGCCTCTCTCAGCCTATTGCGGTACAGGCATTGCAATTTTTTGCCTTGGCCACGTCTGCAGTCCTCATGCCTTCTTGCAGCATGCCTAAGGCACGTTCACGCAGATGAGCAGGGACCCTGGGCATCTTTCTTTTGGTGTTTATCAGAGTCAGTTGAAAGGCCTCTTTAGTGTCCTAAGTTTTCATAACAGTGACCTTAATTGCCTACCATCTGTAAGCTGTTAGTGTCTTAACGACCATTCCACAGGTGCATGTTCATTAATTGTTTATGGTTAATTGAACATGCATGGGAAACAGAGTTTAAACCCTTTACAGTGAAGATCTGTGAAGATATTTGGATTTTAACTAATTATTTTTTGACAGAGTCCTGGAAATGGGACATTTCTTTTTTTGCTGAGTTTTTTTATATTCTTGTGACTCTGTCGTTGAGTATGGTATTAAAACATTCAGGAAGTAAGTGGCACTTCTAGAAGTCAAGTGGGCTTGACTGTAATATACAGTAAACACATGTATTGAAGAGTAAGGGAAATAATGACATGCCCTAGATCAGTGGTTCCCAACCAGGGATACTAGGACCTCTGAGGGATCTTGGTCTATCCACAGGGGGTACTTGATAAGACTAAAGAGACCATAGGCCTACTAGTAAAATGCACATACTTCAGGGCAGAGCTAAATTCAGTTGGTGGTACAATAACCAAAAAAGGTTGGGAACCACTGCCCTAGATGACAAGGACCCTACAGTATTAATTAAGTGTACAGCACCTCAGCGGCCTGCTTAATCTCACTCAACCCCATGTCCCTGATAGGATCTGATAGACATACACCAGGAGGGAATGGAAAGCCATGGTAAAACCCAAAGAAATGTCCTAGTCCCTTCCCTTCCCATATTCATTATTTATGTTCATCTCCTGCCCCTCAGAAAGTCCTTCTTTCTCTCCTCTGGGTTTTTGGTGAAAACAACACAACAACAAAAACAATTGGGACCACAATATTCAACAGACCTGGGCAATTACATATTGTACTTGTTTTCCAACAATTTCCCTGATATTCAACCAGTATTCCTTTCATCCCCGAGTGTGGTTAATTAAAGCTCCATCTCTTCCCTCCTCTCCCCAGATGTTGCAGTGCCGTTCAGCAGTTGAGAAAGAGAAGTGTTAACCTCCCTTACAAACCACAGGCAGAAGGGCTGCATTCCTCTCCCACAATATCCATGCACCGTGTTACCACGGCAACCCCCAACCAAATACAATGGCCTGTTCAACCCTGTTTACTTTTTTCCTCCCTTTTTTGATTTCATCACTGGGCTCCCATGCACACTCTGGTTAAAATAAACAGAAATGGAGTCCATATTCAGCCAAGCCCGCGTGAGTTTATTTTGAGTCTCCGCCTGGTTCGGTCCATGACGCTGTTTCGCCATCCCTCTCACTTTTCACTGCTCGAAAGTTGGAAAGGATGGCCGTGCTGTGAGGCAGAGGAGACATGGAGCTCTGGTTTGAATTGGCTGTGCTCATTTGAGACACGACGCCCCAAATAGTTTGGAAGCAGAGTGTTCTTTGCAGAGAGGAGCCAAATCCAGAGGAGAGGGAAGCCCTGGAGTACAAGAGTACTGGCCATGATGAGGATCATAGTGCCGAGATTATTTATCTCTCATCTGTTTACATACTATCACTACCCAATATCATGTACAAATATAGGCTACAGGCGCACAAACTCACACATACAAACACACAATTTGTCCCATTCAGGAATGACAGTAAGTTGATGTCTAAAGCTATTAATTGATTAGCCGTAATATGACACTATGTTCTCTTAATTAGGTTTTCTTCTCAGACATTCAGCAGACGTTCCGATGGTTGAGTATCCCTTTATTAGTCTGGATTCCATCTCAAGCTCCCCAATAGGCACTTAACTCCTGCCTAATAGCGGATCTTCCCATACTTCCTCCGGGAGGCTATTCAACTGAGAATAGTTAATTTGTTTCTAATGCTTGGCTAATGGAGGATCCTAACAGGAGGATTTTGGGGGATTGACAAGTATTTTAAATTATTTTGGAAAACTGACAGATAAATGATGAATGATGACATTTTAGGCCAGATTCAGTAAGACTTTTCTGTCTGGGAGTTGTGGAATAAGTGGTGGGGGTCAACAGAATTTAAAACCTTTCAGCTACCCTCTGCCACACATACAGATATTTTGATCCACATTGTAAATATACAGGTATTTAGATCCTAAATGTGACATTTTTGCAAAGTTATATCGAAAGGTTCTTATTAGTGAGTAGAAGGTACTATCAGTACTATCACAGCCATGCAGTGCCCAGTCCGTTACCCTGTGAGTGACAACCTGTGGGTGACAACCTGTGGCACTATCGGCTGTCACGTCTGCAGAGCGGGGGTGGCTAAGGGACCAGGGGGGCGGGGAGGGAGGCAGAGCTATAACAGCGGAGAGGGCTGAGAGGCTGAGGTCTCAGCAAAGGGTATCTTTAAATAGCAGTGTGTGCCCAAAAGTGGCTCCACTAATCAATCTAATTCTGACTGCTAGCACTGGCCTCCCCTCTCAGACGTTTAAATGCATGTAGATAACCTTATCTCAACCCGCCACATCCTTCACAATTAGCGCTTTCTATCTCCACACAAACACAGACATGCATATTTCTACTTCTACAACCAATGTGTGTGTGTGTGTGTGTGTGTGTGTGTGTGTGTGTGTGTGTGTGTGTGTGTGTGTGTGTGTGTGTGTGTGTGTGTGTGTGTGTGTGTGTGTGTGTGTGTGTGTGTGTGTGTGTGTGTGTGTGCGCGCGTGCGCGCGTGTTTGGTGTTGGACCACAACCCTCCGTAACCCTCCAGACTTAGAAGGATGAGATCATGAGACAGGTGGCCAAGAAATCCCCTCCTCCTATTGGCTTTTGGTTCCTGACTTCAGAATCCTATGAGATACTACTTGCTCTCTCCTTGCTGTTCATTTCAACAACAACACAGACAATGATCAAGACAACACCTTCCACCGGCTCCATCCTAGCTGTTGCTAATGCGACAGTTGTGGAGATTTTAAATGATCTAGCCATTGGGGAAAATGCATGACGTTAGCGTGAAGAGAGGATTGTACCAGAGGAAAACCTCAGCTCCTCGGAGCATCCGCATGCAGTCTTATGCTTCACACCTGTGTTCTGGAACAGTGGGCAAAGAATGGATGAGCGACGTGACAGTGATCATCAGACCATTTTCATTGGGCAGAGGAAGGAGGGGGATAGAGGGGAGGGGCTCAATCACATCATCTTTGACAGGTTGGAGGCTTGGAGATGAAACTTTAATGAGATAGCCCTCACCATGACGACGGTGATCTGATCAGTGGGTGATTGCCATGAGGATAGTCCGTCGCTACAGATGTAGGATCTTCATTTTATCACTCTTTTACAAACTTGAAGTGTATTTTAGTTTTAAAAAGGCCAAATTTGTAATTTCCACTTTGACATTTCAGACTTGATTTGCCCCAACGAAAAATGTATCAACCCCTAAAAATGCCCATTCGGTATAATCCAGTCTATTTTCCTGCTGTAGCAAACTGGCTCAAATTAAGATCCTACATCTGTATGTCTGGAGGGAGGAGAGGGAAAACTACTAAACCTTACCCAAACATAGGCAGATGAAAATGATATCTTCAGGGAAGATTTGTATGTGTTTGTGTGTATGAAAGAGAGAGAGAAGGAGGACGGGGAGTTCCTCTGGTATTTGAGCTGCTGCCTTGGTCTCTCCTGGGTCCCTCTGGTGTCATAGTGGCCCACTTTTAGCCATGCAGCAAAGGTCTGTAAGGAGGCTTCTGTGACAGATGTGTCTCTACAAGGTCATTCAGACATTCACCTTCCTCCCCTCCCCCTCCCTCCTCCCACTCTGATACCCCCGTTGATTTCTAATACGCCTCTCGTAAATATTCCCATTCACAGGGACAGGGACACATAGGTTGTTTGTCGATCCCGTATTTGAATCGCTTGTGTGTGTGTGTGTGTGTGTGTGTGTGTGTGTGTGTGTGTGTGTGTGTGTGTGTGTGTGTGTGTGTGTGTGTGTGTGTGTGTGTGTGTGTGTGTGTGTGTGTGTGTGTGTGTGTGTGTGTGTGTGTGTGTGTGTGTGTGTGTGTGTGCTATAAACAGACATAAACACACATACACATCCACAGGGATTGGTCAGGATAATTAGGCGTGGTAATGAGATGCGCAGGGTGGAGAGAAGGCTCCTACCTCTGTAATACTGATAGCCAATGCCCTTGAAGACCATCAGGGGGACAGGGGACGCTGGTGGCAGATACAGCCTAATCATCGCACATCACCAATACAACAGCTAACACAACACCCAATATACCTCCCTCCCATTGCAAGTAGAAAATGTACTGATACTGTGAAAATAAAACATACTAGCTCACGTGATCCCATTCCCTCTGCAAGGTACTGGCTCATCTGGTTCTCCAGAGTTGCTAATCTATTGGATTCATGAGAAAGTCTCTCATGTGATTAAGTTCAGCCAGGTTTTAGCACCTTTTTTCTCTAAATGCTAGTGATGTAGCAATACCAGAGTGCCTCTGACAGTTCTCATAGTTCCCTCTGAAATGACCCGCTGTAAACAAGCAAGATATAGCAGTGAATTTAACAGACGTTTTTATTGATTAACATTCGGGATAATTTGAATCCAAATCAAATCAAATTTATTTATATAGCCCTTCGTACATCAGCTGATATCTCAAAGTGCTGTACAGAAACCCAGCCTAAAACCCCAAACAGCAAGCAATGCAGTTGTAGAAGCACGGTGGCTAGGAAAAACTCCAGAGAAAGGCCAAAACCTAGGAAGAAACCTATAGAGGAACCAGGCTATATGGGGTGGCCAGTCCTCTTCTGGCTGTGCCGAGTGGAGATTATAACAAGAACATGGCCAAGATGTTCAAATGTTCATAAATGACCAGCATGGTCAAATAATAATAATAATCACAGGCAGAACAGTTGAAACTGGAGCAGTGGCACGGGCAGGTGGACTGGGGACAGCAAGGAGTCATCATGTCAGGTAGTCCTGAGGCATGGTCTTGGGCTCAGGTCCTCTGAGAAAGAGAAAGAAAGAGAGAAAGAGAGAATTAGAGAGAGCATACTTAAATTCACACAGGACACTGGATAAGACAGGAGAAGTACTCCAGATATAACAAACTGACCCTAGCCCCCGACACATAAACTAATGCAGCATAAATACTGGAGGCTGAGACAGGAGGGGTCAGGAGACACTGTGGCCCCATCCGATGATACCCCCGGACAGGGCCAAACAGGAAGGATATAACCCCACCCACTTTGCCAAAGCACAGCCCCCACACCACTAGAGGGATATCTTCAACCACCAACTTACCATCCTGAGACAAGGCCGAGTATAGCCCACAAAGATCTCCGCCACGGCACAACCCAAGGGGGGGCGCCAACCCAGACAGGAAGATCACATCAGTGACTCAACCCACTCAAGTGACGCACCCTTCCTAGGGACGGCATGAAAGAGCACCAGTAAGCCAGTGACTCAACCCCTGTAATAGGGTTAGAGGCAGAGAATCCCAGTGGAAAGAGGGGAACCGGCCAGGCAGAGACAGCAAGAGTTGTTCGTTGCTCCAGAGCCTTTCCGTTCACCTTCCCACTCCTGGGCCAGACTACACTCAATCATATGACCCACTGAAGAGATGAGTCTTCAGTAAAGACTTAAAGGTTGAGACCAAGTCTGCGTCTCTCACATGGGTAGGCAGACCATTCTATAAAAATGGAGCTCTATAGGAGAAAGCCCTGCCTCCAGCTGTTTGCTTAGAAATTCTAGGGACAATTCGGAGGCCTGCGTCTTGTGACCGTAGCGTACGTGTAGGTATGTATGGCAGGACCAAATCAGAGAGATAGGTAGGAGCAAGCCCATGTAATGCTTTGTAGGTTAGCAGTAAAACCTTGAAATCAGCCTTGACAGGAAGGCTAGCACTGGAGTAATATGATCCATTTTTGGGGTTCTAGTCAGGATTCTAGCAGCCGTATTTAGCACTAACTGAAGTTTATTTAGTGCTTTATCCAAGATGGTACTGTGTTGTGGTGTCAACAAATTACACATCTGCTTTCACTGGACATCTTCATAGGTTTTGAAAACGATCAAAAATAAACAGCACAACGCAGCACTACTTAGCAACACCTATGAATGAGAAAGTGGCACTCTCGGAACGTTTAGAGACAGATACCGCATTGGCCCAACTCTCTAAATATGGGCAGACCTAAGCTCTTACTCTGAGTCATTCTGATTTCTGGGAGAGGCCCAGACGTTTAACCCTAAACAGTTTGGTCCTCATTCAACACCAATGAAAAATAAAAGCGTTTAGATTAATTGATCAATTCACTCAGAGGCCAAACTAATCAATGAGATACATTATTAAAGGAGGGCTATTGATCAAGGCTGAGTTGAGCTGAGTAAAATGTTTACCGCAGCAGAGAGGCTGGGATCAATGGAGTGGCCAGGCAGCTGAATAGAACCCTGCATGGATCAATCTGGGCTTATGGACCTCTCCACTCTCCCTGGTCTCCTCTGTTACTTTATGGCTGACACAATGCAAGAAGTGAGAGGAAACTAAAGGCCAGTACATCCCTAAGGTGGAGCATGTTAGAGGACCTGCCACCTTTGTCATCCTAAGGTACCTTTTTATCAATGGCTATGAGGCTGAGTTAGGGGAGGAGGGAGAGCAAATGGGGTCTGGGAGGGGGGGGAGTGGGGGCCCCCATTATCTCTTCTCATACTATAAGGGAGAGAGAGAGAGGGGCGGGGGTGAGAGAGAGAGGGAGGGGGGGGGCTTGCGGAGGAGAATTGGTGTGGGGATGGTGGGCAAGGGCTTTTCAGAAAGTCAACAGACCACTACTCCACCACCAGTTGAAGGAGTTATTTCCCACACAAAAGAAAGCTTTGAGGAGTGGAAAAGAAAAGAGAGGGACAGAAAAATAGAAGCAGATTTTAAAATGTGCTCTAAAGAAAAGCAGACACAAGGTTCCTCTCTCCCATCCCCTCTTCTCTCGTCCCCTTTTTTTTTGAGAGAATAAAAGGAACATAATGATTGTGGAGTGCAATAGGTGGACATAGGGGGTTGCTGAATAGATCTCACCTCTTTCCACCATGGAGGACATCTGACCTTTTAGGAGACAGAGAAAGAGAGAAAGAGAAGGGGGGTTAAGGAAGGAAGGAGGGAGGGAGGGATGGAAATCAGAATGAAAGTGGTAATTCCTCAGAGGGAGAGAAACAAAATGTCCAAGGGCCAGAAATTAGATCGTCTGACTCCTGGGTTGCCATGGCAACCACCAAAAGTATCACTATACAATATGTATGAATGAGAAAAAATACCATCCATTGTTGCCATGAGAAGAGGGGTGATCAAGAAATAAAGAACAATATAAGGGAACGAGAGTGAGAGTCCAACCATTTTGTAAACTGGATGAATAATTGCCATTATGGTCGCTAACACCAGTCCTATCATAAGAATACTAAAGAAAAAAGGAAAATCAAGATAATGACACTTCCTATGAACACCCCTAATACTTGAACATTTTGCATATTTCAACAAAACAATAGTGTCTGAAGTTCTATTGGCGTTAGAGAAGAAGGCCGAGTTAAAAATGTCAGTCATGAGGGCTCCCGAGAGACGCAGCGGTCTAAGGCACTGCATCTCAGTGCTTGAGGCGTGATTGGGAGTCCTTAGGGCGGCGCACACTTGTCCCAGCGCCATCCGGGTCTGACCTGTGTAGGCAGTCATTGTAAATAACAATTTGTTCTTAACTGACTTGCCTAGTTAAATAAAAAAAAATAAAAAAATAGCGAGGGTCCAAGGTGTGTATCCCCGGCTCCGGTCTGGGCCCTGTGTCCACGTCTCTGATTGGTGATGGAGGCCATCCCCTATGTCTAATTGTCTGGCTGGGTACCCAGGTGGAGGGAGCTGACCCAGTGTGAGTGTGTGGTTGGTGGTTCCACTCTGCACTGGACTCCCCTGGCTCTGTGGTGCAGATCTGATTAGTGGGGCTCTTTACAACAGTCGCTCCCACCACCTGCTCCCACTCCACTCCTCTAGTCTCTGATCAACTATCATCACTGCAGATTGAGACAAATGATCTCCCTCTCCATCCTAGTCCCACTGTGTGTGTGTATGTGTGTGTGTGCTTGTGCGTGGGCGTGTGTGCATGTCTGTCTGAGTGCTTGTGTTGCTCAAGTGGGTGATTCTTTGCTTGTTTATGTGAATGAAAGTGGAATGTGTTTGTAAGTGTGTTTGTGTTACATTCGTGAGAACATGTGGGTATCATCACTCTTGTGTGAGGACAGTAGGTATATTCGCTCTCACATATTTGAGCTGAAGTAGAACTATTTGGGTCTGTGACACTGCCCTGTGGGTAAGGAACGTTTCCTTCCTAGGAGGAAGTGGTAGTTGACGCAGGCCCCGGAGACAGGAGGCAGTGTGGCCCAGCGATAATAGAGCTGAATGGACAATGCTGCTGCTGCTTCTGATCCCCATGGGCTGGTTGGTTAGTTAACACACAGCTTCATCTATCAGGGAACAACTCCAGCCTGGCCAAAACATTACTGTAAACCACAGGGTCAGTACCAAGCAGTAGGCCTAGCTAAATACACCCCCTGGGGAAAGTGCTATAAAGCAAGGTGTTTAAGGAGTTTTCTATGCACAATCACCTAAAAAGAAGAACCAGATGATCATCATTGCCAACAGACCATTAATACATTGGTCTGAACATACACAGTCTGGCTGCTTAATGCAGTCAACACACCCAACACAATGAATGACTGAGCCCTCCATAATGGATTAAGATACACAACACCACTCTGACAGACTAGGCCTGCGCGGTGGGTGGGAGCGCCATTTGCATAATCTCAGAACATTGGCTATGTGCAATTACAGTACTTACATTAATATGTCTGAATAGTCCCCTAATTAATCACTCTCTACCAGAGCAGATTGACTTTTCATTTTCCGTCTGACGGGAGGGAGCAGGGCTTTTATCCGTCCCTCGACCTCCGCAGGAAAGGGATGGGTGCAAGAAAAACAGCCTGATGATAACAACCAATGGTTCAGAGATTTAGTCTCAACATCTTATTTGTTGTGATATTGCATCATTTGACTGTTTCCATTTGCTCTGGCTTCATCCACTCCAATAATGTCTGGTTAAATGTCTGGTTAAATTACAACATGATTGAGCCCTTTTTACAGTTTCTTTGACGTTTGTTCAATAGAGGTGTTGGATTAATGACTCAGACTAAAAAAAGAGATAGCAATTAGCCTATTCCACACCATGATACTAATATTGTCCACAAGCTGGTCCACAAGCTAATGGTTCAACGAATCAAGAATTTGGGTAAGCAACATACCTACACCTGCAGATTGTACAGCCACAGATACAATGAAATGGCTATCATGAAAATATGACAGAGAGGGAGGGAGGGAAGGGTGGGGAGAAAGTGGAACAGTTTGCCCCCTCCGTCTCTCCGTGTGAGAATGCCATTATCAGCCCAGGACCGGAGGACACAGGCTGCCCTTCCTCGTCCCAGGACTACGGCCTCATTTAGGAATCTGGGGCCACCGCTCACCATTGTGTTGTCATGCAGGAAGTGCGGTTCACCGCTCACTCCCAGCATTCACTGGGTTTCCTGTGTCAGGTTACCACGTCCTGTGTTTATTTTCTTTACTTTTTGTCTGTATCCACCCCAAATGTTTTTTCTAACATCTACCAAATGATACAATGGAGAGGATGGCACTATCTCAAGGACTGGGAGGTGTGGTGCTCCAGAGCAAATCATGGGGTTTTATCTCTGCGTCAATGTTTCTGCTCCTTCATAGATTTGGACTTGTTGTCTTACCCTGTCCGGTCTTATTTTTATCCAAGTTGAAATCCCTCGTCTCTGGAAGAAAACGAGTGATCCCCAGTCTAAAACCAAAATGAACCTCAATCTATTTCAAATTAAGCAGTTCATTCAATGGACATTGTCTTTGACAGATAAGCTTGTTACAGCTTGAAAATGGAGTAAAGGAAAGATTTAAAAAACGATCTCCTCACAGTAATTATTGCTCTGCTTGGAGTTTTCTTTCTTTTTTTTCACTCTCGTCCAAAACAAAGAGCTTTAGAGAACTAAGCAGTTTGTGATTGATAGAGAGCATGAATGATGTATAAAGTCTATTTTGTTCTGATCAATAATGAATTTCATTACCACACACACATACACACACTCGCACACGCACACAAACAGACACACACAATTGCGCATGAAAACACGAACACGCATAGCACACACGCACAACAGTGGAGGCTGCTGAGGGGAGGACGGCTCATAATATTGGCTGGAATGGAGTAAATGGAATGGTATCAAACACATGGAAACCACGTGATGTACAGTGCCTTGCGAAAGTATTCGGCCCCCTTGAACTTTGCGACCTTTTGCCACATTTCAGGCTTAAAACATAAAGATATAAAACTGTATTTTTTTGTGAAGAATCAACAACAAGTGGGACACAATCATGAAGTGGAACGACATATATTGGACATTTCAAACTTTTTTAACAAATCAAAAACTGAAAAATTGGGCGTGCAAAATTATTCAGCCCCTTTACTTTCAGTGCAGCAAACTCTCTCCAGAAGTTCAGTGAGGATCTCTGAATGATCCAATGTTGACCTAAATGACTAATGATGATAAATACAATCCACCTGTGTGTAATCAAGTCTCCGTATGAATGCACCTGCACTGTGATAGTCTCAGAGGTCCGTTAAAAGCGCAGAGAGCATCATGAAGAACAAGGAACACACCAGGCAGGTCCGAGATACTGTTGTGAAGAAGTTTAAAGCCGGATTTGGATACAAAAAGATTTCCCAAGCTTTAAACATCCCAAGGAGCACTGTGCAAGCGACAATATTGAAATGGAAGGAGTATCAGACCACTGCAAATCTACCAAGACCTGGCCGTCCCTCTAAACTTTCAGCTCATACAAGGAGAAGACTGATCAGAGATGCAGCCAAGAGGCCCATGATCACTCTGGATGAACTGCAGAGATCTACAGCTGAGGTGGGAGACTCTGTCCATAGGACAACAATCAGTCGTATATTGCATAAATCTGGCCTTTATGGAATAGTGGCAAGAAGAAAGCCATTTCTTAAAGATATCCATAAAAAGTGTTGTTTAAAGTTTGCCACAAGCCACCTGGGAGACACACCACACATGTGGAAGAAGGTGCTCTGGTCAGATGAAACCAAAATTGAACTTTTTGGCAACAATGCAAAACGTTATGTTTGGCGTAAAAGCAACACAACTCATCACCCTGACCACACCATACCCACTGTCAAACATGGTGGTGGCAGCATCATGGTTCGGGCCTGCTTTTCTTCAGCAGGGACAGGGAAGATGGTTAAAGATGATGGGAAGATGGATGGAGCCAAATACAGGACCATTCTGGAAGAAAACCTGATGGAGTCTGCAAAAGACCTGAGACTGGGACGGAGATTTGTCTTCCAACAAGACAATGATCCAAAACATAAAGCAAAATCTACAATGGAATGGTTCAAAAATAAACATATCCAGGTGTTAGAATGGCCAAGTCAAAGTCCAGACCTGAATCCAATCGAGAATCTGTGGAAAGAACTGAAAACTGCTGTTCACAAATGCTCTCCATCCAACCTCACTGAGCTCGAGCTGTTTTGCAAGGAGGAATGGGAAAAAATTTCAGTCTCTCGATGTGCAAAACTGATAGAGACATACCCCAAGTGACTTACAGCTGTAATCGCAGCAAAAGGTGGCGCTACAAAGTATTAACTTAAGGGGGCTGAATAATTTTGCACGCCCAATTTTTCAGTTTTTGATTTGTTAAAAAAGTTTGAAATATCCAATAAATGTTGTTCCACTTCATGATTGTGTCCCACTTGTTGTTGATTCTTCACAAAAAAATACAGTTTTATATCTTTATGTTTGAAGCCTGAAATGTGGCAAAAGGTCGCAAAGTTCAAGGGGGCCGAATACTTTCGCAAGGCACTGTATTTGATACCATTCCACCTATTCCGCTCCAGCCATTACCACTCGCCCGTCCTCCACAATTAAGGCGCCACCAACCTCCTGTGACGCACACACACACACACACACACAAGCAAGCACACACACAGAAAACCATTTCACACATATAGTGCAACCATGCAGACAGCATATTTTCTTTACATTGACCAACAATGTAACACAACCAAGAGTGGACGATTGCCTGATATCATTGCAGCACATCATCACCTATTAACAAGGTGCACTGTCTTATGTTGACTAGTACTGTCAGTCCATTTAAGAAGCAGTGTGATATGGTTAGGCTGTCCTCGTGCATCCAGGGAGGGTTCTCCTGCTTGCTACACTCTTACAAAAAAGGGTTTATTGGGTCTCTATTTAGAGCTTTTAGTTCTTTGGACGAGATTAAAGAACAATTTACTAAAAAAAGGTCCTACATACTGTATATAACCAGTGAAGCCAAACAACATTGAGGGTTCTATTCCTACACCAGAGTGTAATGTGGATTTAACAAACAACAGCTGCCAAAAGTTAATCCAGTCACATCAACGGCATTCAGAGGTGGAAGAAGGATCAGACCAAAGCGCAGCGTGGTAAGTGTTCATGGTGATATTTAATTGAAATGAACTGAACACTGAAATACAAAACAATAAACCATGTGAACAAAACGAAACAGTACCGTGTGGCCCAAACACTCACGCGGAAACAAACAGACGGGAGACTCTGGCGGCTCAGGACAGACGGGAGACTCTGGCAGCGCTGGGCAGGAGGAAGGCTCTGGCAGCGCTGGACAGGCGGGAGCACCTGTAGGGAGAAGACGGAGAGACAGCCTGGTGCGGGGGGCTGCCACCGGGGGTTTAATTAAATAACTTACAGACACAATACTTTTTATTTCACATTGAGGCCTAATTAAACTGATGCATTTGGCGATGCTCAACTTCAATTCACTGGTACTATGAAGAACAGCTTAACCATACTCATTGATAGCCTAATATATACATGCCTACCTACAGTATGCCTGGCTGTGCCCCTCCCATCTCTTTCTCTCCATCGCTAGCTCACACCTTCTTTGCTGTGAAAGATGTTGTGTTGTCAAAGTAGACTATGGCAAATAGTTTCCTCCATTGTAAAAATACTGAATCTTAGGAGTAAAGGAGTTGATTCCTGGCGGAATCGAAGCATGACACCCAGAAGTGTGAGTCGAGAAGGGAGTTGGGCAAGGAGTCAAGGAATTGATTATTTTGGAGTCGGCTCCCAACCATTAACAGCCATTCCAGCATGACTCAATAGTACGGTGGTTAAACTTGCAAATAGCCTACCAATAAGCACATTATGTTTCATTTTATTAAGGTACACAAAGTTGACTATTTATTTCAAATATATGAAGCCAAGGCGATATGATAAACTATCGGCTAGATAGATAGATAAAGTTGTATTAGAATACGAACACTGTTTGTAAGCTATCTAGTCTACTTTAACCACATTACAAGCTTGCTAGCTAAATGTTACAAATAAACACTATTTTGTATTATGGATTATGCCAAATAGAGCTACAGACAGAGCCTGACATTGGCAATTAGCTAATTGTCATGAAGCCATTGGAAGACTATTGCTGATCTCTGTTGCATATGATGGGCAGTGGACTGACAGAGGAGGTATGTATCTAAATCATTTATAATATAGTGATTCAATACCCTAGTTAATCATTATTCGCCTCCTGTGAGATGTCATCACGCAACAGACGTCATCAAAGAGTGCAACAAAACAGTATACTGTTTACACTCGGTTTGTTATTTTTAGGAAATAGTTTTCATTAAATAGTTTTTAATCATAGCTAAAGTTTGTATTGCTGCAGATTCCGTCACGCGGTCAGCCTTCACGGCTGGGACCACAAGTTTGTGTCCCAGATTCCTATTAAGTAGCAGTTAGCTGCATTATGAAAACGGAGCAGCCTAATGCTAGCAGTGCTAGCCCACCAGTGTTTTTATCCACGGCTGGGCACAAATGCGTCAGGTGTGAGATGTTTTCCACACAATCGCACAATGAAGATAAGATGGAACTGGAAAATGGACTGGAGTTTGTCTGCCCTAAATGCACCACTGTCAAGCAACGTAGGGAAGAGATCCTCCAGCTGTTAGCTTGGCTGGGACAACATGATAACCTGCTTTATAAGTACACGACCTTGCTGTAACCCAGGCAAAACTGACTCCTATAGCAAAGCTGTCGATGAGTTGGGCGGCATTGATCTGTCCCAATCTCTCCCAATTCAAGGTCATTGAATTTATGAATCTTTTGAGCTTTATGGACTTTATCCACCATGTTGCTGGGCCCACTCATAACCTCGGCCATACTTTGGACCTGGTTATTACTGTCGTGTCTTTGGCTATGCCGGATTAAGTGATATGACATTCTATTCTATAAAATCCTTTCTCTGTAATTAATACTACCTGATTGAGCTAATCAGGTAAATGTAATTAACTAGAAAGTCGGGGCACCACAAAATAATATTTATAGAGCTATTATCTTCCGAATAAACTCTTGAAGACCTAGTAATATTTTATATCAATAACAGTCAATATTAATCGTCACCTTATTTCAGTCTCATCTCAAAGTTGTAAATTCTTGGTTTACCTTCATGAACCCTGGCTAACAAGTTGAATCAGCAATACAAAATTGGGTTCAATTATTTATTTACTAAATACTTAACTAATCACATATACACTGAATGAATCATACCTTGATTACAAATTATGTCATGAAGTAAAACGTCCCTGGTGGATGGAACAGATATGACAGCTGGTTACACAAAGAAAGGGGGGCTGGGTTTGAGTGAAAGAGTGGGAAGACTGAAGAACAAAGGGAGAAGCGATGTCTCTATCGGGCCGTAGGCAGCTACTCTATCGTAAATACAGAATCTTATGCATTCTAAATTACCGCCCATTTGGAAAAGGAAAATGCAATAAATATTTACTCTGAGCTGCGCTTCGGTAGGTTGGTCGTAGATGCTGGTCATGTTGGCCAACAGAGTCTTCCTGTCCTCAGAAGAATGTCTCTGGTGGTAAATTGGATACGTTGTAGTAACGTCATTGTATGGTAGACGGAATACTGTGTCTGTTCTTTCCTAGCCCACGTTTGCAGCTGCTGTTGCTAACTCAACGGCTAGGAAGTATCACTTCTGTAGTGAATAATAGTTCAAAGTTCATACCATTCGCATCCAAAGCTCACGCTGAGGTTGGCTTCGTTCTGTAGTTATTATCTAAACCCTTCTGACATCGGATCATCATCCTAATGTACCCGGAATAGAAAGTTATATTGTTGTCAAGGCTTTATATAGGAAGGGAGAGGAGGGCGTGTTTCATAGTTTGTAACCAATGTCTCTTCACGTGGGCGGGCCACTGAGTCGGGCCTAATTCACTCATGAAAACCCAATTCTCACATTTTAGAAGCTAAAATCACATTTCATCCCCTCCCAAATAATTTCATGTTCAAACATTTAAATTGCACAACAATTCTGTGTGAATTTGATAACTATAATGTGTAGACTTTTCACTGTACCGTTTATGTCATCCTATCATTGATGAGAATGTCTCAGATGACAACCGAACTGACATCATATTCATTAAGTACCAACGCATATGTTCAACTGGTTGGATTACCAAAATATGGTTCATTACCCCCCACCTTCTGATGTTCCCAGACTCTGTTTTACAAAGGCTATTCAAGAGTCCCTCTGTAGAGTCAAGAGAGAGGGAAGGGAGAAATATATTTATGGGGGGGTCATAAACCTTACCCAGTTGAAAAAGGCCACATCCAAACAGAGAGACCTGGGATGAATTAGGAAACTAATACATTAAAGAGAAATTGCAGAAAGGCAGAGTGGAAGTGGAGAAAGTCAAAGTTGCAGGTCCATTACAATATTCTGAGAGAGCAACTTGGCATTTATAACAAGACAATAATAAGATGCCAGACGGGCTTATTTTTCTAAATCGATCACTGCTAATCAGAATAATTAGAGAGTGCTCTTCTCGATCATTGATGGCCTGATAAATTCTACCCAAACTTTCCTTCACATCTAAATGTGATGAGTTTGTGGCATATTTCAGAGATAAGCTAACCAACAATAGGCTGGGTATCAGTCAAGCAAGACCTGATGAGAGTTTTGATGATATGTGCCCTAGCCTACTACACAAAGGCACTATGGATTTATTTTCCCTGATTGACACAGACGTGCTCAGGAAAATGATATCACACCTTATTAAGCCTTCTACCTGCCATCTCGATCCTATCGCCACCACCTTATTCAAAACAGTTTTTAATTGCATATCTGAAGACGTGTAAGCTATTGTTAATCACTCCCTGTTCTGCAGTAAAAACTGCTATGGTGATACCCCTTCTGAAGAAAAGTCATCTAGATTCTTCAGTGCTTAACAATTTTAGCCAATCTCCAACCTTCCATTCTTAAGCAAAATTCTGCAGAAATTGGTGTTCAAACGGCAAAATAATTTTTTAAGTGACAACTGTTTTTTGTGCCCGCCACAGCACAGAGACAGCCTTAGTTACAGTGATAAATGATCGTAGAGCCAACATAGATGCCCAATAGCTCTCTTTCCTTGTACTCTTAGATTTAAGTGCTGCATTCAACACTGTTGACCAAGATGTCCTTCTGGACAGACTGGAGAGGTGGGTTAGCCTCCTGTACGGTTCAATTTATACAGTATATGTTACCCCTTGGTAGTTTTATCAGAAAGCACAGCATTGATTTTCACTGCTACGCAGACGATGCACAACTTTACATTTCTGGGGCACCAGAGGATTTTAGCTCCACGGATAAATTATTAGATCAAATCAAATCAAATCAAATTTATTTATATAGCCCTTCGTACATCAGCTGATATCTCAAAGTGCTATACAGAAACCCAGCCTAAAACCCCAAACAGCAAGCAATGCAGGTGTAGAAGCACGGTGGTTAGGAAAAACTCCCTAGAAAGGCCAAAACCTAGGAAGAAACCTAGAGAGGAACCAGGCTATGTGGGGTGGCCAGTCCTCTTCTGGCTGTGCCGGGTAGAGATTATAACAGAACATGGCCAAGATGTTCAAATGTTCATAAATGACCAGCATGGTCGAATAATAATAAGGCAGAACAGTTGAAACTGGAGCAGCAGCACGGCCAGGTGGACTGGGGACAGCAAGGAGTCATCATGTCAGGTAGTCCTGGGGCATGGTCCTAGGGCTCAGGTCCTCCGAGAGAGAGAAAGAAAGAGAATTAGAGAGAGCATATGTGGGGTGGCCAGTCCTCTTCCGGCTGTGCCGGGTGGAGATTAGACTGTATTAGTAATTTAAATACTTAGATGGCTCACAACTTCCTCCAGCTAAAGGTGGACCGAGGTACTTATTGTTGGAGCCAAAGCACAGAGAGAGAATCTAGCCGCACATTTGAATTTACGGGCATTAAAGATAAAACAACAGGAAAAAACGTAGGTATTATATTCTGAACTAATTTTCAAATCACACATTAGAAATGTGACCAATATAGCTTTTACCACCTGAGGAACATTGCCAAGGTACGGCTGTTTCTCTCTTAGGCTGATACAGAGACTCATCTATGCTTTTCTTACAAGCAGGCTTGACTACTGTAATGCTCTCCTATCTGGTCTACCCAAGAAAGCCATTGGTCACTTGCAAAACATATAGAATGCTGCAGCACAGGTATTGACCAAGACCAGATGGAGAGCACACGGTACATCGGTTTTAAGGTCTCAGCACTGGCTTCCTGTGAGTTTTACAATTAAGTTTAAGATTTTACTATTGGTTTTTAAATCAATCCATGATTGTGCACCCCAATACATGTCAGACAGGCTTTTAAGTCATTTAGCCAGTAGGTCCCCCAGGTCCTCCAGCACAGGCCTTTTAACTATCCCAAAGCCTAGGACCAAGAGGCATGGAGAGGCAGCCTTTAGTTATTATGACCCCAGCCTCTGGAATAGCCTGCCAGAGGACCTGAGGGAGGCTGAAACTGTGGACATATTTAAAAGATAATTTACTTTTCCTTAGGGTGCTTTTTAGTTGTTCGGTTTGTGTCGTTCTTTTGTTTTTTATCTTATGTTTGTTGTGTAGTAAATATTTCATCTTTTATTTTCATTGTTTTTATTAGTTTTTTAGTGTAAAGCGCATTGCATTACGTTGCATTCCATGTCTGAAATGTTCTGTATAAACAAAGCTTGATTTGATTAGATGTGATTACTCTTAACACACTATGTTTTGCTCACTCTGGCATTAACCCAACTATCAGAGCTCGAGGATCTCTCTTTCGGCTGCTGCTGACAACAACTGCATGTAAATTGTTCTTCTACATCATAATAATTATACTGTGTCTGCATAGCATTTTGTCTTTATTTTGGCAGATTAACTCATGCTTATTTCTGATGATTAACCCTTGCTTTTACTCCTTTGTTCTTCTTCTCAGGAATCAGCCAGGAAACAACCCATGCTGGTCTGTTCCATAAAGAAGTCAGTCAGAGTTGGTTCCAAGATTGACATGGACCATCATTCTAACGAAGAGATGCCTCCCTGGTCGCCAGTGCATATTTCCAAACAATGTTTGCATTTAATGACCACAAAATCTCAAAACAATTTTATTCTTCTGTCCATTGTTTAATTGCTTATTATATTATATTTTTAAATAAAAACATTGCAATGTATTAGTAGTATCCATAATTAATAATGGCACAATACATTCTATATGGAACCAATTTTGCCTCAGTGAGGAAGAACCCTTGGGGTTCTGATGAAATAACTTTTAGGGGTACATATATAAAACAAGCGATATATCACTTTTTGGTTCGATATGGAACCATGTTTTCTAAGAGTATAAGTAGTGAACTCTCAACCAAGGCCAGTGCACTAGACGTCTTCATTTACCCAGGCTGGGAGATTACCCCTGAGGATAGCTCACTTCCATCGTCCGTCCTTCCCCCCTCCCCCTCCTCCTCCTCCTCCGTATGCCTGTGATGAGGACCATGCTGCTCTAGCATTCACATCCACCATTTACCCTGTGGCAATCACACTACCATGGCCATGGGAGAGGGGACAGAGGAGAGAGGACTGGGGAGTGAAGAAGATGATACATTATGGACCAGTGTTATCTGTGCTTCTACCACACTGTCACTTGATTTAAAAAAGAACAGAACGTGTTAAACAACTGAGAGACAAAACACATACAGAGATAGAGAGAGAGAGAGAGAGAGAGAGAGAGAGAGAGGGAAGGAGGAATGAAAGGAAGGAAGGAAGGAAGGAAGGAAGGAAGGAAGGAAGGAAGGAAGGAAGGAAGGGAGGGAGGGAGGGAGGGAGGGAGGGGGAGGGAGGGAGGGAGGGAGGGAGGGAGGGAGGGAGGGAGGGAGGGAGGGAGGGAGGGAGGGAGGGAGGGAGGGAGGGAGGGAGGGAGGGAGGGAGGGAAAAAATGTGGAAAAAGGGCCTGGAAACCATTTCCGATGCAGTGTTTACATCCAGAGCTAGAGGTCGTTTTTAGATGGTGCTCAGACATTGTCTAGCTTACTGGGCCTCCACTCCACACACTGTAGACAGACTCTTAAGGGAGAGAATTGGTGACAGATGAACATGCAAAGAGTTTCTTTATGATACACCCAGACATTCCACTCCAGGACTATGTCTCCCTACCTGCTTTGTTCTCCATATGTGGACATTTTCACTGGATACAAAAGTGGATGTTCAGTAGATGTTCAGTGAGCTCAGCAGGAGGTGAGACATAAACATTTATTTAGAGGAGGATTCTGTGCTGAGACAAGGCCATTGCCAGTAGAAACACAGTCACACATGCAGTACAATACCTATACTATCTAAATACCACAATTATACTACTACTATCCAGCTTTTAAAGAAGCAATTATAGATACAGTAAATATAGCCTAGCCTAAATGCTTCCTAGAATAGCCCCAGTACATGACCCCTAGTGCAGTGCAGCCACTAGATATCAAATACATTCGTAAAGACTGCAATAGTCTGGTGGCTACATGATCAGACATAGGGGTAGCTGTGGAACAGTCTGAGCATGCATCACACTTGGGTTTTTACGACTGAGGTCAATCACTGTGACCTCTCTGGGGTTGTATTTCATGGCAGGACCTGGACCTGGGCAGTGGACCATGAGGTGGGGATGTTTAACGCTCAGGATCTCATCTCCAGTACTCTCAGGGGAGAACAAGGCTTGTAATGAGAAGGTTTAACTTATTTCACTACTAGAGGGTGTGGAGTTGGGGGAAGCAGGGTCTCGGGGGCCTGGGGGGCTGGGGGTTCCACACTGTTGATGAGTAACGACCTCTATGTGTCTCTTGCCATAATACCACTTGAAAGAAAATCATGTTCCTGCTGCCTCATAAATCTCACAGGCCCTTGTTTTCTGTAACATGTGACAATTTTATCGTGGCCAACTTGTAGGAACATTAATGTTGAGGATCAGAACCAGACGGAAGAGGAAATAGTCTCTAAGTTGATGATGAAGGATGGATCATGCTCTTTTAACTCCCTCCAAACAGATCTATCTGCTAATCCTCTCTCTGGATATTTACACTGCATCAAAGTACAGTAACAACAGACTGAAGAAATGCAATATTGTGTTTGTGTGTGTCTGTTTGTGATTATTATTTCTGTTTAAACCCTGTGGCTTTTTCTTTGAAACCATTAACCCTGAAATTACTTTTCACAATGCAAAACAAACCTTTTCATGAAGTCCCTAAACGCACTCTAATAGTTTGTGTTTACAATAATTGCAGCTGGCAACAAGTTTGATATAAACCTTTTCTTATGACTTTCTTCGTTACGAATTCAGAAAATAAATAATATAAATGCAACAGCTTTTTTTGTAATTTAACATGTCTATTTGGACCGGATATTAACTTTCTAGTTGTTCAGAGATACAATGAACTATTCCTAGGCAATACTATACTCAGGCACGCTGGACATTGAAGCTCCAGTTATGAGTGGCAGACAGGCCATGGCAGATCCCTCTCCATGCTGCAGGAGTCAGCAGAGAGCAGCCACCGGACTGGACTGGCTGTAAGGTACACATGCCCTTCATGGAACAGCAGTACACACTTTCAACTTCTGGCCCACTCTCTGCACTGGTTCCAGATTCTCCCCACTATAATGTACCCCCCTCTGCTCAAGGCGTAGCAACATCATTGAACTCTGCCAAGAAACAGTCACAAAAGTTTTGGCCCAAAAGCCACACATAATACGAGGTCTATCAAGTGGATCCTTTTTTCATTATATGCGTGAACAACAGCAAGGAAACAACAAAGACAGGCAGCAAAGACAAAAGAGAGACTTGGTCTCATTCAAAGGTTCCACACTGAGCTCAGCTGCTCCAGTTGCTATTTTTTGCCCCCTCTCTCCCTTTTCTGGGAGTTACATTCCACGCCTAAAATATGCGACCCAGAAGCTTCTGGGCCCCCTAAGAAAGAAAGAGGACAGTTGCCGTGGGAACGTTGAACAACAGCAGCACACAACATCCCATTGACGGACAGCACACTCCGGGAGGTGCTAGCACAGGTGCTATTTTCTTTCAAAACATCAAAAAGGAGAAAAAAATCTAAAAGCATTAAGGTTCCCAAATATACAGTAAGGAAAATTACATTCCCAAACAGTCATTTTCTTGGGCAGGCCCCTTTGTAATTCCCTGCTCAAGTTTCCTTGTGTCCAATCAATATTATTCCTCTGTTGAAGAACACAATTCACCTTATCACAACAGTTAGGCTATTATAAGAGTTGTTTGGCAATGTAGAGTATTGTTCAATATATATTCATATATATTGACTTTAAATATAGAGCAAAAGGAGGGTTCATCTTAGATCAACAATGATAGAATCACTCACAAGCCTCAGGGTCAGAGGGGCAGGGGAGGGGCAGGGGTAATAGCACAAGTACAGAGTAGGGGAGCAATGAATAACATGATAATGCCCCATGCTAACAACAGGGTTTTATATTAAGTGGAAGCAAAATTATGTTTTAGCATTGACGTTTTCCATGCATCTTGATAAATATAAAAAATAGGTAGATAAAGCATAAAACGAAGAGAAAATTAGAGAAAGGGGGAGCGACAGGGATAATGAGAAAACAAGGGAGATAAAGAGGACAAACTAGACAGAAGAGAGATTGAGAGAAGGAGAAAGAGAGTGGGAGTAGTGCTTGAGGATGTGTTAATAGCATGGAGCGTGGGTCCAATTCCCATAAAACACTTGATCAGCCTAATTAAAAGAGTCTTGGCGTGATACATTCCAAACAGTAGGGTGTCCGGCCATGTGCCAAATCCATCCTCGCCTCCTCTTCTCACTCTCTCCCACACATGGAGGCACAGCCCAGCACAGCCCGGCAGTCATCCACAACAGCCAAGAGAGAGAGCGAGAGAGTCTGCTGTTTTCTGGGAGCTAGCTCCACTTGGTGATCCACAGAAACACAACAAAACAAGTCAAAGAAGTGTACTTGAAGCCCCCGCAGAAGCACACGTACACACAGGACAAGTGTGTCACTGTCACTGACCACTCGCAGTACTGTCTATCCTCCATGTATCTGACAGGAGCGTCAGTCTCCTTCACTAGATGGGCCGAGTGCTAAAGTGAGTCATCCTTGGCGGTGCCTGGAGAGAGAGCCAGCATCTTGGAGCACTACTGTATATGAATCAAACTTATGCATGTTGAGAGGCTGCCAGGGTTTAACGCGTTGCACATTGCTCCAGCATACAAACACACACATAGGGGCAAGCACACACACATGCACATGTTTATTTAAGAAGTTTTTCTCTCTTCTGGAGGGAAAATACACCAGGGTTGCTACAACAGTCATACACCATCGACTAAAAAAAACGAAGTAGAGAGAGCTCATATTTCAGATGGAAACATGTTCATAAAAGCTTTTTCAAATAGAAAGAAACTGGAAAATATTAGAAAATGGTCTGGACATGAACCTGTTCTAATATCAAGATGAGAATCACAACTGCTGTGCTTGTTAAAAGCTTCGCTATGTGTCTCTCTCGTTGTCATCTAGGAGCATTTATATGCATGGGGACACACTCTCTCTAGCAACTGCACACCATCTACATATAGCCAACCTCTATCACCACAGAGAGCTACTTCCACAGCCATGGAAAGATTACTCCTATTGTAATGTTTCTGGGTGTCACCTTGTCCACTAGACCGTGGGCCTTCCAGACCCATTGGGTGAGGAAACGGTAGGACAGGTAGGTAATAGGCTTGCCGTGCCCTGTTTGGGTGCTCAGTAGGCAGCCCTCACCTCTGGTTAAGGCTAGGTGAAGTATGGGGTCTGTGGAGCATCTACTACATTTAGAACCTCTCGTCCTTCCTGGCTCATTCAGTACTGCGTCAGCCAGCCTGGGCTAAAGGGACGGAGAGATAGACAGGATCTAAGAGAGGGAGTGCAACAAATGCAAAGGCCGCCATGGCTCTGGACTGTGCACGTGCGCACTCGTGTGTGTGTGTGTGTGTGTGTGCGGTGAGCATCATGACGTGGCCCTTTTTTGTGTAAATGCTGGATCTGTAAGTGTAAATGCTGGATCTGCACCGTTGATAAAATAGGCTTTTTGTGAGAGGCAGCCATTTTGCTTTTTCAGCCCTTACAGTATAATTAATCACATTAACCATCAATCCCCACTTTTCTCTTTGTCTCCGTCTCTCGATAACACACTGGTTTCGGCAACAAAACAATTAGATACCCAGATGCCCTGAGCCACCTTTCATGATTCATTGTCAATTCTCAAAGATGAGTGTGTTTCTTATATTCCAGGTTGCTGTTGTAGAAACACGATAGAGTGTTAACTTAGTATGTATAGTTTCCATGTATGTGTGTGTGTGTGTGTGTGTGTGTGTGTGTGTGTGTGTGTGTGTGTGTGTGTGTGTGTGTGTGTGCGTGTGTGTGTGTGTGTGTGTGTGTGTGTGTGTGTGTGTGTGTGTGTGTGTGTGTGTGTGTGTGTGTGTGTGTGTGTGTGTGTGTGTGTGTGTGTGCGTGTGCATGTGCGTACATTTATGGGTGCGTGTTTATGAAAGATGTGCACGTGTTCTGTGAGTGTTCTCATCTCTTCTCCTGTGCGTCATTCTCTCCCTGATACCCCACCCTAAAAAGAGTGATAAATCCACCAGCCCGACTTGCTGCATCCATCCCCCTCCCCTCCGTCAACCTTCTCTCCATCGCCCCCCTCCTCACACCATCATCTAAATCCCAGAAGAAAAAGGGAGGGAGAGGTAAAGGGGAGAGAGTTAAAGGGAGGGAGAGGTAAAGGGGAGAGAGGTAAAGGGGAGAGAGGTAAAGGGAGGGAGAGGTAAAGGGGAGAGAGTTAAAGGGAGGGAGAGGTAAAGGGGAGAGAGGTAAAGGGAGCGAGAGGTAAAGGGGAGAGAGTTAAAGGGAGGGAGAGGTAAAGGGGAGAGAGGTAAAGGGAGGGAGAGGTAAAGGGAGGGAAAGGACAAGGGGAGAGAGGTAAAGGGAGGGAGAGGTAAAGGGGTGAGAGGTAAAGGGAGGGAGAGCTAAAGGGAGGGAGAGGCAAAGGGGAGAGAGGTAAAGGGAGGGAGAGGTAAAGGGGAGAGAGGTAAAGGGGAGAGAGGTAAAGGGAGGGAGAGGTAAAGGCAGTGAGAGGTAAAGGGAGGGAGAGGTAAAGGGAGGGAGAGGTAAAGGGAGAGAGTTAAAGGAGGGAGAGGTAAAGAGAGTGAGAGGTAGAGGGAGGGAGAGGCAAAGGGGAGAGAGGTAAAGGGAGGGAGAGGTAAAGGGGAGAGAGTTAAAGGGAGGGAGAGGCAAAGGGTACAGAGGTAAAGGGAGGGAGAGCTAAAGGGGAGAGAGATAAAGGGAGGGAGAGGTAAAGGGAGAGAAGTAAAGGGAGGGAGAGGTAAAGGGGAGAGAGTTAAAGGGAGGGAGAGGTAAAGGGAGAGAGTTAAAGGGAGGGAGAGGTAAAGGGATGGAGAAGTAAAGGGAGGGAGAGGTAAAGGGGAGAGAGGCAAAGGGAGGGAGAGATAAAGGGGGAGAGGTAAAGGGGAGAGAGGTAAAGGGATGGAGAAGTAAAGGGGGGGAGAGGTAAAGGGGAGAGAGGTAAAGGGGAGAGAGGTAAAGGCAGTGAGAGGTAAAGGGGAGAGAGGTAAAGGGATGGAGAAGTAAAGGGGAGAGAGTTAAAGGGAGGGAGAGGAAAAGGGGAGAGAGGTAAAGGGGAGAGAGGTAAAGGGAGGGAGAGGTAAAGGCAGTGAGAGGTAAAGGGAGGGAGAGGCAAAGGGGAGAGAGGTAATTGGAGGGTGAGCTAAAGGGAGGGAGAGGTAAAGGGGGAGAGGTAAAGGGGAGAGAGGTAAAGGGATGGAGAAGTAAAGGGGGGGAGAGGTAAAGGGGAGAGAGGTAAAGGGGAGAGAGGTAAAGGCAGTGAGAGGTAAAGGGAGGGAGAGGCAAAGGGGAGAGAGGTAAAGGGAGGGTGAGGTAAAGGGGTGAGAGGTAAAGTGAGGGAAAGCTAAAGGGAGGGAGAGGCAAAGGGGAGAGAGGTAAAGGGAGGGAGAGGTAAAGGGGAGAGAGTTAAAGGGAGGGAGAGGAAAAGGGGAGAGAGGTAAAGGGGAGAGAGGTAAAGGGAGGGAGAGGTAAAGGCAGTGAGAGGAAAAGGGAGGGAGAGGCAAAGGGGAGAGAGGTAATTGGAGGGTGAGCTAAAGGGAGGGAGAGGTAAAGGGGAGAGAGGCAAAAGGGATAGAGGTAAAGGGCGTGAGAGGTAAAGGGATGGAGAGGTAAAGGGAGGGAGAGGTAAAGGGAGGGAGAGGTAAAGGGAGGGAGAGGTAAAGTGAGGGAGAGGCAAAGGGGAGAGAGGTAAAGGGAGGGAGAGGTAAAGGGGAGAGAGGTAAAGGGAGGGAGAGCTAAAGGGAGGGAGAGGCAAAGGGGAGAGTTAAAGGGAGGGAAAGGAGGGAGAGAGTTAAAGGGAGGGAGAGTTAGAGGAGGGAGAGGTAAAGGGAGAGAGGTAAGGGAGAGGTTAAAGGGAGGGAGAGGTAAATGGGAGAGAGTTAAAGGGAGGGAGAGGCAAAGGGGAGAGAGGTAAAGGGAGGGAGAGGTAAAGGGAGGGAGGGAGAGGCAAAGGGGAGAGAGGTAAAGGGAGGGAGAGGTAAAGGGAGGGAGAGCTAAAGGGAGGGAGAGGTAAAAGGGAGATAGTTAAAGCGAGGGAGAGGTAAATGGGAGAGAGTTAAAGGGAGGGAGAGGCAAAGGGGAGAGAGGTAAAGGGAGGGAGAGGTAAAGGGAGGGAGGGAGAGGCAAAGGGGAGAGAGGTAAAGGGAGGGAGAGGTAAAGGGGAGAGAGTTAAAGGGAGGCAGAGGTAAAGGGGATATAGTTAAAGGGAGGGAGAGGCAAAGGGGAGAGAGGTAAAGGGAGGGAAAGCTAAAGGGGAGAGAGTTAAAGGGAGGGAGAGGTAAAGGGAGGGAGAGGTGAAGGGAGAGAGAGGCAAAGGGGAGAGAGGTAAAGGGAGGGAGAGGTAAAGGGGAGAGAGTTAAAGGGGGGAGAGGTAAAGGGAGGGAGAGGTAAAGGGAGGGAGAGGTGAAGGGAGGGAGAGGCAAAGGGGAGAGAGGTAAAGGGAGGGAGAGGTAAAGGGGAGAGAGTTAAATTGAGGGAGAGGTAAAGGGGAGAGAGGTAAAGGGAGGGAGAGCTAAAGGGGAGAGAGTTAAAGGGAGGGAGAGGTAAAGAGAGGGAGAGGTAAAAGGGAGAGAGGTAAAGGGAGGGAGAGGTAAAGGGGAGAGAGTTAAAGGGAGGGAGAGGTAAAGGGGAGAGAGTTAAAGGGAGGGAGAGCTGAAGGGGAGAGAGGTAAAGGGAGAGAGAGGTAAAGGAGAGAGAGTTAAAGGGAGGGAGAGGTAAAGGGGAGAGAGGTAAAGGGAGGGAGAGCTAAAGGGGGGAGAGTTAAAGGGAGGGAGGTAAAGGGAGGGAGAGGTAAAGGGGAGAGAGGTAAAGGGAGGGAGAGTTAAAGGGGAGAGAGTTAAAGGGAGGGAGAGGTAAAGGGAGGGAGAGGTGAAGAGAGGGAGAGGCAAAGGGGAGAGAGGTAAAAGGAGGGAGAGGTAAAGGGGAGAGAGTTAAAGGGGGAGAGGTAAAGGGAGGGAGAGGTGAAGGGAGGGAGAGGCAAAGGGGATAGAGGTAAAGGGAGGGAGAGGTAAAGGGGAGAGAGGTAAAGGGATGGAGAAGTAAAGGGAGGGAGAGGTAAAGGGGAGAGAGGTAAAGGGAGGGAGAGCTAAAGGGAGGGAGAGGCAAAGGGGAGAGAGGTAAAGGGGGAGAGGTAAAGGAGAGAGAGGTAAATGGATGGAGAAGTAAAGGGAGGGAGAGGTAAAGGGGAGAGAGGTAAAGGGAGGGAGAGCTAAAGGGAGGGAGAGGCAAAGGGGATAGAGGTAAAGGGAGGGAGAGTTAAAGCGGAGAGAGTTAAAGGGAGGGAGAGGTAAAGGGGAGAGAGTTAAAGGGAGGCAGAGGTAAAGGGGAGGTAGTTAAAGGGAGGGAGGCAAATGGGAGAAAGGTAAAGGGAGGGAGAGCTAAAGGAGAGAGATAAAGGGAGGGAGAGGTAAAGAGAGGGAGAGGTAAAGGGAGGGAGAAGTGAAGGGAGGGAGAGTTAAAAGGGGAGAGGTAAAGGGAAAGGGAGGGAGAGGTAAAGGGGGAGAGAGTTAAAGGGAGGGAGAGGTAAAGGGGAGAGAGGTAAAGGGAGGGAGATGTAAAGGGGAGAGAGTTAAAGGGAGGGAGAGTAAAGGGAGGGAGGAGGGAGAGGTAAAGAGGTAAAGGGAAGAGAGGGGGGGAGAAGGGAGGGAGGTAAAAGGGAGGGAGATGTAAAGGGGAGAGAGTTAAAGGGAGGGAGAGGTAAGGGGGGAGAGAGGGAGGGAGAGGTAAAGGGGGGAGGTAAAGGGAGGGAGGCTAAAGGGGAGAGAGTTAAAGGGAGGGAGAGGTAAAGGGGAGATAGGTAAAGGGAGGGAGTGCTAAAGGGGAGAGAGTTAAAGGGAGGGAGAGGTAAAGAGAGCTAAAGGGGAGAGGTAAGGGAGAGGAGGGAGAGGTAAAGGGAGAGGTAAAGGGAGGGAGAGTTAAAGAGGTAAAGGGAGAGGTAAAGGGAGGGAGAGGTAAAGGGGAAGAGGTAAAGGGGGAGAGCTAAAGGGGGAGAGTTAAAGGGAGGGAGAGGTAAAGGGGGAAAGTTAAAGGGGGAGAGGTAAAATGGAGAGGGGAGGAGAGGTAAAGGGAGGGAGAGTTAAAGGGAGGGAGAGGTAAATGGAGGGAGAGGCAAAGGAGAGAGAGGTAAAGGGAGGGAGATCTAAATGGGAGAGTGTTAAAGGGAGGGAGAGGTAAAGGGGTGAGAGGCAAAGGGGAGAGATGTAAAGGGAGTGAGAGGTAAAGGGATGGAGAGGTAAAGGGAGGGAGAGGTAAAGGGATGAAGGGGTAAAGGGCGAGAGGTAAAGGAAGAGAGAGGTAAAGGGGGAGAGGTAAAGGAGAGAGAGGTAAAGGGATGGAGAAGTAAAGGGAGGGAGAGGTAAAGGGGATAGAGGCAAAGGAAGGGAGAGGTAAAGGGGGAGAGGTAAAGGGGAGAGAGGCAAAGGGAGGGAGAGGTAAAGGGGGAGAGGTAAAGGGGAGAGAAAAGTAAAGGGATGGAGAAGTAAAGGGGGAGAGGTAAAGGAGTGAGAGGTAAAGGGATGGAGAAGTAAAGGGAGGGAGAGATAAAGGGGTGAGAGGTAAAGGGATGGAGAAGTAAAGGGAGGGAGAGGTAAAGGGGAGAGAGGTAAAGGGATGGAGAAGTAAAGGGAGGGAGAGGTAAAGGGGAGAGAGGTAAAGGGATGGAGAAGTAAAGGGAGGGAGAGGTAAAGGGGAGAGAGGTAAAGGGATGGAGAAGTAAAGGGAGGGAGAGGTAAAGGGGAGAGAGGTGAAGGGATGGAGAAGTAAAGGGAGGGAGAGGTAAAGGGGAGAGAGGTAAAGGGATGGAGAAGTAAAAGGGAGAGAGGTAAAGTGATGGAGAGGTAGAGGTAGGGAGAAAGGCAGTAATATGGAAAGAGAAATAAACAGAGAAATACTGTTTGGAAGAGGAAGTCGGGGGGAAAACAAGAAAACTCTAAGCCGTCATTCTCCAACGTCCTTTAGCGGTGTGGGGAGGGGGGAGACCTGTCAGCGATTGTTAACACATGTGTCCAGGCTTCCTCCGGTTCGTTTACTGGGAGACTGAAGGAGGCTCAGCGCGGCTCAGCGCCCAAGATTTATGGGTCCTGGTGAAGGAGTGGAAGTGTGTTATTGATAAGTTGCTGAGAGAAGGCGAGGGGCAGCTACTGCAGTAATTAGAGGATGAACTTGCAGCTCATCGGCTGGTTTAAGTCCTAGACAGACACCAGGCCACCACATACCACAATCACACACTGCCCTTCATGCAACCACTTGACCCTAACCACCAGTGGTCTAATGTCCTCCTCTCGAGTGCCAGATACACCACGTACCGGCATTCATAGCACTGTTGCATCTCTATCCACAATCACAACTGGTCGAGTGGTGGCCACAATTCGATGGCAGCATCACTGGAATACCTACAATCATGATTTTGAATGGTGCATACTTAATATGCTTGAGTTATGCTCAGACTCAGGCAAATGCTTTGGTTGGTGTCAGTTCAGGTGGAAATAGTATGTGTGTGCCTGCATTGACATGAAGGAACAGATTAGAGGCCTATGTGATGGGTGGAGCAGTTTTACAGGGTGGAGGGGGAACTGGGTTACTTGCTTCTGTTGAGGCCTAGTGTTATCCCAGCATTCACCACTGTTTCCAGTGACTGCAGGGCTGGAGACCGGCCCAGTCCCTCAAGACACTGCTTAGCAATGGGAAGGTCCATTGTTTCATTTGGCTGTATATTTGTGTATTTTTCACCATTGCCCAGAAAAAAGAGAGGGGATGGGGATGGAGGCAGTGAAAAAAGTATGGATTGTACCGGGGCCAGCTAACCTAAAGAGTGGGAGGTAAAGGAGAAGGGCAAGGGGGAGGAGGAGGAAAAGGTTGAGGAGTAGGAAGGGTCGGCCTTTTTCCAACTCCTCTCTCTCTCACAGAAATCAGGAGATGTTGAGCTTTCTGCATTCTAAACCCTGCCTCCAAAGTGTCTCCTTCCTTCTGATCACGCCTCTATAAGCCCTGTTGGTACCGACAAATCCCACAATTACAAATTGCTTATAGTTGAAAGAGGCTGATTCTGATTGTCTTATGTAAGATGGAGGAAGCAAGTCCTCTTCCCATCCTGTGAGGAAGTGAGGATTTCACAAGACTTTCTCCAGGTCAAAGCATAAAGGTGAAATGTTGCAGCAGTTGGAAGGAGCAACAGAGTAGTTACGACCAGATTCACTCCTGACTAACACTTAACCGGAATTGACAGTACATGAACCCACCTGATTATTTTTTATCCCTCAGAGTCAACATGTATCATTGCAGCGCTCCCATGCGTATAGGAGATGAACTGGAAACCTGAATTCCTCCAATTCATTAACAGTTTATGCACTCCAACCGAAGAGGTAGATGCTTGAATAACTGTCTCGTGGGTTTTTTATCATTGAAGTGTATTCCTCAAAATAAGACACTTGTTCTGGAGCCTAGGGTTCCCTCACTGCACTGCTCTCAGTGGTCTCCATCATCTGAACTGGAAGGAGACGAGGTCCATGGCTTTCTGCGCTGCTCTAGCGTCATGTTCAATGCATTTAATGGGCTACTTCCTGTGTTGTCCAGGAAAGACATAGAGGGATAGCAGGAGATAGGGACATAAAGTCAGCATTGTGAAGGCTGGACCTCTTACCTTTTAAACCTGATACTTCACAAGAGTCCCTGCAGTTTCTCCCTGAGATTTTATCTGTCACTCATCCAAACATGTTCTCTGTATCTTTTTGTGTTATAAATTTCAAAGACAGAATACTCAGTAAATCTGCAGTACAAATAAAGAGGTATTAATTTAATATTTTGCTTTGTCTCACAAAAAATGAAGGCTAAGATACATTGATGTGACGAGACCTTAACGAGTCATAGCCTATGTTTGCTGTAGGCTATATAACCTTGATCTCAGCTATATATTTTTTTATCACTGTAACAATGGATCCTACAGTACTTCTTCCTTTAACCACCATTTTCTTCAACCACCTTCCCTCCTACCATCCGTCCCCTCCTACCATCCTTTTCCCCTACCATCCTTTCCCCGTACCATCCTTTCCCTCCTACCATACTTTCTCTCCACCCATCCTTTCTCTCTTACATCCTTCCCCCCACAATCCTTTCCCTCCTACCATCCATTCCCTCCTACCATCCTTTCCCCCGACCATCCTTTCCCTCCTACCATCCTTTCCCCCTACCATCCTTTCCCTCTTACCATCCTTTCCCCCACCATCCTTCCCCCCCCTCCTTTCCCTCCTACCATCCTTTCCCCCCCCTTTCCCTCCTACCATCCTTTCCCCTACCATACCTTACCATCCTTTCCCTACCATCCTTTCCCTCCTACCATCCTTTCCTCCTACCATCCTTTCCCCCTACCATCCTTTCCCTCCTACCATCCTTTCCCCCTACCATCCTTTCCCCTTACCATCCTTTCCCCCTACCATCCTTTCCCTCCTACCATCCTTTCACTCCTACCATCCTTTCCCTCCTACCATCCTTTCCCTCCTACCATCCATTCACCCCTACCATCCTTTCCCTCCTACCATCCTTTCACCCCACCATCCCTCCTACCATCCTTTCCCCTACCATCCTTTCCTACCATCCTTTCCCCCTACCATCCTTTCCCCTTACCATCCTTTCCCCCTACCATCCGTTCCCTCCTACCATCCTTTCCCCCTACCATCCTTTCCCCCTACCATCCTTTCCCTCCTACCATCATTTTCCCCTACCATCCTTTCCCCTTACCATCCTTTCACCCCTACCATCCTTTCCCTCCTACCATCTGTTCCCTCCTACCATCCTTTCCCTCCTCTCCCTGTTCTCTATCTCCTGCCCAGGTGAGTGTTGTGTGAGCTGCAGCAGCAGTGGAATTACACAGGAAAGACGAAGAAAGTGGACAATTATCTTCAATATCTGTCAGGCAGATGACAGCAGCAACCCCCCTCTCTCTATGAGCCAAGAGATGCAGGAGTGTACAAAGAACAGGGGGGGGGGTGCTCTTTTGATTGTTCAGAGGCACTGTAGAATTGTCTCTTTCTCTCTCCCCCCTTCGCCTTCCTCCCTCTCTCCCTCCTTTTCTTCCTCCCTCTCTCGAAGCCTTTTTCTGCTCATTACCTACCACATTTGCATGCAGGCTGCCAAAAAAACAGGCAGTGATGGGGAGGGAAATAAAATAAACGGATTAGAATAATGGTAATCACTGCTCTGTGTGTGTGTGTGTGTGTGTGTGTGTGTGTGTGTGTGTGTGTGTGTGTGTGTGTGTGTGTGTGTGTGTGTGTGTGTGTGTGTGTGTGTGTGTGTGTGTGTGTGTGTGTGTGTGTGTGTGTGTGTGTGTGTGTGTGTGTGTGTGAGTCTATCTGAGACAATGTGTAAAAGAGCGATAGAGGGAGAAAGCGGGAGAGATACAGGTTTAATTAAAAGCTGTTGTCAACCTTTCTTCTCAAGACAAAATAATATGCATTATTTTCTCAAATTCTGAGAATGTGTTATTAAAACCCAATTTTACTTCCTCAACCTCTATCTACATTAGCACAGTGTGACACAGATGAGGATCATATTTAACACTGAGTAATGCCTATTGACTCATTTGAATAGTTGTAGTTGAGCAATTACTGTATGAATATGATGCCAATCTAAACTACATCTCCATGTTAATAGCATGTGGAGTTGCAACTTCTCTTGCACGTATGGTTGCAGTTTAGCCTTGGTTTGTTTCTCCATTAACTTGCCTGCCATTCTGTAATTAAATAGCATTGTTGAATGCAGTAATAATTAGGTACCCAAGTTAGTTACAGTTATCCAGACATGAATATAAAGTGGAAGTGAGGTGAGGTGTTACATGTATGCAACTTTTAGTCTGTCCTCAGGGATGTTTAGTCTGTCCTCAGGGACTTTTAGTCTGTCCTCAGGGACGTTTAGTCTGTCCTAAGGGACTTTTAGTCTGTCCTCAGGGATTTTTAGTCTGTCCTCAGGGACTTTTAGTTTGCAAAAGTACAGTAGAAATGTCCCTGGGCTATGAATGTTTCAATAACTGACATAAGCTCATTAAGTATGCAGGCGCCCTATCAGTATTATGGGACTGGAGGGAGGGAAGAACTGGCTGTATCTCTGCCCAGGATGGGGCCTGCAGGAGGGGATCCTTGAGAACATTGAAGGTCGCTGGAATCCCCTGAGCAATAAAATGGATTATGTTCTCTCTGCTCACAGCACGATGATAACCACACCAGCTATAGGGGACCTCCTAGAGGACCACCACAAGTGATGAAAGCTATGGAAAATCATCAATACTTGACAGCATCTAATGTATTTCAAGGGAATCAAAGAGGAAAAGGCGAAGTGAGAGGGCTGACTCCGCCCAAAAATCTGTCTGTGCAAGAATAAAATGTGACGCAGACTAAGTGGGAATTTATAGTATGGAGGTCAATGAGAAGCACGTGGCATCCCGGAAACTTTGAGAAAAACTATTTTATATCGGAGTTGTACCTGTTGTTCACATGCGTATCTGCCGTCACATTGGCTAGAATGTTCCGCCCTATTCTCGCCTCCTTTCCGCCTGCCTTTCGCCGTTGCTGAAATGTTCTCCTATTGTTAGAGCAGACAGCCCAATACCTTTTCAATATAATAAATCATCTTTTGGGTGAATGAAAAGATGTAAAAATAATCCAGGAACAGGGACAGTTTCAGAAGGAGGGAGGGCGGGAGGAAGCAAGGACGATGTGAAAATAAGAGCGCAAGCAGAACGAGCAATACAAAGATATGAATTCCAACCTTCGAGGTCCTGCAGTTTGGGAGAGAAGGCAGAGGAGGGATCTGTGATGATAGCCCACACTTGATCACGCCATTACCTCGATTAGGGATAATTAGCTTCGGTAAACTGGGCACAAAACCCGCCTATGATGTTGGGCCCAGAAGGCATGCTGTGGTACCTTTTACAGCCCGGTGGCTGATTTGGGCACTCAACTGCAGCTCACAGCGCGGCAAGAAGTGATAAAGAGACAGGGCCCGGCTGGCTGGTAGGAAACTGCGAGTAATTATCAAAGAGATCCTATAATCAAACACACAAATCGCAAACACGGACTATAAAACCCCCTTGGCTAACATCCAGGAGTCGCTTTATCCAATTAGGTAAATGGCTGTAATGTGAGATTTGGATGTGGGGGAGGGGAGAGGGGGGGGGGGGGGGTGAGGATAGTGAAGGTAATAAACATGAAAAAGCAGAACAAATAAATCAAAGGGGTATTTCATAACAAATCTGTTTGTTGTTTTTTTCAGCCTGTTGTTGCCTATTATCCTGTTGTTGTTAATCATATACCGTAAAAGGGGTATAGCAAGTAAACTAAGGTGTTATTAGATTTGTGTAATTGTGAGTATTTTAACATAGTGTTTCCCAACTACACCTACATACACCTAATTGGGATAAACTAGTGATGACCAGACCCTTTGACTGGGAGGAACCTTAGCCATGAGGCTTGTAGCCTACCTATGTTGATTACTGTATTTATATAGGCTAGGCATCTATTTAGGCATCCAGATGAAGTCCACTCCCATCATCTATATCAGTCTGGATTTTCTGCCATGTTGTATAAAAACAGAAGCCTAGTGATCTAAGTGTCTACAGCTAGACAGTTCCCAATTAGCTATGCCTACGCTAGCTATATAGCTTGCTAACTTATGTTTAGACAATAGCTCTTCCGGACGGCTGTGCGTTCTCTGTGTGATCTCTCTCTCCATATTCGATGTGAGTAAGACCTTTAAACAGGTCAACATTCACAAGGCTGCGGAGCCAGACAGATTACCAGGACAGGTACTCAAAGAATGTGCTGACCAGCTGGCAAGTATCTTTCCTGACATTTCCAACTTCTCCCTGACCCAGTCTGTAATACCTACATGTTTCAAGCAGACCACCAACGTCCCTGTACCCAAGAAGGTAACCTGTCTGAAAATTGCCCCATAGCACTCACATCTGTAGCCATAAAATGCTTTGAAAGGCTCACATCTCCACTATCATCCGAGACACCCTGAACCCACTCGAATTCGAATACCTCCCCAAAAGATACAAAGAGGACACAATCTCACTGCCCTCTCCCACCTGGACAAGAGGAACACTTATGTGAGAATGCTCTTCATTGACTGTAGCTCAGCATTCAACACCATAGTATCCTCCAAGCTCATTACTAAGAGTAGGATCCTGCGACTAAACACCTTCCTCTGCAACTGGATCCTGGACTTCCTGATGGACTGCCCCAAGTTGGTGAGGGTAGGCAACAACACATTCACCACGCTAACCCTCAACACGGGGGCCCCTCAGGGGTGCGTGCTTACTCCCCTCCTGTACTCCCTGTTCACCCACGACTGCATGGCCACACATGACTACAACACCCTCATTAAGTTTTCTGACGACACAACGGTGGTTGGCCTGATCACCGATGACAATGAGACAGCCTATAGGGAGGAGGTCAGTGACCTGGCGGTGTGGTGCCAGGACAATAACATCTCCCTCAACGTCAAGACAAAGGAGCCGATCAACAGAGGGTGGTGTGTACGGACCAGTAAATCCCTGGGGCTGAGCTCCTTGCTGTCCAGGACCTCTGGACCTCTAGCAGGCGGTGTCAGACTCCAGCCACCCAAGTCATAGACTGTTCCCTTTGCTACCACACGGCAGGCAGTACCAATGTACCAAGTCTGTAACCAACAGGACCTGAACAGCTATTACTCCCAAGCCATAAGACTGCTGAATAGTCAGTTAAATAGTTAACCAATAGCTACCCAGACAATCTGCATTAAACCGTTTTGCACTAACTCTTTTGGCTTATCACATACGCTGCAGCTATGGTTTATTAACTATCCGGTGCCTACTCAGTTCATCCCTACCTAAATGTATCTACAGTGCCTAGTAGCCTGGATTCCCCCAAACAATCACCCATTTACGCACAGTATAGCATAATGACAAAGTGAAAACATGCTTTAAAATGTTTGTAAATACAGAAATATCTAATTTACATACAGTACCAGTGAAAAGTTTAGACACACCTACTCATTCAAGGGTTTTCTTATTTTTTTACTATTTTATACATTGTAGATTAATAGCAAAGACATCAAAACTATGAAATAACACATGGAATTATGTAGTTGTGAAAAAAGTGTAAAACAAATCCAAATCGATTTTAGACTCTTCAAAGTAGCCACCCTTTGTCTTGATGACAACTTTACACACCCTTGGCATTCTCTCAACCAGCTTCATGAGGAATGCTTTTCCAACAGTCTTGAAGGAGTTCCCACATATGCTGAGCACTTGTTGGCTGCTTTTCCTTCACTATGCAGTTCAACTCATCCCAAACCATCACAATTGAGTTGAGGTTGGGTGATTGTGGAGGCCAGGTCATCTGATGCAGCACTCCAACACTCTCTCAAATAGCCCTTACACAGCCTGGAGGTGTGTTTTGGGGTCATTGTCCTGTTGAAAAACAAATGATAGTCCCACTAAGAGCAAACCAGATGGGATGGCGTATTGCTGCCGAATGCTGTGGTAGAAATGCTGGTTAAGTGTGCCTTGAATTCTAAATAAATCCCTACAGTGTCACCAGCAAAGCACCCCCACGCCATCACACCTCCTCCTCCATGCTTTACAGTGGGAACCACACATGCGGATATCATCCTATCACCTTCTCTACATCTCACAAAGACATGGCAGTTTGGAACCAAAAATCTCACATTAGGACACATCAGACCAAAGCACAGATTTCCACCGGTCTAATGTCCATTGCTCGTGTTTCTTGGCCCAAGAAAGTCTCTTCTTATTATTGGTGTCCTTCAGTAGTGGTTTCTTTGCAGCAATTCAACCATGAAGGCCTGATTCACGCAGTCTCCTCTGAACAGTTGGTGTTGAGATGTGTCTGTTACTTGAACTCCATTAATAAGCATTTATTTGGGCTGCAATCTGATGTGTAGCTAACTCTAATGAACTTGTCGTCTGCAGCAGAGGTAACTCTGGGTCTTCCTTTCCTGTGGCGGACCTCATGATAGCCAGTTTCGTTATAGCTCTTGATGGTTTTTGCAATTTTCCGCATTGACTGATCATCATGTCTTAAATTAATGATGGACTGTTGTTTCTCTTTGCTTATTTGAGCTGTTCTTGCCATAATATGGACTTGGTCTTTTACCAAATAGGGATATCTTCTGCATACCACCCATAGCTTGTCACAACACAACTGATTGGCTCAAACGCATTTAGAAGGAAATAAATTCCACAAATGTACTTGTAATGTAACAAAGCACACCTGTTAATTGAAATGCATTCCAGGTGGCTACCTCATGAAGCTGGTTGAGAGAATGCCAAGAGTGTGCAAAGCTGTCATCAAGGCAAAGGGTGACTATTTTGAATCACAAATATAAAAGATATTTTGATTTGTTTAACACTTTTTTGGTTACTACATGATTCCATATGTGTTATTTCATAGTTTTGATGTCTTCACTATTATTCCACAACGTACAAAATAGTAAAAATAAACAAAACCCCCTAAAATGAGTAGGCGTGTCCAAATGTCACATTTGCTATGAAACTCCAAATTGAGCTCAGGTGCATCCAATTTCCTTTGATAATCTTTAAGATGTCACAACAACGTGATTGGAGTCCACCTGTGGCCAATTAAATCGTTTGGACATGATTTAGAAAGAAACACGCCTGTCTATATAAGGTCCCACAGTTGACAGTGCATGTCAGACCATTAATCTCTAAAATAGAATTGTGATGAGGCATATATCTGGGGAAGGGAATACAACTATTTCTAGAGTTTTGAACGTTTTCAAGACCACAGTGGTCTCCATCACTAGCGGGGGGAATGGAACGACCCAGACTCTGCCCAGAGCTGGCTGTCCCACCAAACTGAGCAACCGGGCAAGAAGGAAGTTGGTCAGGGAGGTGACCAAGAACCCAATTACCACTCTGACAGAACTACAGAGTTCCTTGGCTGAGATGAGAGAACCTGCCAGAAGGACAACAGTCTACAGCACTTCACAAATCTGGGCTTTATGGGAGAGTGGCCAGATGGAAGCCTCTCCTGAGAAAAGGCACATTGCAGCAGAGTTTGGAAAAAGGCACGTGAAAGACTGAGAGCATTAGGCAAAGGATACCGTGGTCTGATGAGACAAACTCTTTGGCCTGAATGCAAAGCGCTATGTCTGGAAAAAACCACCCCTACCGTGAAGCATTGTGGTGGCATCATCATGCTACGGGGATGATTTCAGCGGCAAGGAATAGGAGACTGGTAAGGATAGATGAAACAATGAATGGAGCAAAATACAGCCAAATCCTTGATGAGAACCTGATTCATAGTGCAAACTACCTTTGACTGGGGCGAAGATTTACATTCCACAGGACAATGACCCAAAGCATGCAGCCAAACCAATGCCTAAATGGCTTCAGAACAAGAATGTAAAAGTCCTTGGGTGGCCCAGCCAAAGCCCAGACTTGAATCCTGTTGAAAATCTGTGGAAAGACTTAAAGACTACTTTTCACCATCCCTCCCCATCTAATTCAACAGAGCTTCAGAAAATCTGCATGGAAGAACAGGAGAAAATCCCCAAATCCAGATGTGCAAAACTGACACAGACATACACAAGATGACTCAAATCTGTAATCGTCGCCAAAGATGCTTCTACAAAGTATTGATTCAGGAGTGTGATTACTTATGTAAATGAAATAAACTCATCAAAAAAAGAAACATCCTCTCTCTGTCAAATGTATTTATTTTCAGCAAACTTAACATGCGTAAATATTTGTATGAACATAACAAGATTCAACAACTGAGACATAAACTGAACAAGTTCCACAGACATGTGACTAACAGAAATTGAATAATGGGGGAGGGGGGGGGTCAAATTTAACAGTCAGTATCTCCTCCTCATGGAATGCACTAGATTTGCCAGTTCTTGCTGTGAGATGTTATCCCACTCTTCCACCAAGGCACCTGTAAGTTCCCGGACATTTCTGGGGGGGAATAGCCCTCACCCTCCGATCCAACAGGTCCCAGACGTGCTCAATGGGATTGAGATCCGGGCTCTTCGCTGGCCATGGCAGAATATTAACATTCCTGTCTTGCAGGAAATCACACACAGAACGAGCAATATGGCTGGTGGCATTGTCATGCTGGAGGGTCATGTCAGGATGACCCTGCAGGAAGGGTACCACATGGGGGAGGAGGAGGCCTACAAGCCCTCAGTCCAGCCTCTCTCAGCCTATTATGGACAGTCTGAGCACTGATGGAGGGATTGTGCATTCCTGGTGTAACTCGGGAAGTTGCTATTGCTATCCTGTACCTGTCCCGGTGGTGTGATGTTCAGATGTACTGATCCTGTGCAGGTGTTGCTACACGTGGTCTGCCACTGCGAGGACGATCAGCTGTCCGTTCTGTGTCCCTGTAGCACTGTCTTAGGCGTCTCACAGTACGGACATTGCAATGCATTGCCCTGGCCACATCTGCAGTCCTCATGCCTCTATGCAGCATGCCTAAGGCATATTTATGCAGATGTGCAGGGACCCTGGGCATCAATCTTTTGGTGTTTTTCAGAGTCAGTAGAAAGGCATCTTTAGTGTCCTAAGTTTTCATAACTGTGACCTCAATTACCTATCGTCTTTAAGCTGTTTGTGTCTTAACGACCGTTCTACAGGTGCATGTTCATTAATTGTTCATGGTTCATTGAACAAGCATGGGAAACGGTGTTTAAACCCTTTACAATAAAGATCTGTGAAGTTATTTAGATTTTTACGAATTATCTTTGAAAGACAGGGTCCTGAAAAAGGGAGGTTACATTTGCAAAACCCTTGGTTAATATAGAGATTCTGGGAATGTCAAAATGTGGGGGGAAATGAACTATATTCTGGTAATCCGAACAATTGAACATATGTGGTGGTACTTAATGAATATGATGTCAGTTCGGTTGTCATCTGACACATTCTCATCAATGATAAGATGACATAAACTCTACAGTGGAAAGTCTACACATCAGAGTTGTCGGATTCACATGGAATTGTTGTTCAATTGAAATGTTTGAATATGAAATGTGATGGGATGAAATGTGATTTTAGCTTCTAAAATGTGAGATGTGGGTTTTCATAAGATATTGCTGCTCACTCAGTGGCCAGCCCACATGAAGAGACAGAGGTTGTAAACGATGACAATCACCCCTTTTCTCACTTCCTATATATAGCCTTGAAGACAACATAACTTCCTGTTCCGATGAGGTAGGATGACGGTCCTATGTCAGAATGGTTCAGATAATAACTACAGAACAAAGCCAACATCAGCATGAGCTTTGTATGCGAATGGTATGAACTTTTGAACTCTTATTCACGACAGAAGTGATACCTCCTAGCCATTGAGTTAGCGACCGCAGCTGGAAACGCAGGTTAGGAAGGAAAAGACAGAGTATCTCATCTACCACACAACGACGTTACCACAACGTATCCAATTGACAACCAGAGAAATTATTCAAAGGACAAAGGACTCGGTTTGGCAACACAGTCTTTTATTTACCGCCAACCTTCTGAAGCGCAGCTCAGAGTAAATATTTATTGCATTTTCCTTTTCCAAATGGGCGGTAATTTAGAATGCATCAGATACTGTATTTACGATAGCACAGCTTTTTCCCTTTGTTCCTCAGTCTCCCACTCTTTCACTTAACCCAGCCCCTTTTCCTTTGTGTAACAAGCTGTCATATCCGCCCGCTAGGGACGTTTTCCGTTATGACGTCATTTGTAATCAAGTTATGATATAATTATGTGTATGTGTGATTAGTTAGGCATTTAGTAAATAAACGATTAAACCCAATTTTGTATTGCTGATTCAAATTGTTAGGCAGGGTTCTTGCAGATAACGAAGAATTTACAACTGCTATGGAGGTAAAATATCTTACTTACGGCCACTGAGAACAAGAGCCCACAGTCCTTGGGAGCGGTCCGTATCTGTGGCACTGTGTTATCCTCAACGCGGACAAAGAGGGTGATTAGCTTGTCTGGGAGCAAGACGTCGGTGTCCACTACGTGGCTGGTTTTTCCTTTGTAATCCGTGATTGTATGTAGACCCTGCTACATGGGTGGCAGGTGGCCTAGTGGTTAGAGCCTGACCACTGACGCAATGTTGTTGTTCACGCTCATTTTTCAAAATAAAAGCCTGAAACTATGTCTAGTGGCTGTAGACACATTAGGGAAGCCATAGAAAAAAGGAATCTGGTTGATATCCCTTTCAATGGGCAATAGGGATGCATAGGAACACTGAAGAGAATTCTCTTGTGAGGCGGTACGGTTGACATTTGATTGTGAGGTATTCTAGGTTGGGTGAACAAGAGGACTTATTTTCCTGTGTGTTATCACAATCATACCATGAGTTGTTAATCATGAATCATACACCAGTGCCTTTCTTCTTCCCAGAGTGTTCTTAGTTCTTGTCCGCACGATGTACAGAAAACCCAGCTGGCTGTATGGACGGGAGCAGTGTCTCCGGAGAGAGCCATGTTTCCGTGAAACACAGTACGTTACAGTCCCTGATGTCTCTCTGGAAGGAGTTCCTCGCCTTAAGCTCATCTACTTTATTGTCCAGGGACGGAACATCAGAGAGTAATGTACTCGGAAGCCGTGGATGGTGTACATGTCTCCTGAGTTGGACTAGAAGTCCACTCCGAATACCTCTTCTCTGCTGACGGCATCTTGAAGCAGTTCAATGCCCTGGAGGGTACGAACAAAGGATCCAATTCGGGAAAGTCATATTTCTGATTGTAATGCTGGTGAGTTACCGTCGCTCTGATGTCCTAATGTTATTTCCGGGTGTATGTAATAACACAAAAAACTTTCTGGGCTAATAATGTAAGAAATAACACACAAAAAAGTTGCTTATGTGCTAGAAGCAAAGCAGCCATGTCTGTCGGCGCCAACTACATTTCCTACATTGATCAGTCCAAAATTGCTTTTTAATTCTGTCATGGAAATAACTGTTTCCTATTTCCTATTACCACATCATTTACGGTCTCTATGTCTTTAGTTTTAGTTAGTTTTCCATGTTTTCCATGTGGGCCAATTTATCTGTGAATTCTGAAAAGCTATCCAATGATTGTTCCATAGGGGTTGTTTTTCTGGATTGATATTGGAATCTGTTGACTTTTCTTCCATCTTGTTATAGTGTTCTTAACTACGAAGTTGTTAATGTTCTTAGTTTTAACCTTTGAAAATAGACGTGAAAAGATTCTGGGGAGGCACATCTTCAATATGCACCAATTGTTCCTCTTTAGTGTGTTATTTAACAATGTGTCGCAAGTAAATGCCTTATTTGCCTCAGATTATAGGGACATGTAAAACGTTCCTATTTATTCTATTCGTTTTGTTTGCCCATATGAAGTCTGTTATGGCCTAGAATACTGTCTTAAAGAATGTCTTCAGTGGGGTAATTTGTATTACTGAAAATAAATATAAAAACGTTGGTAACCATGCCCTTCTGAAGAGATGTATTCTACCTGTATTCTAATTAATGTCTTGCTGTAGATTACGAGTTATTATTTTCCCTTATGCCATTATTTCACATTTTTCCACGTTCATTTTATATCCTGAGATTTTAGACTATTCTGAAAATATTTTGAACAAAAGGGGCATTAAGTTTTCAATATTAGTCAGGTATATCAGAAGATCATCAGCAAATACGTTTATTTTATATTGATGTTTACCAATTCCAAGACATCCTGGTAACTTACAGGGAACTAGACAAAGGTTCCAAGGCGAAGTCCTAATGACTAGTAAAATAAAATGAGGTCAATAACTCTGAATGGGCTAACAAAATGTGCTCTAGTAACCTCCGGTAAACTTTGAATGAACAGTCGAATGAACAGTCGTGCATGCCGAAATATCATTTTTGGGGACGAATCTAAAATGACTTTGGAAAACCACTGACTCCGCCTCCTAAAGTGCCACCATACACAGAAATGCTGGTTTTAGGCTGTACTAAAAAGGCAAGGCAGGGCTCATGTCTGGAGTATTCATTACAGTGTGTAATGCAGTGTAGCCTAGCTTGTTTTACACCATCCCGGCAGGGAAAAATACTCAGGGCTAAAGCTCCGAAGGTCTGGAGGCTTCAATGTTCAGAACCACGTTCTTGGTAAGTTCTGTTTGACACTGAGGGAATGTTTTCCGAACTCTAACGCAAAACATGTGAACTAAGTTCTCAGGAGGTTTTTGCTAACATAGATCGAATGTTCCCATAACTAACGGAAAATTGGACACTTAACAATCAGGGGAACATTACAGGTAACATTACAAAAACATTCTCTCCCCCTAGAATTATTAGCTGGGGCAGTCCAAGTCCTCGCTAACAAAATTCAGAAGATGGGTGTAGTTGATTATCATTGAAAGCGATTGGCTAAACCTTTATGAGAGACAGAACCCACTGTCTAGTCACACAAACTGTCAGATCAGTAATCAGGCTTCATTCACCCTTGACAAGACTTGTAAGACCATGTATTTACTATTCACTAGGAACCAAACAGAACCAAACGGAAGCAAACGGAATGGAACAAGGAGTGACCTACCTGAATTTGGTTTCCATTGCAAAACGTTTTGCAATGGACACGTTTACCATTTCCTCAGGGAACAGACAGGGAGGGACCTAATTTTTCCAATAGAAACCTCTGTTTTTGTGGCAAAACGTTTTCCGTTTAGAGTAAACGGTGTCAGTTGCAAAACGTTTTTCAGGAAACAATACGTTTTGCAAAGGAATCCGACTAAAGAATACACCCCTGTTGTGACAAAATTGCTAAGGAGAGTTCTACAAATTTGATTGATTAATGGCTGAATACCAATAGCCAATACAATTTCGTGGTGGGGTAAACATTTTTATTGGAAAATGTCAAGTCATCTTCAAGTGTGACATAATCATTTTTGAGGTTTTGAATGTACACTAGTTTAAAGGCATTGTCAACATCACTTTAAAACCTGCTTACTTTGCTATACCTCAGTGGGCTAATTAGGAACAGGGTTTGTTCAGTGTTGATTGAATCCAGACACATCCCAACATGTGTGCAACAACCATGGACCAAGCCAGAGCAAGAGGCCTTAGCCCCTCTCCCTACCACCACCACACCACAGAAAAATGTCCCAGGCAGGTGGAGTGAGAGGAGATGCTGAACTTGTGGCCGTCTGAGCCCCCGAGAGTTAAAAGTAACATTCCACACTGCCTTGCCACCTTTGTGGGGTGCTAGGGAGACTGGAGACCCTCCCTTTGAGTGACAAGGTGAACACTGTAGACTGTTGCCATGCACTCGTTAACCCTGCTGCTCTTCCATTCTGTCAGTCAAACAAGGGCTCAAACTACACCATGGGCCAAACCATGGCATGACCCACAGACCGAGGTGGAGCTTAGAGTGGGGAAGGAATTAGGGAGTTAACATTTATGAAAAGAGAGCATCAACTTATCTTTACCACATATTCATTATCAGGTGTGTTGATATTATGATATTTAATCAGAATTGGGTGATGCAATCATTAAAGTGCACTCTGCAGGCTTAATGGAGGGAAATAATCTCAATCACAGGCTGTACTATGTCGACTTTTATCAGGTAGGCTAGATACCCAGTTTAAGAAAATGACAAAATACTTGTCACTGATGGTATTGTTTAATATTAGATTATAAAAATGGTAAAAACCTCTTAAAGAGTAGCCGAAAGCCATGTAAAATAAGCTGGAATGTTATATTACATCCATCACAATCCATGCATTTGCAGTGAATATGTTACGTTACTGTAAAATATGGATAGCGATGAAGTCTCATAATAGGAAAGGAAAGCTATGCACTGTGACAACACAACAGAATAGCTATTTCTGTAGCTCACCTTTATCTCAACATATCAGATGGCCTGCCTTACGCAAAGCTTGGTGCTCATGGTTGCATAATGGTTTTCGTGAGCTTAATCTTAGAATAGACTTAACTTCACACCAAGCTGATCATTTTTTATATGTATTTATACATTAAAAGGGATAAACATAAGACACATATATTTGCTGAGGCATTCATTGTATATATGGGGCAAACATTTTTTAAATATTGAAATAAAAAGTAAATAATACAGAAAATAATGGCATAGAAAAGGAGAACAAAGACTAAAACCTAGGAAAACAAGATGGAGGGAGAGAAAAGGAGTCAGACAAAAAGCGAAAGTGTGTGCATGCAGGTGTGTACTAGTGCGTGTGTCTGTGTTTTTATGTGTCTGTAGTAATGTGTCAAAGTGTGTGTGTGTGTGTGTGTGTGTGTGTGTGTGTGTGTGTGTGTGTGTGTGTGTGTGTGTGTGTGTGTGTGTGTGTGTGTGTGTGTGTGTGTGTGTGTGTGTGTGTGTGTGTGTGTGTGTGTGTGTGTGTGTGTGTCTGGGTGTGTCGGTGAGGGAGCCAGACGTTGACTCCTCCAGATGGGAATGCCTAGGCTCAGCCTCCAACTACTCTGCTAATAAACTCCAATATTAGTTACAGGCTCTAAACTCAGGAATGTACGACCGTAACCCCTTCCTGTCCGTGCAGGCTACACAGCCCACAGCCCACGGCCTGCCAGCAAACTCTTTCAAGCATGAGATCTTGGCTGTGTGTGCATGTACGGGGCATGTCCCACATGAGCAGACACATACAGGGCTCCTGAGTGGAGAGGAGAGGTGGCCTCTCTCCCCGCGGGGCCAGAACAGGCCAACACATGAGTGGCTGGGATGGTGTTTCCTGTAAACACCGTAGTGCTACTGTGCATGTGGCATATATAGGGTTGCAAAATTCCAGGAACTTTCAATAAATTCCTTGGTTTTCCCGAAATCCCGGTTGGAGGGTCCAGGGATCAGGAGGGATAAGCAGGAAATCCAGAATCTTCCAGACAGGATTTCTGGAAAGCCAGGCAATTTATTGAAATGTATTTTGCATCCCTAGGCATAGAGCAGTCAAAACAACAGTTCTCAACTGATCATTTGAGTCATTTCGTGGGGAGATTTCCCAAATCCCCATGTGGACAAAGGCGATTTTAAGCTTGGGGTTAGGTTAGGTTTAGGTTTAGGGTTAGGGTAAGGTTAAGGGTTAGGTTTAGGGTTAGGTGTGTGTGTGTGTGTGTGTGTGTGTGTGTGTGTGTGTGTGTGTGTGTGTGTGTGTGTGTGTGTGTGTGTGTGTGTGTGTGTGTGTGTGTGTGTGTGTGTGTGTGTGTGTGTGTGTAAAAGCAAGAGTATAGGGGCTTGTTTAGCAGTTAAGGACGAGAACAGAACAGTTTTGTGGGCCATGAGAGAGGATAGCTCGTAAAGACCAAGGAAGAGAGTGAGACAGGGAAGGCGTATTGGTAGCTAATAAAGTGTAAGATAAAACAGAGGATAGTTGCTTGGTAAAGGTTGTGGAGGACTTTCATGTATCATTTTGATAAGTGCAAGGTTTTACAGAAGCGTTGCATGTACACAAAGCAATGACTAGCTGTCAAGCCTTATAGGTACACAGAGCAGAACACTATTTCCTTCATGCTATAGGCTATATGGCTGCCCAATCACATCTTTATTCTTCACCCTAAATCACTGTGTCTGTAAGGATTGACGCTGGTAAAGATGAGAAGCAGGTACAGGGAGTGAACATTTAATTATCAATGGACATGGAACAGAACAGGACCGGACAGCATATGGACAAGAAGACATAACGACATTAATGCAGACACCGGGAACAAACGGACGAGCAGACAGTTATAGACAGGGCAATCAGCAAAGGGAAGGAGTCCAGGTGAGTCCATTGAGGGACTGCGCGTAATGATGGTGACAGGTGTGCGTAATGACGGGCAGCCTGGCACCCTCAAGTGCCAGAGAGGGAGAGCAGGAGCAGACGTGACAGTGTCAGCCTGATGATGAGGGAAGGGGTGAGTGACTGATGCGATTTATAGCAAAAAAATGGTAAATCATGATGGTCCCATTCCTGATCCTATCCTGGATGTCCATGCCATTTAAACAGCACAGTCCCCGTCTTGTTATACAGCATGTGTTAGGTGTAGGTTTTTAGTGGTAACATGTTGTGCGTGTTTTAGTGGGAGCATGTGCATGGGTGTCTGTATCTGTGTGTGTGCTCATGTGACATCAGCTACAGACCGAGAGAGGCCCTCCTTAATGAGGTCATTAATCTGCAGACGAGTCACGCAGGCAACTGATGCAGCAGAAGACAACTTCTCTCACGTCCATGCAGGTGGGTCTGGGGGGTGGGGGGGCTCAAAGCATAGACAGTCCCCTACGATTCAACTTCCAGAGAAGTGTCAGCAAATCTGTGGTGTGAAGATGGGATGTGGTAGCTCCTACTCAGACAGTCACAGAAATAAAGATGAGATGAGGCATAGATGTGGCAATCACTGCTATACATACTAAATACATGTCCCCCCCACATTCTGAAATTGCATTTTTGTCCCCCCAGTTTAATAATTTGAATGTGTTACGAAACAAGGCAACGGTGTGCTCTAGGATTGTGCAGATGCCTCCGAACAGTCAAGTAGGTAGTAAGTAGGTTGTTTGGAATGTTTATCTGACTGCATAAAAATATATATATAATAATATGTCCCCTCTACTTCTAAAAACCAAAATTGGTACAGAGTACATTTCATGTGTAACATCAGCGGACATAGTTAAATAGATAACATCATTAGTGTTATCAATGTGGATAAACTAATAGTTACAGAGATGCTTTAAGTGATCAGTGAGTAGAGCAGAGGTGGAATGGTGTTAGAAGGAGAAGAAAGGGCTTGTTTTTGTGGTTAAAATGGCTATTTATGTGGGCTGGTGGATTGAATATGTCCCTGAGTGCGGGGCTGGAGTGTTAAGGCTCTAGCCTGCAGCAAGGGAAGCTGTGCGAGCGTGACTGATCTATTGAGAGGAGCATCACTGAGAATGCACCCATGGCTCCAATCAATACTGTCTCATTTGTTTGTGTGCGTGCGAGTGTAAAATTGGGTGCTCTCTCTCTTTCAAGGTGTGTGAGTTAGGACCCTGGGTTTAGGGAGGGATGGCTGGGGCTGAGAGCAGAGCAGTGGAGGGTGGCATGGAGAGATGGTGGGCATGTGGATCCCAGGGGGATGCAGGGTGAGTCCTTGTGGAACTATCTCAGCCAATCATCCAATGATTGCAGCCACACCCTCCACACCTGTCAAGAATGGCAGTGGGACCGTCGTTGTTTATCATGGGCCCTCTTGCTGCAGCACACTGTAGATAGCCTTCACTAAGTCTTCAAGCTGTGTCTCATAATCCGACTGGACTGTGTTACTGCCTGTTTTGATGTCATCTGTTTGTTATAATTTCACAAAAATATAATTGAGTCAATCAATCAATCAAATGCATATAGTATATATAGTATATAGTCCTTTTTACATCAGCAATTGTCACAAAGGGCCCCATTCCGACCCAAGTTAAGTGCACGTAAATGGAACATAATTCCCTTTTTATGCACCTTTTTCTCTATATGTGTATTCTGACCTTGAACTTAAGCATGAGAATAGCGTGCTATTCATCCGCTATTAGTTTGGAGTGGAGATCAAATAAATGAATGTTTTGCGGAGATCTGTCTACAGATACGCCGTATTCTGACCTTGACTCAACTCCCTAATAATTCCACCACCTTTACACATGAGGAAACCATGAATAAGGTCTCGCAAACCTACCAGTTCCAAGTGGAAAAAACTTCTTCTTATTTTTTTTCTGATAACAATGACACCATTCTCCATGCACTGTAATTTACAACTTGATAAGAGCTATGTAAATGAGTAATCCATTTGGATAAGGGAAATATAAAGGACACTTGTGTTAGGTCTATTTTACCTTATAATCGCTGGAGATGTGAAGCCAGTCATGTGGTAGCAAACTGAAGCATATGAACATATCAACTTTCCTATAGTAAAGTTTTTGAAATGCTGTGCCATTATGCAGAACTGAAATTGTACGGCCTTTTAACTTGCAAGGATGGTCTCTCTTGATTGTCTTAATAATAGGCCACCCTGACTTTCTTTGTTTCCTTTTTCTATCATGTTAAATATTATCCACTATCAGTATTGACCATCAGGCCTAAGAACAACATTCAACTGCCAATTTACTGTTACTTCCCTTCAACTGGTGTAGCCTACATTATCGTTCAATTTAATTATACTGTTTCATTTACCTGCATTTACTTCCTTTATAAATGCTGTCACTGCCATCTGGTTTATGCTGAGGATCATTAGTAACAGTTGATCATTTACAAAAAGACATGTAGGCTAATTAAATCGTTATGGAGCGGAGAGCAACAGTTTGAACCTGACGCATGGCACAATACTTGGCTGTGTCATCACACAGTTCCATGGTTAGTGCAGGCAATAGACGAGAGGATAGAACACTATTGTACACTATTCTCCCTATTATAATTCTATGTACACTAATCTTCCAACATTACCATGTGTTGAAGAACTGAATGTTGCAATTTCCAAACCACCGGTTTCTTTCTTTTGTGCATGAAGGCTCTCCAAACCTGTTCTTTATGATTCATAAATACATTCCTAACCCTACATAATCTACAAGATTGGAGTATTTTTAAATCTACCATTTGGTGCTGAAAAGGAGATACATAAATTTAAATGGCATTCTTTCATTAATCCCCAATATTCTGAACCTCTTGTATTGAGTCTGTCAACAAAATACACTGTATTTAAAGGGATGGTTTAAGGTAAATGTACTGAAAACCTTATTGAATGAAGAAAATGTGTTGGCCAGCAAGTGGGAGGGTTTTCAGAGGTTGAATTACATTCATTCAGAGCGAGCAAGGGAAATACTCATGCAAAGTCCATTACGCATCTTCATAAAGTAAGTCTGAATACCAACTACTGAGAAGCTGAGTCATTTTCTATGTCTGAATCAGGCCCAAAGTGTTTATACAGAAACCCAGCCTAAAGAGCTAGCAATGCACAGTGGCTAGGAAAACTGCCTAGAAGGACAGGACCCAGGGAAGAAACCTAGAGAGGAACCAGGCTCTGAGGGGTGGCCAGTCCTCTCCTGGCTGTGCCGTACATTACAATTACCATTAAGGCCAGATAGTCCTTCAAGATGTACAAACATTTACAGGTGACCAGCGGGATCAAATAATAATCACAGTAGTGTGTGTGTGTGTGTGTGTGTGTTTGTGTGTGTGTGTGTCATGAACATGACAGGGTTTCAAAAGCTGCAGGCAAAGCAGCAGAAACTGGATCAGCAGCACGGCCAGGTGGACTGGGGACGGGGAAAGCCAGGAGTCGTCAGGCCAGGTAGTCTGGCTCAGGTCCTCTGGGAGGGGAGAGGGAGAGATGGGATAATTAGAGGGAGCATACTTAAGATCACACAGGACACCAGATAAGACAGGAGCACTACACCAGATAGGACAGACTGACCGTAGCCCCTGCCGCATAGATACTGGAGACTGAGACAGGGGGTGTCGGGGGACACTGTGGCATGTCCAAAGTTACCCCGGGACAGGGACAACCAGGCAGGATATAACCCCACCCACTTTGCCAAAGCACAGGCCCCACATCCCACAAGGGATATCAACAAACCACTAACTTACTACCCTGAGAGGCATCCTATAGCCCATCTCCCTACTGCACAAGCCCAAGGGGACGCAAAACCGGACAACAAGATCATGTCAGTGACTCAACCCACTCAAGTCGACTATAAAAAAGCCTGGCACGATGTGATGCACCCCTCTTAGGGACGACGTGGGAGAGCCTGAGCAAGCAAGTGAAGCCCCCGTAATTGGGTCATGGCAGAGAATCCCAATGGAGAGAAGGAAGCTGGCCAGGCAGAGACAGCAAGGGTGGTTTTTCACTCCCGTATCTTGTCACTTCGTACCACTGGGCCTGACTACGCTCAGTCATTGGGCCTATTGAAGAGGTGAGATTTAAAGGTTCAGACTGAGTCTGCGTCTCTCACATGGATTGGCAGACCATTCCATAATAACTTAGCTCTATAGGAGAATGCCCAGCCTCCAGCTGTTTGCTTGGAAATTCTAGGAACAGTAAGGAGCCCTGCGTCTTGTGACTGTAGCATACGTGTAGGCATGTTTGGCAGCACCAAATCAGAGAGATAAGTAGGCACAAGTCCATGTAATGTAGGTTAACAGTAACACTTTGGAATCAGCCCTAGCCTTAACAGGAAGCCAGAGGCTCACACTGGAGTAATATGATAACATAAATTCTAGCATCCATGTTAAGCACTAGCTATTATACATTTATTGAGGGCCTTATCTGAGTATCCAGAGAGAAGAGCATTGCAGTAGTCTAATCTTGAAGTGACAAACACATGGATTAGATTTTCTGCCTCATTTTTGGACAAAACGTTTCAGATCTTTACAATGTCTTAAAAACATTTTTTATATGTTTGTCAAAAGAGAGATCAGGGTCCAGAGTAACGCTGAGGTCCATCACAGTTTTTTAGACGACTGTACAATCATCTTGCTGTTAACAACTTTTTATCCTTGTGCATATTCCCTGTGTGTCTGTATGTGTGGGTGGCAGGGTGCTCCTGGCTGCTCCACGTTGGTCATGGTTGACGCGTGTTCAAGCTTTAATCCCACTCAGGGCCTGGCGTGAGGGGAACCATAACTGCACTGCATGACCAAGTTCCTCCACCCATGACACAGTGATGGATGGACTAGCCTGGCCTCCTTTACCATTCAGCTCAGCATCCTCAACCTCTCCAGGCCACTCTTACCATTCACTGTGATTAGCACAAACACATTGCTGTCACTTTAACTGCACTGGGGTTTGAATTTGCCTAGTATGCTTTGAATTAGCCTAGTACGCTAGTATGCTTTGTCTCATTTTGTAATTTCTTGTGCCCACAGACTTTGCTCACATAAAGTAGGCCAATGCCAGACTTTTGAAAAATACATAGTTTTTGCCCATGGCCCAATTTTGAGTGAGGCTAAATGTTAGTCTACATAAATCCACCAGTTCAAACTGGGTAATTTATTTTAAAATAAATACAGGCAGTCAGCAAAATGTAGCAGTAATAGTTTCTTAAAAACCACATATGAAATGATAAATTAAATTTTTAGAAGAAATACATTACATTGTCGTGGGCAGTGGTACATTTTGTCCATCCAAGCTTAACTTAATAACACTTGTGTAGGTCTAGCAATAAACAACTAAAACGTGTTAAGAGACATGGACGACACATATGTGCAATTCAAACAAATACTGAACACGCCCTTACACGGGCAGACATACAGACTCATATTCCACTAAAGGTGCCACACCAATGACAACCCCATGATGAGAGGGGCTCAGAGCTGTGAGGCACATGACAGTCAAAGCCTCTGTGACAACACTCAGTCAGTGGCTGGATAGATGCCTGGGCTCTGGGCTGGGACATGGCAGTTGGCAAGCTCAGAGCTCAGGGACAAATAGACGTGCTGAAACCTGAAGCTGCCCCCCAGGGAAGTGGTTCACTGGGGGGAACAGGTGCCCCACATCAGGCGCCACAGAGCAGCGGACAGGGGGGATGACGGTGACCCAGCCTCCTTAGCTTATGAACCAACCTACCGCCTCTCAGGGATAGCCAAGAGTGGCCCGGACAGTATGTTCTGATAAAATGACCCTTCACATCTTATCAGCTGTGAACTCTATGAAGCCCGTCCCCATACTTCCCAAAGGAAGTCAGGACTACTCCTCTAGTCCTGCCCAATCCTAGGAAGAGCAAGCCTCATGGACGAACAGAATTTCCACCAGTTTGAGAAAATCATTAAGGAACATTTTTCTGGCATAGATATCCAGATAATAAATAACGGTAACAGGTATCCTGATCATTTCCTGATAACTGTTGTTGAAGGATGTATGAGTAGCCTAATAGAATATGGTTGCATTGAACCATTGAATATGATTGCTAAACAAGCCCCTATACTCTTGCTTTTACACACACACACACACACACACACACACACACACACACACACACACACACACACACACACACACACACACACACACACACACACACACACAATGGATCTCTCTGACCTGCTCTCCCACTCCAACCACGTCAGAATAATCCAAACAGCACACAACCTTACTTAAAGGTTAAGTTACTTTGAGATAACTATTTCAGAGAATGATGAGACTAGTCTATTATTGGCATGGTGGCTTGACCTTGCACCTGTTCTGTGTTGTGCAAATGGAAGATGGCTTTATGTGTGTGTAACTGACTACTTCTCTTTGTATTTGTGCATGCCTGTTTACTTTTACATCAGTATGGTATGCATGTGTTTATGGGTGTACTGTAGTATTATATGTGTATTTTTGTGTATTAACATTTTGTATATCTAATGTGTATGAATTTGTCTGCTGTGTGTGTGCGTGCGTGCATGCGTGCATACGTGTGTGGGTGTGTGCGTATGCGCGCGTGTGTGTGTGCGTGCGTGTGTGTGTGTGTGTGGTGGTCCCCCATTGCTTTTTCTCCAGCCACACACAGGTACAATGCAATCAGACGTCACCACGGGAACCTGATATAATGCTGTGGTGTGTGCTAATTAACACTGAATAGAGCTCATAAGCACAATCCCACAGCAAACAAAATCAACACTGCACACAGGCATATATCTGTCAATGAACTGAGCAAAGACAACCAATGGAAGTGAACAAAAGTGAACACTGAGTGAACAAAGCATGCTCTTTCTTTCCACCAGGTGAATCCAGATGAAAGCTATCATCCAAATCAAATCAAATGTTATAGGTCACATACACATGGTTAGCAGATGATATTGCTAGTGTAGCGGAATGCTTGTGCTTCTAGTTCCGACAGTGCAGCAATATCTAACAAGTAATATCTAACAATTCCACAACAACTACCTAATACACACAAATCTAAGTAAAGGAGTGGAATAAGAATATATACATATAAATATATGGATGAGCAATGACAGAGTGACATAGGCAAGATGCAGTAGATAGTATAAAATACAGTATATACATATGAGATTAGTAATGCAAGACATGTAAACATTATTAAAGTAAGGGCGCTGTACTACAGCGCCAGCTGTGCCACCAGAGACTCTGGGTTTGCGCCCAGGCTCTATCGTAACCGGCCGTGACCAGGAGGTCCGTGGGGCGACGCACAATTGGCCTAGCGTCGTCGGGGTTAGGGAGGGGTTGGCCGGGAAAGGGATGTCCTTGTCTCATCGCGCACCAGCGACTCCTGTGGCGGGCCGGGCGCAGTGTGACACATTGGTGCGGCTGGCTTCCGGGTTGGATGTGGGCTGTGTTAAGAAGTAGTGCGGCTTGGTTGGGTTGTGTATCGGAGGACGCATGACTTTCAACCTTCGTCTCTCCCGAGCCCGTACGGAAGTTGTAGCGATGAGACAAGATAGATTCATGAGATTGAAAAATAGCTTCTGTCTCTCGGTCCCAGCTTTGATGCACCTGTACTAACCTCGCCTTCTGGATGTTAGTTGGGTGAACAGGCAGTGGCTTGGGCGGTTGTTGTACTTGCTGATCTTTTTGGCCTTCCTGTGACATTGGGTGCTGTAGGGATGGTAGTCATGTAGGGATGGTAGTGTGCCCTCAGTGATGCGTTGTGCAAACCGCACCACCCTCTGGAGAGCCCTGCGGTTATGGGCAGTGCAGTTGCCGTACAAGGCGGTGATGCAGCCCAACAGGATGCTCTCAATTGTGCATCTGTAAAAGTTTGTGAGGGTTTTAGTTGATTTATTGATGTCACTTGTGAAATCCACTTCAATCTGTGTAGATGAAGGGAAGGAGACAAGTTAAAGAAGGATTTTTAAGCCTTGAACCAATTGAGAAATGGATTGTAAGACAAAAGATGTAAGTGCCTTTGAACGGTGTATGGTAGCAGGTGCCAGGCGTACCAGTTTGAGTGAGTCAAGAACTGCAACGCTGCTGGACGCTCAACAGTTTCCCGTGTGTATCAAGAATGATCCACCACTCAAAGGACATCCAGCCAACTTTACACATCTCTGGGAAGCATTGGAGTCAACATGGACCAGCATCCCTGTGGAACACCTTCAGCCCAATGACTTGAGGCTGTTCTGAGGGCAAAAGGGGGAGCAACTCAACATTAGGAAGGTGTGCCTAATATTTTGTAAACTCAGTGTATATATTTACAAATGCACACGTTCACATTATGGGTGTAAACAGCATGACAAGGCATCTGACTTTAAAGGAATTGTGTCCTTATTCAAATGCCCTCAGGCTGTTTTCTTTAGCAGCCACTTTCTGACCTTAGTTCTTTTTTATGTCTTTGTTTTAGGTTGGAGTGGGTTGTCTATGTTCCTTTTTCTATGTTGTGTTTTGTGTTTGGCCTGGTATGGTTCTCAATCAGAGGCAGGTGTCGTAAGTTGTCTCTGATTGAGAATCATACTTAGGTAGCCTTTTCCCACCTGTGTGGTGTGGGTGATTATTTTCTGTTTCGTATCTGTACCAGACAGAACTGTTTCGGTTTCATTTCGTTCTCTTGTTGGTTTTGTATTTTAGTGTTCTGAGTTCTATTAAAGAATATGAACACTTACCACGCTGCGCATTGGTCCTCACCTTCTTCCACCACAGACGGCCGTTACACTAGCTGCTGCAGAAAACAATACTATTATTTATATCCGCATTGGCTATGACATTGTATCCACTGGAAGTGCACTACTTCAACTGTTAGCAGCTACGTGCACACACACACACACACACACACACACACACACACACACACACACACACACACACACACACACACACACACGCCGCTCTCCTTTGAGATGTCAGCGATCTGCTCACGGTTTGGTGGAGCCATTGTTCAGAAGGGCTCATATTCTTTAACGGGGGGCCTTTTGTTGTTGTAAACAGCCTGCATTTTTAATCCAGTCCAAGATTCTGGGCTAGTAATGAATGTGTCTAGGCAGCCAGGCTCTCTGGGGAGGGAGACCTCTGGCTCCTGTTGCTAAGTTTCAGCAAAGCCGGAGTTCTGGAGGAATCAGACTGTTCCGCCCCACCAATCTGCCACATGCACACGCACACACACGCACACCACAGAACACCTCAAACTATCAATAGAGAGATACATTACACTCACAAACACACATAGAAGCGAATTCAAATAAACACCAAAGAGCCCCTAGAACAGCAAATACAAAGCTGGTACACAGAAGGGCAAACTGATACTGTATTGACACAATCCCACACTCTACAGAGACCGTTGCATTTCAAAAAGATACACAGAAATTCACTCTCTCTTTATCTCTCTCTCTTTCTCGCTCATTCTCCCCTCGCCACTTTAATAATGTCAACTGAATAATGTTTACATATCTTGCATTACTCATCTCATATGTATATACTGTATTCTATCCTATTCTACTGTATCTTAGTCTATGCCACTCTGACATTACTCTTCCATATATTTATATATTCTTAATTCCTTTACTTAGATTAGTGTGTATTAGACATTTGTTTTGAAATTATTAGATATTACTTGTTAGATATTGCTGCACTGTCGGAACTAGAACACAAGCATTTCGCTACACCCGCAATAGCATTTGGAAATCACGTGTATATGACTAATACAATTTGATTTGAAGACTAGCATTTTTTAATGAGCTGCCTCCATTTCTACTAACTATCTTTCTCTTACAGCGCTTAATTTCTTTGGCTTGCTCTTTCTTTCCTCCCAGAATCCATATCTTCCATTCTGCGGCCAGACGCTGTCAGTCACTTTATTGGCGGAAGGCTCGCTGGTTCAATAGTGTCAATTCCAAGCCTCGGACATTGACCTAAATTAGCTCTTCCTCAATGCCTAACCCCAAATCAACCATTTCCTCACCAACCATGTTTTCCCTCCATTGAGCATTGTGGCCATCAGGAGCTTCCTGCCTCTAGCTTGACTACTCAAACTGAATTTGCCTGCTGCTCTATCGTTTGTTATATACTTAAAGTTGTTTGTGGTGATGTCAAAATGAGAGGTGTTGTACAACAAAAAAAGTAATCCGCGATTGGATCATCTTTAACCAATCATAGTATCAAAGCCAATAAATAATTTTCAAAACGCAGCTTTACCCACGTGTTCTGGCTCTGGCCTAACCCATCGGTTTCTGGGACCAATCAGACGGTCTAGAATAGATTTCCATTCTAGAAATCATTGGGGAGTTAGTTAGATTGAGACTCATTGCGGATAAGGAAGTGTTTGGCAGGAGCAAGCAATTTGGGTAGCCAGACAATGCTGCGTCAGCCACGCACCCAAACAGCCCACCCCTGACCTTCGTAATGCCGAATCTTTCACGCATACAGAGGAGGGGGACTCTTACATCCGGAGACTAACAGATCACACACTGGATAATATCACACCTTTAGACAAAATTATAACACACACACACACAGTTGAAGTCGGAAGTTTAATACACCTTGGCCAAAAATATTTAATCTCAGTTTTTCACAATTCCTGACATTTAATCCAAGTAAAAATGCCCTGTTTTAGGATCCCCACTTTATTTCAAGAATGTGACATGTCAAAATAATAGTAGAGAGAATGATTTATTTCAGCTTTTATTTCTTTCATCACGTTCCCAGTGGGTCAGAAGTTTACATACATTCAATTAGTATTTGGTAGCATTGCCTTTTAATTGTTTAACTTGGGTCAAATGTTTTGGGTAGCCTTTCACACGCTTCCCACAATAAGTTGGGTGAATTTTGGCCCATTCCTCCTGACAGAGCTGGTGTAACTGAATCAGGTTTGTAGGATCCTTGCTTGCACATGCTTTTTCAGTTCTGCCAACACGTTTTCTCTGGGATTGAGGTCAGGGCTTTGTGATGGCCTCTCCAATACCTTGACTTTGTCGTCCTTAAGCCATTTTGCCAAAACTTTGAAAGTATGCTTTGGGTCATTGTCCATTTGGAAGACCCATTTGCAGGTCGGGGCGGCAGGGTAGCCTAGTGGTTAGAGCGTTGGACTGGTAACCGGAAGGTTGCAACCCCCAAACTGACAAGGTACAAATCTGTCGTTCTGCCCCTGAACAGGCAGTTAACCCACTGTTCCTAGGCCGTCATTGAAAATAACAATTTGTTCTTAACTGACTTGCCTAGTTAAATAAAGATTAAATAAATACATTTGCGACCAAGCTTTAACTTCCTGACTGATGACTTGAGATGTTGCATCAATATACAGTGCCTTGCGAAAGTATTCGGCCCCCTTGAACTTTGTTTTGGAGCAAAATTGGGCGTGCAAAATTATTCAGCCCCTTTACTTTCAGTGCAGCAAACTTCTCCAGAAGTTCACTGAAAGTAAAGGGGCTGAATAATTTTGCACGCCCAATTTTTCAGTTTTTGATTTGTTAAAAAAGTTTGAAATATCCAATAAATGTCGTTCCACTTCATGATTGTGTCCCACTTGTTGTTGATTCTTCACAAAAAAATACAGTTTTATATCTTTATGTTTGAAGCCTGAAATGTGGCAAAAGGTCGCAAAGTTCAAGGGGGCCGAATACTTTCGCAAGGCACTGTATACATATAATTTTCATTCCTTATGATTTTATCTATTATGTGATGTGTGCCAGTCCCTCCTGCAGCAGAGCACCCCCACAACATGATGCTGTCACCCCATGCTTCACGGTTGGGATGGTGTTCTTTGGCTTGCAAGCCTCCCCCTTTTTCTTCCAAACATAACGATGGTCTTTATTGCCAAACAGTTCTATTTTTGTTTCATCAGATCAGAGGACATTTCTCCAAAAAGTACGATCTTTGTCCCCATGTGCAGTTGCAAACCGTAGTCAGGCTATTTTATGGCAGTTTTGGAGCAGTGGCTTCTTCCTTGCTGAGCCGCCTTTCAGGTTATGTCGATATAGGACTCGTTTTACTGTGGATATAGATACTTTTGTACCTGTTTCCTCCAGCATCTTCACAAGGTCATTTGCTGTTGTCCTGAGATTGATTTTCACTTTTTGCACCAAAGTACATTCATCTCTTTGAGACAGAATGTGTCTCCTCCCTGAGCGGTATGACGGCTGCGTGGTCCCATGGTGTTTATACTTGCGTGCTATTGTTTGTACAGATGAACATGGTATCTTCAGGCTTTTGGAAATTGCTCCCAAGGATGAACCAGACTTGTGGATGTCTACAATGCTTTTGGCTGATTTCTTTTGATTTCCCCATGATGTCAAGCAAAGAAGCACTGAGTTTGAAGGTCGGCCTTAAAATACATCCACAGGTACACCTCCAATTGACTCAAATTATGTCAATTAGCCTATCAGACGTTTCCAAAGCCATGATATAATTTTCTGGAATTTTCAAAGCTGTTTAAAGGCACAGTCAACTTAGTGTATGTACACTTCTGACCCACTGGAATTGTGATACAGTGAATTATAAGTGAAATAATCTGTCTGTAAACAATTGTTGGAAAAATTACTTGTGTCATGTACAAAGTAGATGTCGTAACCAACTTGCCAAAACTATTGTTTGTTATCAAGAAATTTGTGGAGTGGTTGAAAAAGGAGTTCTAATGATTCCAACCTAAGTGTACAGTATGTAAACTTTTGACTTCAACTGCAATAGCACATACAATCACAGACATTTCAACAGTGTGTTCAAATGAACTGGAACTGAAATAAAATAATTTCTTTCTTTCACATCACTGGTTAAAGCTAGGTGATAATGGCTGTGTTTTTGTACAGCACCTGCACAGTTTTTCCATTACTCCTCTTTTATCTTTCTTCTTCGACTATTGTCTGCATTTTTGTCCATTTACTTTAAATGAGTGATCCCTTATCTGAAAATAGATCTAGTCTCAAAGGAGCCTCAACTGTTATATAGAAATGCTTCAATCAAAATGAGAGATGTATGTCAAAGGGTTATATCAAAGTGATGTTTTTTAAAGTAAAAAAGTGCTGGAATTCTTCTGTCCTCCCTTTTGCTCTCTCCCCCTCCCTGACTGAAGCGATTAAATTGCTGATTGATTTTTGTATCTTAGCTCAATTCCCTGGCCCTCGCTCTCCGTCTCCTGCCATTGATTCTCACAAGGCTGCTGACTCCAAAGTCAGAGGACCCATCCTCTCCGGCCTCCGGAAATGAACTTGTTAGATGGGCTCTGCAATTTATTGCTCATGAGGCCTGTCTCTGTGTGTATGTGTATGAGAGAGAGAGAGCTAGAGAGAGAGAGAGAGAGCTAGAGAGAGAGAGAGAGAGAGAGAGAGAGAGAGAGAGAGAGTGTGAGCGAGAGAGAGATAGAGAGAGAGAGAGCTTATACAGGGTTTGAAATGTACAGCATGTAGACATTTCTGTGTTGAGGAGTCTGCCTGCTCGTGTGCTTGTCTGCTGGTGAGCTGCAGTGTGCAATTAATTGCGGTCTGTGTGTGCTTGTGTGCATTTTTGTGTGTGTCTGTGTGAATGTACCATTGCAAGTCTGTGTTCTTAAACCTTATTCCTCCAATAGGAACATAGTGGGATAGGTGTGACTAACTAAGGCTCACAGGGGTAGTTCATATTGTCTCCAATAGTCAAACATGTAACAAATATAAACATTTGGTTCAAGGCAAAGAAGTTCATCTTGGTACAGTACGAACACTGGAACAAGATTAGGACACAAACAGTAATGCATCAGAGTGTCTGTGCCATTTCAAATGACATACAGTGGGGAGAACAAGTATTTGATAGGTTTTCCTATTTACAAAGCATGTAGAGGTCTGTAATTTCTATCATAGGTTCACTGTGAGAGACATAGGTCAACTGTGAGAGACGGAATCTAAAACAAAAATCCAGAAAATCACATTGTATGATTTTTAAGACCCTGGGTCTTGACCCCACCCTGTGCAACTGGGTACTGGACTTCCTTACGGGCTGCCCCCAGGTGGTGAGGGTAGGTAACAACATCTACACCCTGCTGATCCTCAACACTAGGGCCCCACAAGGATGCGTTCTGAGCCCTCTCCTATACTCCCTGTTCACCCACGACTGCGTGGCCACGCACGCCTCCAACTCAATCATCAAGTTTGCGGACGACACTACAGTGGTAGGCTTGATTACCAACAACGATGAGACGGCATACTGGGAGGAGGTGAGGGCCCTCGGAGTGTGGTGTCAGGAAAATAACCTCACACTCAAAGTCAACAAAACAAATGAGATGATTGTGGACTTCAGGAAACAGCAGAGGGAGCACCCCCCTATCCACATCGACGGTACAGTGGTGGAGAACGTGAAAAGTTTTAAGTTCCTCGGCGTACACATCACGGACAAACTGAATTGGTCCACCCACACAGACAGCGTTGTGAAGAAGGCGCATCAACGCCTCAGGAGGCTGAAGAAATTTGGCTTGTCACCAAAAGCACTCACAAACTTTTACACATGCACAATCGAGAGTATCCTGTCGGGCTGTATCACCGCCTGGTACGGCAACTGCTCCACCCACAACCGTAAGGCTCTCCAGAGGGTAGTGAGGTCTGCACAACGCATCACCGGGGGCAAACTACCTGCCCTCCAGGACACCTACACCCCCCGATGTCACAGGAAGGCCATAAAGATCATCAAGGACAACAACCACCCGAGCCACTGCCTGTTCACCCCGCTATCATCCAGAAGGCGAGGTCAGTACAAGTGCATCAAAGCAGGGACCAAGAGGCTGAAAAACTGCTTCTATCTCAAGGCCATCCGACTGTTAAACAGCCACCACTAACATTAAGTGGCTGCTGCCAACACACTGACTCAACTCCAGCTACTTTAATAATGGAAATTGATGTAAAAATGTAAAAAAATCACTCGCCACTTTAAACAATGCCACTTAATATAATGTTTACATACCCTACATTATTCATCTCATATGTATATGTATATACTGTACTCTATATCATCTACTGCATCTTGCCATCTTTATGTAATACATGTATCACTAGCCACTTTAAACTATGCCACTTTATGTTTATATACCCTACATCACTCATCTCTATTGTAAAGTGGCTGTTCCACTGGATGTCAGAAGGTGAATTCACCAATTTGTAAGTCGCTCTGGATAAGAGCGTCTGCTAAATGACTTAAATGTAAATGTAATGTAAATGTACATACTGTACTCTATACCATCTACTGCATCTTGCCTATGCCGTTCTGTACCATCACTCATTCATATATCTTTATGTCATATTCTTTATCCCTTTACACTTGTGTGTATAAGGTAGTAGTTGTGGAATTGTTGGGTTAGATTACTCGTCGGTTATTACTGCATTGTCGGAACTAGAAGCACAAGCATTTCGCTATACTCGCATTAACATCTGCTAACCATGTGTATGTGACAAATAAAATGTGATTTGATTTGATGTATCACCCCTAGTGCTTGGTCCACCTGTGAGGGGAGACAGACACTTCCTGTCCCTCAGTGCAGCCTTCTCTGGCATATTGATTGGGCTCGTTTTTAAAAGCCCTGTTCTCCCACTGTTATTTACTCCAATAGTAAATCTTTACAATGCCGTAAAATTATATTTTACACACGTGGGTTATACAATCTCCCTGCTGCAGCGGCTAGACCAGACAAGGCAGGTAAAGGCTACCAGAAGGCAAAGTGAGGCTATTGGAGGGCACCTCCTCTCTCCCTTGATGCAAAGCCAGTGTAATAGTACTAGAAAAGGCCTTGGCACAACTTTAAAGGGTGTTTGAGAGAGTGATCTGACAACTCCATCCCCTCACTTCACAGCTCTTTGGAAGAGCTTCTCTCTTTTGTTTTTGGAGTTGTCGTTTCTTGGCTAAGGCCAGGTGGATGCTATGTGATTTGATGGACCAGTTACAGAGTTTACTTTACACTGATGCATAAACCTTTTTTTTCAGAACCTAACCTGATTGCCACTAAGCATCATCTTCAATGGGTCACTTAATTAATTAATACTAAATTAGTATCCACAATGACATGTAGTAACCCTAATATTTTAGAGGTCACACAAATCCTTTCACGTGGCAGTCATCATACGTAAATCAACGTAAATCATTCTACTTGGACATAGCAGAGGTCTTTACTTCATCAGTGACAGTGGACATATGTTCAGCTTGTTGTCAGTATTTCTCTCCACCCGACAGGCAGGGACCCCAGGCTACAGTCTCCTTCCTGCCCAAGTAGGCCTGCTGTAGTAATGGCTCACATGGCCAAGTCACGCCAGGGGTAATAATTACTTAATTTAGGACCAGGGAGGCAGACCATGGCTCGCGTTTATTTGGTGTTGATGCCGAGCAGACTTCAAAAAGCCACTAGGCCCCTAATTTATCTATCTCACTGGACCCTGTGTGTCTAAGCAAGAGAGACAGCAGGAGAGATGGAGAGAGTGTGAGTGGGTGTTTAGTGCTGCTTGGCCATTGACTGTGATGCACTCATTCTTTGATGTCAGTAACAAGATCATCAAGGCCCTGGGCCCACACCCTCATTTTTACACATCCCTCCTTGCATCCCTGGCCTGCTGAACTCATAGCCAAGCTGAACTTGGCAATCTGCTGCATCTGATGCTGTTTGCACTTACATGGGTTACCCTATCTGAAAGTGTAGACCAAAAAAAAAAAGATCATTTGGAATAAACAATAAATAATTCATCTGAGTGGTTAAATAAGTAATAGTGTGATATCTATTTCTTTGGTGGTGCTATTGCCTTGCTTTACTTATTAATGGGCTTAATAGACACCCTGTCTTGCCATAGAGTTCAGAGTCGACAGTCTAGCGAGAGCCTCTTGAACTGGGCAGTTTACTGAGGTCCAGGAGCTCAGAGAAAGTTCCGGATTCTTTTACCCTCTGTCCATCTGCCTTTTCTGACTGATTCTGTGAAACTGGAAAGACAGAGAGAGTCTAGACTTGTTATTTTGTCGGGGATAGTTGGAGGATAGGGTCAAGGAGTGACATGAGCCAGCTGTGGAATCCCCTGCACAGCCCCCTTCCCTTCCCAGCTCTCCTGTGACAGCCACGAGATGCTCCAAAAATACCCACTCACCCCCACCCTCCCTCCAAAAAAAACATCCACCCGTCTAGAGGGATAAAATGTCTCTCTCCATACCTAGAAACCATGACTACAAATTAAGCGAGGACTTCTGTGAAATACTCCCTTTATGTGGCCCAGGGTTTTAAAGTCCCTGAGAGGGATAGAGAAACTCCTGGGACTGGACAGGAACATCCCTCTAAGCATTTACTGAGGGTGATGTCTTTTGGACATCTTTTGTTGGTCCTGTCGTTTTTTGGGCAGATTTTTGGTGCAGGCCAGACAAGAGGTCTGTGGACGTTGAAATCAAGGCCGTCTATGATTGGTTCAGATTTGGTCTTGTCTGGACTGGCCTTGATTTCAACATCCACAGATATCCAGTCCGGACCGGCCTACATTTGGCCCAAACATAGACGTCTATTTTTCACAAGTTTGGACAGCACAGTACAGCACAGCACAGTACAGCAGAGCACAGCAGTGTACAGTAAATAAAATATAGGTATAGTGTACTGTATTGTACCCTACTTTACTCTAATGTACTATACTGAAATGTACAGTACAGTACTGAATTGTACAGTACTCTACTGAATTAACCTGTACTGTACTGAACTACACTGAATTAAACTATATTGTACTGTATTCTGCTGTGCTCTGCTCTACTGAATTAAACTATATTGTACTGTATTCTGCTGTGCTCTGCTCTACTGAATTAAACTATATTGTACTCTACTGTAGTCTACTCTACTGAATAAAACTCTACTGTCCTGTACTGTGTGTACTGTACACTGTGCTCTACTGTGATCTAATGTACTAAACTGTGCCGTACTGTACTGTGATCTTCAAACTTGTGAAACATAGTCTAGTCCTCTATGATTCGTTCAGATTTGGATCTGGTCAGCTCATCAGAATAGTACCTAGAATGCTTTGCAATGGTTTGTTTTTACATTTACATTTTGGTCATTCAGCAGACGCTCTTATCCAGAGTAACTTACAGTCACCATATTCAACAACATATCACAGTCATAGCAAGAAGAAAAACAATTCTGTAACCGTTACTGAGAATGTTATTGCAGTTGAAGTGGTCTGTTGGTTTATTTTGTAGGTTGGGATACTTTGAACATCATCACTGCCATTTTTAAAGCTTTTGAAAGAGCTGACATAAGTGCATGTGACAGATGGGTGCAAAAATAAATATTCTGTTACTCTCTTCAGTTTGCTCTTATATTAAGAGGCTTGAATTATTATTCATGTGATATATTGCTTATTTCATTAACAATATAAGCTGGAAAATATGTATTTTTTTACATCCGGAAAAGATGTCTTTTCACCTTCCATTCAGAACCTAAAATGAGCCTGACATCAATGTCTGGGAAATACATCTAAAAGAGATATTTTCAATGTACTTTTGTTTACTAGGATGTGTTGTTATTATTTTGTAAATTGCCCTTATTTCACCTCTATGACCTATTTATTATCTTTCCTCCCTACCCTTCTACATTTGCTCATACTACATACATGTTTCTATTGTGTTATTGACTGTACGTTTGTTTATGTGTAACTCGGTGTTGTTGTTTTTGTCGCACTGCTTTGCTTTATCTTGGCCAGGTCGCAGTTGTAAATGAGAACTTGTTCTCAACTGGCCTGCCTGGTTAAATAAAGGTCAAATTAAAATTAAAAAGTGTGTTTATGCAGTAACATCAACACACAGTGGAATAAGAGCTTAGCAGAGTCTAATTCTGAGCCATCCAGCTTTGACTGTCCGTTGTAGGATCAGAATGCTTTGACTGTCAGTTGTAGGATCAGAATGCTCTGACTGTCAGTTGTAGGATCAGAATGCTTTGACTGTCAGTTGTAGGATCAGAATGCTCTGACTGTCAGTTGTAGGATCAGAATGCTTTGACTGTCAGTTGTAGGATCAGAATGCTCTGACTGTCAGTTGTAGGATCAGAATGCTTTGACTGTCAGTTGTAGGATCAGAATGCTTTGACTGTCAGTTGTAGGATCAGAATGCTCTGACTGTCAGTTGTAGGATCAGAATGCTTTGACTGTCAGTTGTAGGATCAGAATGCTTTGACTGTCAGTTGTAGGATCAGAATGCTTTGACTGTCAGTTGTAGGATCAGAATGCTTTGACTGTCAGTTGTAGGATCAGAATGCTTTGACTGTCAGTTGTAGGATCAGAATGCTCTGACTGTCAGTTGTAGGATCAGAATGCTTTGACTGTCAGTTGTAGGATCAGAATGCTTTGACTGTCAGTTGTAGGATCAGAATGCTTTGACTGTCAGTTGTAGGATCAGAATGCTTTGACTGTCAGTTGTAGGATCAGAATGCTCTGACTGTCAGTTGTAGGATCAGAATGCTTTGACTGTCAGTTGTAGGATCAGAATGCTTTGACTGTCAGTTGTAGGATCAGAATGCTTTGACTGTCAGTTGTAGGATCAGAATGCTTTGACTGTCAGTTGTAGGATCAGAATGCTTTGACTGTCAGTTGTAGGATCAGAATGCTTTGACTGTCAGTTGTAGGATCAGAATGCTTTGACTGTCAGTTGTAGGATCAGAACGCGTTGACTGTCAGTTGTAGGATCAGAACGCGTTGACTGTCAGTTGTAGGATCAGAATGCTTTGACTGTCAGTTGTAGGATCAGAATGCTTTGACTGTCAGTTGTAGGATCAGAATGCTTTGACTGTGAGTTGTAGGATCAGAACGCGTTGACTGTCAGTTGTAGGATCAGAACGCGTTGACTGTCAGTTGTAGGATCAGAATGCTTTGACTGTCAGTTGTACGATCAGAATGCGTTGACTGTCAGTTGTAGGATCAGAACGCGTTGACTGTCAGTTGTAGGATCAGAATGCTTTGACTGTCAGTTGTAGGATCAGAATGCTTTGACTGTCAGTTGTAGGATCAGAACGCTTTGACTGTCAGTTGTAGGATCAGAACGCTTTGACTGTCAGTTGTAGGATCAGAACGCTTTGACTGTCAGTTGTAGGATCAGAATGCTTTGACTGTCAGTTGTAGGATCAGAATGCTTTGACTGTCAGTTGTAGGATCAGAATGCTTTGACTGTCAGTTGTAGGATCAGAATGCTTTGACTTTCAGTTGTAGGATCAGAATGCTTTGACTGTCAGTTGTAGGATCAGAACGCTGCGTCCCAGCTCCCCATGTAATACACCTAAGTGATCTAACATGACTTCAGTTCATCCCTATAAGCCACTAAATTGACGTTTGAATGGTTACAATTATCCTCAAAGGAACTGACCATTAGAACACAAAGAGGGTGGAGTCTTCAGTACATGCGGACCTTTTCACCTTTGAGTTGAAATCTAAAACAGTGGATAAGATGTTATGCTGATCCTCTCCGGGTACATCAGCAACTGTGGCTCGGTTTCAGAAACCTGGTACACTGCCTAACCAGAAACCCTGGCATATGCCATCTGAAGCTTATAGGGATTTAATGGTGACATTGATGACATTGGTATTTACTCTCTATTGGGGTTACCATTGAAAACTTCAGACATGCTTAGAAGTGACAAGTCATGTCACACTGCCTACTAAACCTTATAGATGTTAACCAACCACCTCATCACACACACACACACACACACACACAGAGTCAGACACACAGACAGAAATTACCACCAACCCATATGTTTGTCCCCTTCTTGTCTTTCTTGGGTGCAGCACGGGATGGGGAGCAGTGCTATGGATTGGGTGGGTGGGCTGAGGGACTGTTGTTCAAGTGTTGACACACTCTAATATGTTGACAAATGTGTGCTTCAGCAGCCAGTCAACAACTCTCTAATATATGGCAGCAACCTGTCCGGTTTGCAGGAAGGCAGAGGGGAGACAGAGGGGAGGCAGAGGGGAGGCAGAGGGGAGACAGAGGGGAGACAGAGGGGAGGAGGAGGGGAGACAGAGGGGAGGCGGAGGGGAGGCAGATGGGAGACAGAGGGGAGACAGAGGGGAGGCGGAGGGGAGGCGGAGGGGGAGGGGAGACAGAGGGGAGGTGGAGGGGAGACAGAGGGGAGACGGAGGGGAGGCGGAGGGGAGGCGGAGGGGAGGCAGAGGCAGCCGCGTGGAGCGCGGCGGAGGGGTGTAAGCGCTTTAGCAGACAGGTAGACGAGAACACGCCGTCATTCTGAAACATGGCCGGCTGCAGCCAGAGGCAGTAAATTTACCAGCGCCGGCATTTCAGCACCGGCTACAGTATGAGCAGACACCTGCAGGCAGCCTGACTGAAATATACTGCAGCACTGCAGGGTGGGGTGGATACTAGATACACTTTGCACACACACAAATATATATAACATACAGAAAACACATAAATGGGGTACAAGGAAAAATGAAATCACACCATGTGTAGAAGAGGTACATATTAAGATGGAACTACAGCTCATGTTCAAACACTCATACATCTGTCCCCACCCACATGCACTCACATAAACATGCTCACACACACACATACTCAAATCAAATTCAATCAAATGTCACATGCTTCGTAAAGAACAGGGGTAGACTTTAACAATGACATGTCACATGCTTCGTAAAGAACAGGGGTAGACTTTAACAATGACATGTCACATGCTTCGTAAAGAACAGGGGTAGACTTTAACAATGACATGTCACATGCTTCGTAAAGAACAGGGGTAGACTTTAACAATGACATGTCACATGCTTCGTAAAGAACAGGGGTAGACTTTAACAATGACATGTCACATGCTTCGTAAAGAACAGGGGTAGACTTTAACAATGACATGTCACATGCTTCGTAAAGAACAGGGGTAGACTTTAACAATGACATGTCACATGCTTCGTAAAGAACAGGGGTAGACTTTAACAATGACATGTCACATGCTTCGTAAAGAACAGGGGTAGACTTTAACAATGACATGTCGTAAAGAACATAGCTTTAACAATGACATGTCACATAAAGAACAGGGGTAGACTTTAACAATGACATGTCACATGCTTCGTAAAGAACAGGGGTAGACTTTAACAATGACATGTCACATGCTTCGTAAAGAACAGGGGTAGACTTTAACAATGACATGTCACATGCTTCGTAAAGAACAGGGGTAGACTTTAACAATGACATGTCACATGCTTCGTAAAGAACAGGGGTAGACTTTAACAATGACATGTCACATGCTTCGTAAAGAACAGGGGTAGACTTTAACAATGACATGTCACATGCTTCGTAAAGAACAGGGGTAGACTTTAACAATGACATGTCACATGCTTCGTAAAGAACAGGGGTAGACTTTAACAATGACATGTCACATGCTTCGTAAAGAACAGGGGTAGACTTTAACAATGACATGTCACATGCTTCGTGAAGAACAGGGGTAGACTTTAACAATGACATGTCACATGCTTCGTAAAGAACAGGGGTAGACTTTAACAATGACATGTCACATGAACAGGGGTAGACTTTAACAATGACATGTCACATGCTTCGTAAAGAACAGGGGTAGACTTTAACAATGACATGTCACATGCTTCGTAAAGAACAGGGGTAGACTTTAACAATGACAGGGGTAGACTTTAACAATGACATGTCACATGCTTCGTAAAGAACAGGGGTAGACTTTAACAAAAGAATGCTTCGTAAAGAACAGGGGTAGACTTTAACAATGACATGTCACATGCTTCGTAAAGAACAGGGGTAGACTTTAACAATGACATGTCACATGCTTCGTAAAGAACAGGGGTAGACTTTAACAATGACATGTCACATGCTTAAAGAACAGGGGTAGTAACAAAAGAATGCTTCGTAAAGAACAGGGGTAGACTTTAACAATGACATGTCACATGCTTCGTAAAGAACAGGGGTAGACTTTAACAATGACATGTCACATGCTTCGTAAAGAACAGGGGTAGACTTTAACAATGACATGTCACATGCTTCGTAAAGAACAGGGGTAGACTTTAACAATGACATGTCACATGCTTCGTAAAGAACAGGGGTAGACTTTAACAATGACATGTCACATGCTTCGTAAAGAACAGGGGTAGACTTTAACAATGACATGTCACATGCTTCGTAAAGAACAGGGGTAGACTTTAACAATGACATGTCACATGCATGTCACATGCGTAAAGAACAGGGGTAGACTTTAACAATGACATGTCACATGCTTCGTAAAGAACAGGGGTAGACTTTAACAATGACATGTCACATGCTTCGTAAAGAACAGGGGTAGACTTTAACAATGACATGTCACATAACGTAAAGAACAGGGGTAGACTTTAACAATGACATGTCACGTAAAGAACAGGGGTAGACTTTAACAATGACATGTCACATGCTTCGTAAAGAACAGGGGTAGACTTTAACAATGACATGTCACATGCTTCGTAAAGAACAGGGGTAGACTTTAACAATGACATGTCACATGCTTCGTAAAGAACAGGGGTAGACTTTAACAATGACATGTCACATGCTTCGTAAAGAACAGGGGTAGACTTTAACAATGACATGTCACATGCTTCGTAAAGAACAGGGGTAGACTTTAACAATGACATGTCACATGCTTCGTAAAGAACAGGGGTAGACTTTAACAATGACATGTCACATGCTTCGTAAAGAACAGGGGTAGACTTTAACAATGACATGTCACATGCTTCGTAAAGAACAGGGGTAGACTTTAACAATGACATGTCACATGCTTCGTAAAGAACAGGGGTAGACTTTAACAATGACATGTCACATGCTTCGTAAAGAACAGGGGTAGACTTTAACAATGACATGTCACATGACATGTCACATCGTAAAGAACAGGGGTAGACTTTAACAATGACATGTCACATGCTTCGTAAAGAACAGGGGTAGACTTTAACAATGACATGTCACATGCTTCGTAAAGAACAGGGGTAGACTTTAACAATGACATGTCACATGCTTCGTAAAGAACAGGGGTAGACTTTAACAATGACATGTCACATGCTTCGTAAAGAACAGGGGTAGACTTTAACAATGACATGTCACATGCTTCGTAAAGAACAGGGGTAGACTTTAACAATGACATGTCACATGCGTAAAGAACAGGGGTAGACTTTAACAATGACATGTCACATGCTTCGTAAAGAACAGGGGTAGACTTTAACAATGACATGTCACATGCTTCGTAAAGAACAGGGGTAGACTTTAACAATGACATGTCACATGCTTTAACAATGACATGTAAAGAACAGGGGTAGACTTTAACAATGACATGTCACATGCTTCGTAAAGAACAGGGGTAGACTTTAACAATGACATGTCACATGCTTCGTAAAGAACAGGGGTAGACTTTAACAATGACATGTCACATGCTTCGTAAAGAACAGGGGTAGACTTTAACAATGACATGTCACATGCTTCGTAAAGAACAGGGGTAGACTTTAACAATGACATGTCACATGCTTCGTAAAGAACAGGGGTAGACTTTAACAATGACATGTCACATGCTTCGTAAAGAACAGGGGTAGACTTTAACAATGACATGTCACATGCTTCGTAAAGAACAGGGGTAGACTTTAACAATGACATGTCACATGCTTCGTAAAGAACAGGGGTAGACTTTAACAATGACATGTCACATGCTTCGTAAAGAACAGGGGTAGACTTTAACAATGACATGTCACATGCTTCGTAAAGAACAGGGGTAGACTTTAACAATGACATGTCACATGCTTCGTAAAGAACAGGGGTAGACTTTAACAATGACATGTCACATGCTTCGTAAAGAACAGGGGTAGACTTTAACAATGACATGTCACATGCTTCGTAAAGAACAGGGGTAGACTTTAACAATGACATGTCACATGCTTCGTAAAGAACAGGGGTAGACTTTAACAATGACATGTCACATGCTTCGTAAAGAACAGGGGTAGACTTTAACAATGACATGTCACATGCTTCGTAAAGAACAGGGGTAGACTTTAACAATGACATGTCACATGCTTCGTAAAGAACAGGGGTAGACTTTAACAATGACATGTCACATGCTTCGTAAAGAACAGGGGTAGACTTTAACAATGACATGTCACATGCTTCGTAAAGAACAGGGGTAGACTTTAACAATGACATGTCACATGCTTCGTAAAGAACAGGGGTAGACTTTAACAATGACATGTCACATGCTTCGTAAAGAACAGGGGTAGACTTTAACAATGACATGTCACATGCTTCGTAAAGAACAGGGGTAGACTTTAACAATGACATGTCACATGCTTCGTAAAGAACAGGGGTAGACTTTAACAATGACATGTCACATGCTAACAATGACATGTCACATGCTTCGTAAAGAACAGGGGTAGACTTTAACAATGACATGTCACATGCTAAAGAACAGGGGTAGACTTTAACAATGACATGTCACATGCTTCGTAAAGAACAGGGGTAGACTTTAACAATGACATGTCACATGCTTCGTAAAGAACAGGGGTAGACTTTAACAATGACATGTCACATGCTTCGTAAAGAACAGGGGTAGACTTTAACAATGACATGTCACATGCTTCGTAAAGAACAGGGGTAGACTTTAACAATGACATGTCACATGTCTTTAACAATGACATGTCACATGCTTAAAGAACAGGGGTAGACTTTAACAATGACATGTCACATGCTTCGTAAAGAACAGGGGTAGACTTTAACAATGACATGTCACATGCTTCGTAAAGAACAGGGGTAGACTTTAACAATGACATGTCACATGCTTCGTAAAGAACAGGGGTAGACTTTAACAATGACATGTCACATGCTTTAACAATGACATGTCACAAAGAACAGGGGTAGACTTTAACAATGACATGTCACATGCTTCGTAAAGAACAGGGGTAGACTTTAACAATGACATGTCACATGCTTCGTAAAGAACAGGGGTAGACTTTAACAATGACATGTCACATGCTTCGTAAAGAACAGGGGTAGACTTTAACAATGACATGTCACATGCTTCGTAAAGAACAGGGGTAGACTTTAACAATGACATGTCACATGCTTCGTAAAGAACAGGGGTAGACTTTAACAATGACATGTCACATGCTTCGTAAAGAACAGGGGTAGACTTTAACAATGACATGTCACATGCTTTAAAGAACAGGGGTAGACTTTAACAATGACATGTCACATGCTTCGTAAAGAACAGGGGTAGACTTTAACAATGACATGTCACATGCTTCGTAAAGAACAGGGGTAGACTTTAACAATGACATGTCACATGCTTCGTAAAGAACAGGGGTAGACTTTAACAATGACATGTCACATGCTTCGTAAAGAACAGGGGTAGACTTTAACAATGACATGTCACATGCTTCGTAAAGAACAGGGGTAGACTTTAACAATGACATGTCACATGCTTCGTAAAGAACAGGGGTAGACTTTAACAATGACATGCTTATTTACAGGACTTTCCCCACGATGCACAGAGAAGGAAAATAGAGAAATAGTAAAAGTAATAATAAATACACAACTAACAGTGGCCATTTTAGCATGTAATTCTTGGTGGGGCAAACTCAAAAATGTATGCATGCCAGCAAAGCCACAACACAACATTAAACAATACATTAATTGCACTATAACATTGGCAAACTGTGCCCACAACTGTTAGGGCCTAGATAAAGCTGTCCCAACAACAGATAATTATTTTCAGCACCATGGAGTGAATCCTTCCCACTGCTACATCTGGCTATCAGCGTAGCCTTGTCTGGCAGCGAAACAATTCATTCAGACTTGTTAACTGCCCTTTTAAAAAACATAGCTGATATGGCTGACTTGCTTAAACAAATGTTGTTTCTACTGACAATAGAGATGTACAAACTATGGCATAAGGGAACTATGAGCATATAAGAGGCAATCTGTAATTTTGATTAAGACATTAATGAGCGAGCTAAGACTGACGTAGTCAATATAACTATTTGTTCAGCACTTTTGAAATGTACAATGGACAGAATTCTTAACATGGACTGTTCTTACAGTATTCTCCCTGTACACCAAGTCAGAACCATAGGATAAATAAAGGGGGAATATAAGCAGACAATGAAAAGTCTTAAAATCACCTTTCTCTAAAACAGACTATAGGCTACATGTGCACCAAGTCAAAACAGTAGGTTAATAGTGGGAAAGGGACTGAATTCTTAGGGTGAGGCACGTAGGCTACTAACAGCTTACTACACAACATACACTTAGTATTACTTTCTTAGCTACTTAGCTACTCTCCCTAGCATATTACATAATTTATGCAGCAGCATACAAGACATTTTGGACTCACTTGAACAGGAAGGTGGTGCGACGGTGGGCAAATTTTGTCATCAAAGTCTGACATTCTCTGGATTTATGGTGCTTTCAAGACAACTGGGTACTCGGAAGGTTGAATCATGACGACAGTGATCTTCAGGTCAGAGCTCTAGAAAGAGGCCCAAGTTCCCGAGTTGGAATTCCGAGTTGGATGACTGTTCAAAACATATTTTCCCAGAACTCAGAACTCACTGAAGTCTGAGATTTCCCCGTTCCGAGTCTCCAGTTGTTTTGAACGCGGCAGAAGTCCTGCTGGAATGACAGCATGGCTAATGTATTCAACCTTTTCTGGCCCATGGTGTTGCATGTGAATGTTTTCCATTTTAAGCTTGGAAAAGAGACCCTTAAACCCAGACTTGGACCACACCCCCTCTCTAAATAGATCATCTCTCCTCACTAAATAGAAGAGGGGAAGTAAAGTAGTGATTACTTTGCAACGCTGGCAGTTAGCCACCTTCCAAACCACTCATTGTTGAATTTGCGATTTCCAACTTGTTGTGTATTGTTTATGTCCAACGGCCGATAAGCACCGATACGTTTTATCTACAATTTCTCTTTATATATCAAGGATTGAAAAGGATTTTCCAGTAGATTGTCGACATGATTCATGATGACGGCATGTCTAGCTTGCTTGTTAAGATGTTTAGAAGTATGATCAGTCCAATCAAAGCTACGATAGGTGTAATATGATTTTACCACATTTTATCTGTTGATGGGCACTTCTAATGTAAATCCATGGCAGCATCCATGGGGCTTGAACTGCGTAGCTCTCCCTGTAGATTCTGTGGCGACGTAGTGTCCCCGTGGCTGACACAACACGGAGCCAATCATGGCGCAATTAGAGAAGATCACCAATGCGCTGGCTGGCCCTCTACCACAGCCTCCTGATGTGGAAGAGGCGTTGTCAAGACTGTGTTGGTGTGTGAGGACCATGATAGATGCTTAGTGGTGTGGAGACCGTATACGACGCTCCATCACTCCATTTGTGTAGAGTGTGTAGCAGGCTTAACTGTGCTCCTGTGTATTGACTGCAGCAGAGGAGCTCAGAGGGGAAGGAGAGGAGGGGTATGAGGAGAGAGGGCTGGGACTAAAGGCTGCAACATCTGGGAACCATCAAGCCCAAAGAACCTTAGATCCTGAGATTCCAGTCTCTGACCCCTCTCCTCTCCCTCCCCTCTCCTCTCCTCCCCCTCGCCATTACTCAACCCATCTACCACCACCTTTTCTCCCCATCTGTCTCCCTCACTCTCTCCTTTCCTCCTCCTCTTCCTCTCCTCCCATCGCCCCGTCTGCCCATCATTTTCATGTCTCTCCAGCAGTCTGCCTAATCCAAACAGATTGTCTAACTGCTTTAAAAACAAACTCCCCTCTCCTCTCTTCTCCCTCCTCTCTCTCCCTTTCTGTCCTGCATTCATCCCCAGGAACAGACACTTTCTTTCATGGAGGAGAGGAGGAGCTGGTGTCAGTCTGGCCCAGGTTAGAAGGTTACTGCCGCGTGGAGACGTTTCAGCAACAGTGAGCTAGGCAGGCCCCAAAGCACTTTGGCAGACTCACATTTAGCATTAGAGGCACCGACCTTCAGCATTACACCCCACAACCCCCCCTCCCAACTTCTCCTCTACTCTCCATACTTCCCCCTACTTCTCCTCTCCTCTCCATACCTCTCTCCACCTCTCTCCACCTCTCCCCACTTCTTCCCACCTCTCCTCACTTCTTCCCACCTCTCCTCACTTCTCCTTTCCTCTCCATACTTCTCCCCACCTCTCCCCATTTCCTCTCCATACTTCTCTCCACCTCTCCCCACCTCTCCCCACATCTCCTCTCCTCTCCATACTTCTCTCCACCTCTCCCCACCTCTCCCCACTTCTCTCCACCTCTCTCCACCTCTCCCCACTTCTCCCCACTTCTCCTCTCCTCTCCATGCTTCTCCCCACCTCTCCCCAAATCTCCATACCTCTCCCCAGCTCTCCCCACCTTTTCCCACTTCTCCCCACCTCTCCCCAGCTCTCCCTACTTCTCCTCAACTCTCCATACTTTTCCCCACCTCTTCCCACTTCTCCTCTCCTCTCCATACTTCTCCCCACCTCTCCCCACTTCTCTCCACCTCTCCATGCTTCTCCTCACCTCTCCCCAAATCTCCATACCTCTCCCCACTTCTCCCCACCTCTTCCCACTTCTCCTCACCTCTCCCCACTTCTCCACACTTCTCCCCACCTCTCCATACTTCTCCCCACTTCTCCATACTTCTCCCCACCTATCCCCACTCCTCTCCCAACCTCCCCCTCCTCTCCCCAATTCTCCCCACCTCTCCCCTCCTCTCACCTCCTCACACGAGAGCTGTACTGGAATGGCCACAGCTGGACACAGTAGACACGCTGTGTGTGGGGCTTCAACCCCATTGTACCAGTGGCATTGTCCAAGGCTGACACCCCATCCCCAGAGGCAGAGCAGGGGAGGAGCAGGAGAAGCCTGGGGGGGAGTAGGTAGGGGGTCAGGGGGTTGTGGGGTTATCCCAGTGGAAACCCGGACCCTGCCAGGCACCCCACTGTACTGCCTCTCTGCATCAGAGGCTGCCCCCCCCCCCCCCCCAATTGCCTGCAGTACTCCTGGTTATTATGTTTTGTTTAGAAGGAAGCCCCGTCCCTGTTTACCATAATTGAATTAAGAAGATTAACATGGTCCCAGACTCCCAGTGTTGCTCACATCTGTGTTTTCTGCTATTCTCTCTCCCTCACTCTCTCTCTCTGTGTCTGTGTGTCTATGACGCTCGGCTGTCCTGGAGATCACAGCTTTCATGTTTCCTCTTAACGTAAGTCTAAATGGTGATTATATACCATGGACCTTAGATATATTCAAAAGGGAAATAACAAAATGTTTGTAGTCTACTATAAGAAACATATTTTAAACTGGATGGTATATTATTTGGTTTTTATCTCAATAAATCCCTATAGGTTTTACACTATATATGCTTTTCCCATGAAAGGTCTAAACAACCTGTAATGGCTGGCATTGTGTCAGTTTGAGCTGATTTTACATGTCCACCAGACACAGAGAGACGCACAGGCCTTTAGTGAAGCAGCACTCCCAATTGGATTGTGACTGGAGGTCATTAGAGCTGTGGCCTTGAGATCACAGTGTGGATTAATTGTTGACACACTCCTAGTCCAAACATAACCCTCCAGCCCACTCTGAGAGCACGCGCACGCACACACACACACACACACACACACACACACACACACACACACACACACACACACACACACACACAAACACACACAAGCCCCGCACTATACGAGGTCCTGACAGACGCTTTGATTTATGTCTAGCCTCCACCAAAAAAAGGGAACAAAATCAATTGGCTATTACCGTACTTAGACACGTGGCTGGCCCACCTGGGAGTGGTGTGTTGAAAATAAAAGACCGATTCCACATACAACTCCATACACTCTGTCCCACAGGAAAGACAAACACCACCGGGAGAACCATCCCTATACACTTACTCACTCACTCTCCACGCACACACACTCATACAGCCGACCTTCACACTGTCACAGACACTGACTCCTCAAGAGGCCCATCAAACCACTCATCTGTGTGTAAACTCTGTTAAAACTACAGGAGCACTGTGGGTATAATCACTATGCCTCTCTGGACCTGCATTCACAGCTCATCCCCCCCGGCCGACCAGGGTGACTTTCAAAGAGAATACCCAGACAGTCTGTGTTGCTCTCTCTTTGCAGAACATCAGCTGATTGTTTGCGCAAACAAATACACCTACAATCCCCTTCCATGCCCCCTCTTGACTATCTCTGGCGCAGCCCTTCACCTTCTCCCGACCCTCGCCCCCATACTCAGAATCATCCGTCTGTATTCTGGTCTCTTCATTCCCCATGGAAGCTTTCCCTGGCATGTGCCATGCTAGCACTGGAGGGGGGTTTTATGAGCAGGCTTTGCAGGGGTTATTTTGGTCCTGCTTGGAAAATCGGTGCATGTTTCGGAGGGACGGCGGGGGTTCAGAGCGCCCCGGGGGGTGGAGTCTGACTACAAGATTGTGGTGTTAGAGTGGTAGGTCAGGTGCTTTCACGATGTGAAGTGGGTCAAGTTTAGGAGAGAATGACAGATAATTGCAATTAAGGACTGTTAACAAGGGAGAGAGGGAGAGAGACAGACAGAGAGAGAGAGAGAGAGAGAGAGAGAAGGAGAGACAGAGAGAGAGAAGGGGAGAGAAGAGAGAGAGAGAGACAGAGAGGAGAAAGAGAGAGACAGAGAGAAGGAGAGACAGAGAGAGAGAAGGGGAGAGAAGAGAGGGAGAGAGACAGAGAGGAGAAAGAGAGAGACAGAGAGAAGGAGAGAGAGAGACAGAGAGAGAGAGAGGAGAGACAGAGAGAGAGAGAGAAGGGGAGAGAAGAGAGAGAGACAGAGAGACAGAGAGAAGGAGCGAGAGAGACAGAGAGAGAGAGAGAGAGCAACTGTCTAGGAGAACAGTACAACACCTCTTCTCTTTCCCCTTATAGGGGCGTGTCAAAGAGAGTGCAGTTGTCAGTGGTAAAATGGGTCACATTGCATCACCCTCTCCCCCCTCCCCGTCCATCCCTCTCCAGCCCAGGAATCATGTCTGACCCAACAACTGTGTGGCTGCCAACTGGAACGTGGGCCAGGGTCACTGCCGTCCAGGTCCGGGGCCGACTGGGCTCCTAGGGACTATTCTGGGAACAGGAGCTCATCGCTACGCTAACCCGACACTGGCGTCTTGTGACTGTAGTTTAAATATGGCTCTGTGAGATCACACACGCACGCCTGCACGCACACACACTCTGACAACCCACACATGCTGCCTCACTGGGGAGCTGGAGCTACAGCATAGTGCTGGAAGAGGAAAGGCTACGTAATGCAGCTTTGGTCCCATAGATATACTGACATAAACATCACATGGTCCTTCATCCTCTAAGATCATTCGTGGTAGAATCATCATCATCATCACCAGGCGATCATTGTGTGGTATGCATTATGGTAATAGAAATGGTCCTCATTGGTTTGATAATTAGAGTGATAGTAACATGCTCTGGTCATCATAGGGTAGATGGTGCTGATATTATGTCTAAATAAAGAAATAAAACATCCAGCACACACTTTGCCTTGGCAGCAGCTAATGGGGTCCATAACAAATACAATACTTTGAGAGGTGAAAATCAGTGTGGATGTGGCCACCAGTGTGTGTTTCCAACCCACTGACCCCACACTGCAATCACTAGGAATGTAGCGTTATCTTTAGTGAGCTAGCCCCAGTGAATCCTCTTTAATGGTCTGGGTCTTAATGCTTTAACACCAGACCAGCCACCCTCGGGGACCACAGAGCTCACTGGAAGAGAAGGGGCTTATAAGATTGAACAGGAGGGAAAGGCAGTGTTGTCCAGTACAGCCACACCATACAGGCAACATCACTTCACAGCCAGCTGGGGTGTATTTAATGGAGCCAAATGGCCGCAAACGGGCCGAAACAGGGTGGGACAAACCTAAACTTGTCCAATAAGAAATACACATTTTTGTTGCAAAAGACTTTGCTACTGTTTGGTATGGTGTATTAAGTAACACACCCCTGCTCTGTTCTTTTCTGTTCTGCCACTTAGTGCCCTGCCAGTCATGAGGATGTGTTAACTAAGCCTGGCACTTCTTCTTCAGTTCTACACCCCTTCTTCTCTGTCTGCTCTCTGCCCAGAACCCTTCTGGGTGTTTCAGCTGAGACAGTGGAGGTGGGCAGCAAGGCCAGTGTTCCTTCCCCTCCCACCCTACATGTGATGGAGAGGCCTCTCGCTGCTAAATCATCTGTTTCATGAGTTGCTGGCATTCTCTGTATTTTTTGTTGTTGAAAGGGGCTATTAAAGCATGGCTGTGTTAATTCAGCCACCCATTAAAAATCCCCCATGGAGCTGAGTAAAGGAGAAACACACACACATACAGTGCCTTCAGAAAGTATTCAGACCCCTTGAATTTTCCCACATTTTGTTACATTACAGCTTTATTCTAAAATGGATAAAAATATATATTTTTCCTTATCAATCTACACACAATAACCCATAATGTCAAAGTGATAACAGGTTTTTAGAAATTGGTACTAATTTATTCAAATTTAAAAACAGAAATACCTTATTTACATAAGAATTCAGACCCTTTTCTATGACACTCGAAATTGAGCTCAGGTGTATCCTGTTTCCATTGATCACCATTGAGATGTTTCTACAACTTCATTGAGCTCACCTGTGGTAAATTCAATTAATTGGACATTTGGTCTATATAAGGTCCCACAGTTGACACTGCATGTCAGAGCAAAAACCAAGCCATGAGGTCGACAGAATTGTCTGTTGAGCTCCGATACAGGATTGTATGGAGGCACAGATCTGGGGAAGGTTACCAACACATATCTGCAGCATTGAAGGTCCCCAAGAACACAGTGGCCTCCATTATTCTTAAATGGAAAGAGTTTGGAACCACCAAGACTCTTCCTAGATCTGGCACTCTGGCCAAACTGAGCAATCGGAGGAGAAGGGCCTTGGTCAGGAAGGTGACCAAGAACCCGATGGTCACTCTGACAGAGCTCCAGAGTTCCTCTGCGGAGATGAGAGAACCTTCCAGAAGGACAACCATCTCTGCAGCATTCCACCAATCAGGCCTTTATGGTAGAGTGGCCATACGGAAGCCACTCCTCAGTAAAAGGCACATGACAGCCCACATAAAGTTGGCCAAAAGGCACCTAAAGACGCTCAGACAATGAGAAACAAGATTTTCTGGTCTGATGAAACCAAGATTGAACACATTGGCCTGAATGCCAAGCATCACATCTGGAGGAAGTCTGGCACCATCCCTACGGTGAAGCATGGTGGTGGCAGCAACATGCTGTGGGGATGTTTCTCAGCAGCAGGGACTGAGATACTAGTCAGGATCCATGTATAAAAGCCACACAATTAAGTCTATCATAATAAATAGTCACAGACAAACTACTTTACTGTAACATGGCACACTATGCAACCTATTCAAATTAGTTTGAAAGGAAATGTGGGTAAAGGTCATGACCTACGGGCCGGAGGAATCATTAGGTCCTCATAAAGGGCCCTCCACTCAATAGTTCTGCATCCACATGTAGCCAATGCACCTGATTAATTAGTCAAGCAATCAATTGGCTGTACTTTCCAGTCACTGAGATTTTCCTCTAGTATTCTGCCCAGGTAGCAGCAATTACTAGGTGCTCACACAAACACACACACGCAGAAACACACACACACACACACGCAGAAACACACATACACACAGAAACACACACACGCAGAAATACACACACACACACAAACACACACACGCAGAAACACACACACGCAGAAACACACACACGCAGAAACACACACACACAAACACACACACAAACACACACACAAACACACAAACACACACACACGAAGAAACACACCCACACACGCATAAACACACACACACGCAGAAACACACACACACACGCAGAAACACACACACACGTAGAAACACACACACACGTAGAAACACACACACGTAGAAACACGCACACACACACGCAGAAACACACACACAGAAAAAGTCCTTCACTTTCTCTAACACAAACAAAATTATAATAGGATACAAAAACAAACAAAAACATCTTGAATTAGGGATAAGATGCATGCACAGAGCGGAGGGAGAAAAAAGAGCAGGAATATTTAAGAATATTCTCCCCTTCAAAGCGGTGAGTGTGTGTGTGTGCTGGCTGGCTGTCAGTCAGGAGAAGGAGGTGCCATTTGAAGGATCAGTCATCCCTGACAGTGCTGTCATGGAGAGGCTTAATTAGCCAGGATTACTTCCTCACTTAATGAAGCATGCGCTCCTCCTCTCTGCCTGAATAACACTCTATCTCTCGTTTTTGCCTTTTCTCTCTCGCCCTCTGTCTCCTCCTCTCTCCATCACCCTCTCTCTTACTCACTCTCTCCAGCTCAATTCCCTCTCTGTTTTTCACTCTCTCTCTAGCTCAATTCCCTTTCAAGGCAGCTCAATTCCCTCTCTGTTGTGACTGCTCTGCTTTCACTATCTATTGTAGAGATACTGTCACTTCCAGTGGCCCGAGAGAATGCATCTGCATCCTCACTCTCCCTCTCCGTGTCTTTCTCTGTCTTATTGAGAAATAACTAAGCTTCATTTAGAATGCTAGACTGACAGATTTGTTCAGTGAATGACTGACTAACTGACCGACTGACAGATTGATTGACTGGCTATGGGTTCAACGTGTGTAAAAATGTTTTTCCGTCAATGAAACATGAAGCAGTGTCCAGGACTGAGTTCAAGACATTTGGGACAGAGTTCACATAAGAAAGGTTCCTTGAAAGCTAAGGAGAGTGACAGCAGGGTGGGGTAGGTGATGGTGCAAGGAGAGGAGAAGAGAAGAGAAGAGGAGAGAAGAGAAGAGGAGAGGAGAGGAGAGGAGAGGAGAGGAGAGGAGAGGAGAGGAGAGGAGAGGAGAGGAGAGGAGAGGAGAGGAGAGGAGAGGAGAGGAGAGGAGAGCTCTGAGGGGCGAGTAGGGAGGGTAATTTTCCGCCACAGCGAACACAATGTCCCCTCCACGCCTGTGGGCGATGTGAAGACTGCTCCTTCAATTACACTTCACACTGGTCTGAGGGAGGGAGGTAGTCAATTATGTAACTAATATCAAACATACAGAATCTTCCCACTTCTTGTTGCTACTGTCCTGTAAAGTTCCTTATTTTTTAAAGATAAAAAAAACAATAGTGCTTTTGTATAGTCCCTAACGCTAACATGCCAGGTGGTCTTAAAGTACAGCGCCTCATGGCGAGTAAGATATCCAGTCTACATAGGGCAGGCTAGCATGCACAGACCACATTGCTGTCATCGTTGTAGATGAAGTGATAGAGGGAGCGTTGCTAACAGATACATGAACAGAGCAGTGTGGGTGAGTGAGGGTGACAGGACGCTATGTTCTAATACAGGCCACAGTCAAGATGGAAGCAGAGCCGCCTTCATCCCTCCTCAAAACATCCACTCTGAAACATGCCCGCCAGGCATGGGCAGGCTGGCTGCTGGAGAGGGGGATGGAGAAGAGGGAGATGGCATGGGGAGGGGTGGGGGTGTCCGTATCAATCCGTCACGGGCTGACAGCTGCCTCCCGCTCCCTCCCGCCGCGGCCACGGGCAACTGACCAGAACCAGGCCAGAGCTGCCTGCCTGCCCAGCTGTGTGTGTGTGTGTGTGTGAGGGGGGGGGTGTATGTGTGTGTGTAAATTCCCTCCCCCTTCCACCTATCCCTCTGCTCTTTCCCTCTTCTCCATCCCATAGTAGTCATATCCTCCTCTCCATCTCCCTCTCTGCCTGCCCAGCCTGCTCATGACATCTAACAAATCAATCAATCATCCTCAGAGAGCTGGCATGAGAGCTCTGCATTTATCTAGCGCACACCCTGAATGTCATACTTGCAGTGAAGTATTTTTATTTAATCTGACCTTCAAACACATCCACTTCTGCCCTCTGCTAGTGCCTCGGGTACGTGTGCAACATAACAGAGTCTTCGCTGAGACAGGAGAAACAAAGAAAACATTTCCTGTCCCCTACACCCTGTCCATCCTCACTGTCTCCAACAGCCTGTCCATCCTCACGGTCTCCTACACCCTCTCCATCCTCACGGTCTCCTACACCCTCTCCATCCTCACTGTCTCCAACAGCCTGTCCATCCTCACGGTCTCCTACACCCTCTCCATCCTCACGGTCTCCTACACCCTCTCCATCCTCACTGTCTCCAACAGCTTGTCCATCCTCACGGTCTCCTACACCCTCTCCATCCTCACTGTCTCCAACAGCCTGTCCATCCTCACGGTCTCCTACACCCTCTCCATCCTCCATCCTCACGGTCTCCTACACCCTCTCCATCCTCACTGTCTCCAACAGCCTGTCCATCCTCACGGTCTCCTACACCCTCTCCATCCTCACGGTCTCCTACACCCTCTCCATCCTCACGGTCTCCTACGCCCTCTCCATCCTCACGGTCTCCTACACCCTCTCCATCCTCACGGTCTCCTACACCCTCTCCATCCTCACTGTCTCCTACACCCTGTCCATCCTCACGGTCTCCTCACTGTCTCCTACACCCTCTCCATCCTCACGGTCTCCTACACCCTCTCCATCCTCACGGTCTCCTACACCCTCTCCATCCTCACTGTCTCCTCACCTCTCCATCCTCACGGTCTCCTACACCCTCTCCATCCTCACTGTCTCCTACACCCTCTCCATCCTCACTGTCTCCTACACCCTCTCCATCCTCACTGTCTCCTACACCCTGTCCATCCTCACTGTCTCCTACACCCTCTCCATCCTCACTGTCTCGTACACCCTCTCCATCCTCACTGTCTCCTACAACCTCTCCATCCTCACTGTCTCCTACACCCTCTCCATCCTCACTGTCTCCTACACCCTGTCCATCCTCACTGTCTCCTACACCCTCTCCATCCTCACTGTCTCCTACACTCTCCATCCTCACTGTCTCCTACACCCTCTCCATCCTCACTGTCTCCTACACCCTCTCCATCCTCACTGTCTCCTACACCCTGTCCATCCTCACTGTCTCCTACACCCTGTCCATCCTCACGGTCTCCTACACCCTCTCCATCCTCACTGTCTCCTACACCTTCTCCATCCACGGTCTCCTACACCCTGTCCATCCTCACTGTCTCCTACACCCTCTCCATCCTCACTGTCTCCTACACCCTCCATCCTCACTGTCTCCTACACCCTCTCCATCCTCCTGTCTCCATCCATCCTCACTGTCTCCTACACCCTGTCATCCTCACTGTCTCCTACACCCTCTCCATCCTCACTGTCTCCTACACCTCTCCATCCTCACTGTCTCCTACACCTCTCCATCCTCACTGTCTCCTACACCCTCTCCATCCTCACTGTCTCCTACACCCTGTCCATCCTCACTGTCTCCTACACCCTCTCCATCCTCACTGTCTCCTACACCCTCTCCATCCTCACTGTCTCCTACCTCTCCACTCCTGTCTCCATCCATCCTCACTGTCTCCTACACCCCTCCATCTCATCCTACACCCTCTCCATCTCACCTACACCCTCTCCATCCTCACTGTCTCCTACACCCTGTCCATCCTCACTGTCTCCTACACCCTCTCCATCCTCACTGTCTCCTACACCCTCTCCATCCTCACTGTCTCCTACACCCTCTCCATCCTCACTGTCTCCTACACCCTCTCCATCCTCACTGTCTACACCCTGTCACTGTCTCCTACAGCCTGTCCATCCTCACTGTCTCCTACACCCTCTCCACCTCACTCTCCCATCCATCCTCACTGTCTCCTACACCCTCTCCATCCTCACTGTCTCCTACACCCTCTCCATCCTCACTGTCTCCTCACTGTCTCCTACACCCTCTCCATCCTCACTGTCTCCTACACCCTCTCCATCCTCACTGTCTCCTACACCCTCTCCATCCTCACGGTCTCCTACACCCTCTCCATCCTCACTGTCTCCTACACCCTCTCCATCCTCACTGTCTCCTACACCCTGTCCATCCTCACTGTCTCCTACACCCTCTCCATCCTCACTGTCTCCTACACCCTCTCCATCCTCACTGTCTCCTACACCCTGTCCATCCTGACTGTCTCCTACATCCTCTCCATCCTCAGTGTCTCCTACACCCTGTCCATCCTCATCCTCCACTGTCTCCTACACCCTCTCCATCCTCACTACACCCTCTCCATCCTCACTGTCTCCTACACCCTGTCCATCCTCACTGTCTCCTACACCCTGTCCATCCTCACTGTCTCCTACACCTCTCCATCCTCACTGTCTCCTACACCCTGTCCATCCTCACTGTCTCCTACACCCTCTCCATCCTCACTGTCTCCTACCCTCTCCATCCTCACTGTCTCCTACACCCTCTCCATCCTCACTGTCTCCTACACCCTCTCCCTCACTGTCTCCTACAACCTCTCCATCCTGTCTCCTACACCCTCTCCATCCTCACTGTCTCCCATCCATCCTCACTGTCTCCTACACCCTCTCCATCCTCACTGTCTCCTACAGCCTGTCCATCCTCACTGTCTCCTACACCCTCTCCATCCTCACTGTCTCCTACACCCTCTCCATCCTCACTGTCTCCTACACCCTCTCCATCCTCACTGTCTCCTACACCCTGTCCATCCTCACTGTCTCCTCTCCACACTGTCTCCTCCTGTCCATCCTCACTGTCTCCTACACCCTCTCCATCCTCACTGTCTCCTACACCCTCTCCATCCTCACTGTCTCCTACACCCTCTCCATCCTCACTGTCTCCTCCATCCTCAGCCTCTCCATCCTCACTGTCTCCTACACCCTCTCCATCCTCACTGTCTCCTACACCCTCTCCATCCTCACTGTCTCCTACAGCCTCTCCATCCTCACTGTCTCCTACACCCTCTCCATCCTCACTGTCTCCTACACCCTCTCCATCCTCACTGTCTGTCTCCATCCTCACTGTCTCCTACAGCCTGTCCATCCTCACTGTCTCCTACACCCTCTCCATCCTCACTGTCTCCTACACCCTGTCCATCCTCACTGTCTCCTACAGCCTCTCCATCCTCACTGTCTCCTACACCCTCTCCATCCTCACTGTCTCCTACACCCTCTCCATCCTCACTGTCTCCTACACCCTCTCCATCTCACTGTCTCCTACACCCTCTCCATCCTCACTCCATCCTCACTGTCTCCTACACCCTGTCCATCCTCACTGTCTCCTACACCCTCTCCATCCTCACTGTCTCCTACACCCTCTCCATCCTCACTGTCTCCTACACCCTCTCCATCCTCACTGTCTCCTACAGCCTGTCCATCCTCACTGTCTCCTACACCCTCTCCATCCTCACTGTCTCCTACACCCTCCATCCTCACTGTCTCCTACACCCTCTCCATCCTCACTGTCTCCTACACCCTCTCCATCCTCACTGTCTCCTACACCCTCTCCATCCTCACTGTCTCCTACACCTCTCCATCCTCACTGTCTCCTACAGCCTGTCCATCCTCACTGTCTCCTACACCCTGTCCATCCTCACTGTCTCCTACACCCTCCATCCTCACTGTCTCCTACACCCTGTCCATCCTCACTGTCTCCACCTTCTCCATCCTCACTGTCTACACCCCTCCATCCTCACTGTCCTACACCCTCTCCATCCTCACTGTCTCCTACACCCTCTCCATCCTCACTGTCTCTCCTCCATCCTCACCCTCTCCATCCTCACTGTCTCCTACACCCTCTCCATCCTCACTGTCTCCTACACCCTCTCCATCCTCACTGTCTCCTACACTGTCCATCCTCACTGTCTCCACCCTGTCCATCCTCACTGTCTCCTACACCCTCTCCATCCTCACTGTCTCCTACACCCTCTCCATCCTCACTGTCTCCCACCCTCTCCATCCTCACTGTCTCCTACACCCTGTCCATCCTCACTGTCTCCTACACCCTCTCCATCCTCACTGTCTCCTACACCCTCTCCATCCTCACTGTCTCCTACACCCTCTCCATCCTCACTGTCTCCTACACCTCTCCATCCTCACTGTCTCCTACACCCTCTCCATCCTCACTGTCTCCTACACCCTCTCCTCCTACAGCCTCTCCATCCTCACTGTCTCCTACACCCTCTCCATCCTCACTGTCTCCTACACCCTCTCCATCCTCACTGTCTCCTACACCCTCTCCATCCTCACTGTCTCCTACACCCTCTCCATCCCATCCTCACCCTGTCCATCCTCACTGTCTCCTACACCCTCTCCATCCTCACTGTCTCCTACATCCTCTCCATCCTCACTGTCTCCTACACCCTCTCCATCCTCACTGTCTCCTACACCCTCTCCATCCTCACTGTCTCCTACACCCTCTCCATCCTCACTGTCTCCTACACCCTCTCCATCCTCACTGTCTCCTACACCCTCTCCATCCTCACTGTCTCCTACACCCTCTCCATCCTCACTGTCTCCTACACCCTGTCCATCCTCACTGTCTCCTACACCCTGTCCATCCTCACTGTCTCCTACACCTTCTCCATCCATCCTACACCCTGTCCATCCTCACTGTAATACACCCTCTCCATCCTCACTGTCTCCTACAGCCTCCATCCTCACGGTCTCCTACACCCTCTCCATCCTCACGGTCTCCTACAGCCTGTCCACTCCTGTCTCCTCCATCCATCCTCACGGTCTCCTACACCCTCTCCATCCTCACTGTCTCCTACACCCTCTCCAGCCTCACTGTCTCCTACAGACTGTCCATCCTCACTGTCTCCTACAGCCTGTCCATCCTCACAGTCTCCTACACCCTCTCCATCCTCACTGTCTCCTACACCCTCTCCATCCTCACTGTCTCCTACACCCTCTCCATCCTCACTGTCTCCTACACCCTTTCCATCCTCACTGTCTCCTACACCCTCTCCATCCTCACTGTCTCCTACACCCTGTCCATCCTCACTGTCTCCTACACCCTCTCCATCCTCACTGTCTCCTACACCCTCTCCATCCTCACTGTCTCCTACTCCACACGGTCTCCCTACACCCTCTCCATCCTCACGGTCACCTACACCCTCTCCATCCTCACTGTCTCCTACACCCTCTCCATCCTCACTGTCTCCTACACCCTCTCCATCCTCACTGTCTCCTACAGCCTGTCCATCCTCACGGTCTCCTACACCCTCTCCATCCTCACTGTCTCCTACACCCTCTCCATCCTCACTGTCTCCTACACCCTCTCCATCCTCACTGTCTCCTACAGCCTGTCCATCCTCACTGTCTCCTACACCCTCTCCATCCTCACGGTCTCCTACACCCTCTCCATCCTCACGGTCTCCTACAGCCTGTCCATCCTCACTGTCTCCTACACCCTCTCCATCTCCTCACTGTCTCCTACACCCTCTCCATCCTCACTGTCTCCTACACCCTTTCCATCCTCACTGTCTCCTACACCCTCTCCATCCTCACTGTCTCCTACAGCCTGTCCATCCTCACTGTCTCCTACACCCTCTCCACCACTGTCTCCTACACCCTCTCCATCCTCACTGTCTCCTACACCCTCTCCATCCTCACTGTCTCCTACAGCCTGTCCATCCTCACTGTCTCCTACACCCTCTCCATCCTCACTGTCTCCTACACCCTGTCCATCCTCACTGTCTCCTACACCCTCTCCATCCTCACTGTCTCCTACACCCTCTCCATCCTCACTGTCTCCTACACCCTCTCCATCCTCACTGTCTCCTACACACCTCCATCCACTGTCTCCTACAGCCTGTCCATCCTCACTGTCTCCTACACCCTGTCCATCCTCACTGTCTCCTACACCCTGTCCATCCTCACTGTCTCCTACACCCTGTCCATCCTCACTGTCTCCTACACCTTCTCCATCCATCCTCACTGTCCATCCTCACTCTAATACACCCTCTCCATCCTCACTGTCTTCTACAGCCTGGCCATCCTCACGGTCTCCTACACCCTCTCCATCCTCACGGTCTCCTACAGCCTGTCCATGCTCACTGTCTCCTACAACATCTCCATCCTCACGGTCTCCTACACCCTCTCCATCCTCACTGTCTCCTACACCCTCTCCAGCCTCACTGTCTCCTACAGACTGTCCATCCTCACTGTCTCCTACACCCTCTCCATCCTCACTGTCTCCTACACCCTCTCCATCCTCACTGTCTCCTACACCCTGTCCATCCTCACTGTCTCCTACACCCTCTCCATCCTCACTGTCTCCTACAGCCTGTCCATCCTCACTGTCTCCTACACCCTCTCCATCCTCACTGTCTCCTACACCCTCTCCATCCTCACTGTCTCCTACACCCTCTCCATCCTCACTGTCTCCTACAGCCTGTCCATCCTCATACACCCCTCCACTGTCTCCTACACCCTCTCCATCCTCACTGTCTCCTACACCCTCTCCATCCTCACTGGTCTCCATCCTCACTGTCTCCTACACCCTCTCCATCCTCACTGTCTCCTACACCCTCTCCATCCTCACTGTCTCCTACACCCTCTCCATCCTCACTGTCTCCTCCTCCATCCTCACTGTCTCCTACACCCTGTCCATCCTCACTGTCTCCTACACCCTACTCCATCCTCACTGTCTCCTACACATCCTGTCCATCCTCACTGTCTCCTACACCCTCTCCATCCTCACTGTCTCCTACACCCTCTCCATCCTCACTGTCTCCTACACCCTCTCCATCCTCACTGTCTCCTACAGCCTGTCCATCCTCACTGTCTCCTACACCTCTCCATCCTCACTGTCTCCTACACCCTCTCCATCCTCACTGTCTCCTACACCCTCTCCATCCTCACTGTCTCCTACAGCCTGTCCATCCTCACTGTCTCCTACACCCTCTCCATCCTCACTGTCTCCTACACCCTCTCCATCCTCACTGTCTCCTACACCCTCTCCATCCTCACTGTCTCCTACACCCTCTCCATCCTCACTGTCTCCTACACACCCTGTCCATCCTCACTGTCTCCTACACATCCTCACTGTCTCCTACACCCTCTCCATCCCACTGTCTCCTCCTCTCCATTCTCACGGTCTCCTACACCCTGTCCATCCTCACGGTCTCCTACAGCCTCTCCATCCTCACTGTCTCCTACAACCTCTCCATCCTCACGGTCTCCTACACCCTCTCCATCCTCACTGTCTCCTACAACCTCTCCCTCACTGTCTCCTACACCCTCTCCATCCTCACTGTCTCCTACACCCTCTCCATCCTCACTGTCTCCTACACCCTCTCCATCCTCACTGTCTCCTACACCCTGTCCATCCTCACTGTCTCCTACACCCTCTCCATCCTCACTGTCTCCTACACCCTGTCCATCCTCACTGTCTCCTACACCCTCTCCATCCTCACTGTCTCCTACATCCTCTCCATCCTCACTGTCTCCTACACCCTCTCCATCCTCACTGTCTCCTACACCCTCTCCATCCTCACTGTCTCCTACACCCTCTCCATCCTCCATCCTCTGTCTACACCCTCTCCATCCTCACTGTCTCCTACACCCTGTCCATCCTCACTGTCTCCTACACCCTCTCCATCCTCACTGTCTCCTACACCCTGTCCATCCTCACTGTCTCACTGTCCATCCTCACTGTCTCCTTCTCCATCCTGACTTTCTCCTACACCCTGTCCATCCTCACTCTAATACACCCTCTCCATCCTCACTGTCTTCTACAGCCTGGCCATCCTCACGGTCTCCTACACCCTCTCCATCCTCACGGTCTCCTACAGCCTGTCCATGCTCACTGTCTCCTACAACATCTCCATCCTCACGGTCTCCTACACCCTCTCCATCCTCACTGTCTCCTACACCCTCTCCAGCCTCACTGTCTCCTACAGACTGTCCATCCTCACTGTCTCCTACAGCCTGTCCATCCTCACAGTCTCCTACACCCTCTCCATCCTCACTGTCTCCTCCTCCATCCTCACCCTCTCCATCCTCACTGTCTCCTACACTGTCCATCCTCACTGTCTCCTACACCCTCTCCATCCTCACTGTCTCCTACACCCTCTCCATCCTCACTGTCTCCTACACCCTCTCCATCCTCACTGTCTCCTACACCCTCTCCATCCTCACTGTCTCCTACACCCTCTCCATCTGTCTCCACTCCATCCTCACTGTCTCCTACACCCTCTCCATCCTCACTGTCTGTCCATCCTCACTGTCTCCACACCCTCTCCATCCTCACTGTCTCACTGTCTCCTACAGCCTGTCCATCTCACTGTCTCCTACACCCTCCATCCTCACTGTCTCCTACACCCTCTCCATCCTCACTGTCTCCTACACCCTCTCCATCCTCACTGTCTCCTCCTCCATCCTCACTGTCTCCTACACCCTCTCCATCTGTCTCCACACCCTGTCCATCCTCACTGTCTCCTACACCCTCTCCATCCTCACTGTCTCCTACACCCTCTCCATCCTCACTGTCTCCTACACCCTCTCCATCCTCACTGTCTCCTACACCCTCTCCATCCTCACTGTCTCCTACACCCTCTCCATCCTCACTGTCTCCTACAGCCTGTCCATCCTCACTGTCTCCTACACCCTCTCCATCCTCACGGTCTCCTACACCCTCTCCATCCTCACGGTCTCCTACAGCCTGTCCATCCTCACTGTCTCCTACACCCTCTCCATCCTCACTGTCTCCTACACCCTCTCCATCCTCACTGTCTCCTACACCCTTTCCATCCTCACTGTCTCCTACACCCTCTCCATCCTCACTGTCTCACTGTCTCCTACAGCCTGTCCATCCTCACTGTCTCCTACACCCTCTCCATCCCCACTGTCTCCTACACCCTCTCCATCCTCACGGTCTCCTACACCCTCTCCATCCTCACGGTCTCCTACAGCCTGTCCATCCTCACTGTCTCCTACACCCTCTCCATCCTCACTGTCTCCTACACCCTGTCCATCCTCACTGTCTCCTACACCCTCTCCATCCTCACTGTCTCCTACACCCTCTCCATCCTCACTGTCTACACCCTCTCCATCCTCACTGTCTCCTACACACTCTCCATCCTCACTGTCTCCTACAGCCTGTCCATCCTCACTGTCTCCTACACCCTGTCCATCCTCACTGTCTCCTACACCCTCTCCATCCTCACTGTCTCCTACACCCTCTCCATCCTCACTGTCTCCTACACCCTGTCCATCCTCACTGTCTCCTACACCCTCTCCATCCTCACTGTCTCCTACACACAGTCCATCCTCACTGTCTCCCATCCTCACGGTCTCCTACACCCTGTCCATCCTCACGGTCTCCTACAGCCTCTCCATCCTCACTGTCTCCTACAACCTCTCCATCCTCACGGTCTCCTACACCCTCTCCATCCTCACTGTCTCCTACAACCTCTCCATCCTCACTGTCTCCTACACCCTCTCCATCCTCACTGTCTCCTACACCCTCTCCATCCTCACTGTCTCCTACACCCTCTCCATCCTCACTGTCTCCTACACCCTCTCCATCCTCACTGTCTCCTACAGCCTGTCCATCCTCACTGTCTCCTACACCCTCTCCATCCTCACTGTCTCCTACAGCCTGTCCATCCTCACTGTCTCCTACACCCTCTCCATCCTCACTGTCTCCTACACCCTCTCCATCCTCACTGTCTCCTCTCCATCCTCACTGTCTCCTACACCCTCTCCATCCTCACTGTCTCCTACAGCCTGTCCATCCTCACTGTCTCCTACACCCTCTCCATCCTCACTGTCTCCTACACCCTCTCCATCCTCACCTCTCCATCATCCTCACTGTCTCCTACACCCTCTCCATCCTCACTGTCTCCTACACCCTCTCCATCCTCACTGTCTCCTACAGCCTGTCCATCCTCACGGTCTCCTACACCCTCTCCATCCTCACTGTCATCCTCACACCCTCTCCATCCTCACTGTCTCCTACACCCTCTCCATCCTCACTGTCTCCTACACCCTCTCCATCCTCACTGTCTCCTACACCCTCTCCATCTCACGGTCTCCTACAGCCTGTCCATCCTCACTGTCTCCTACACCCTCTCCATCCTCACTGTCTCCTACACCCTCTCCATCCTCACTGTCTCCTACACCCTCTCCATCCTCACTGTCTCCTACACCCTCTCCATCCTCACTGTCTCCTACAGCCTGTCCATCCTCACTGTCTCCTACACCCTCTCCATCCTCACTGTCTCCTACACCCTCTCCATCCTCACTGTCTCCTACACCCTCTCCATCCTCACGGTCTCCTACAGCCTGTCCATCCTCACTGTCTCCTACACCCTCTCCATCCTCACTGTCTCCTACACCCTCTCCATCCTCACTGTCTCCTACACCCTCTCCATCCTCACTGTCTCCTACACCCTCTCCATCCTCACTGTCTCCTACACCCTCTCCATCCTCACTGTCTCCTACACCCTCTCCATCCTCACTGTCTCCTCACCCTCTCCATCCTCACTGTCTCCTACACCCTGTCCATCCTCACTGTCTCCTACACCCTCTCCATACACTGTCTCCTACACCTGTCCATCCTCACTGTCTCCTACAACCTCTCCATTCTCACGGTCTCCTACACCCTGTCCATCCTCACGGTCTCCTACAGCCTCTCCATCCTCACTGTCTCCTACAACCTCTCCATCCTCACGGTCTCCTACACCCTCTCCATCCTCACTGTCTCCTACAACCTCTCCATTCTCACGGTCTCCTACACCCTCTCCATCCTCACTGTCTCCTACACCCTCTCCATCCTCACTGTCTCCTACACCCTCTCCATCCTCACTGTCTCCTACACCCTGTCCATCCTCACTGTCTCCTACACCCTCTCCATCCTCACTGTCTCCTACACCCTGTCCATCCTCACTGTCTCCTACACCCTCTCCATCCTCACTGTCTCCTACACCCTCTCCATCCTCACTGTCTCCTACACCCTCTCCATCCTCACTGTCTCCTACACCCTGTCCATCCTCACTGTCTCCTACACCCTCTCCATCCTCACTGTCTCCTACACCCTCTCCATCCTCACTGTCTCCTACACCCTCTCCATCCTCACTGTCTCCTACACCCTCTCCATCCTCACGGTCTCCTACACCCTCTCCATCCTCACTGTCTCCTACACCCTGTCCATCCTCACTGTCTCCTACACCCTGTCCATCCTCACTGTCTCCTACACCCTCCATCCATCCTCACCCTGTCCATCCTCTCTACACCCTCTCCATCCATCCTCACTGGCCATCCTCACGGTCTCCTACACCCTCTCCATCCTCACGGTCTCTCCTACTCACCTCCTCCATCCTCACTGTCTCCTACACCCTCTCCATCCTCACTGTCTCCTACACCCTCTCCATCCTCACTGTCTCCTACAGCCTGTCCATCCTCACTGTCTCCTACACCCTGTCCATCCTCACTGTCTCCTACACCCTCTCCATCCTCACTGTCTCCTACACCCTCTCCATCCTCACTGTCTCCTACACCCTCTCCATCCTCACTGTCTCCTACAGCCTGTCCATCCTCACTGTCTCCTACACCCTCTCCATCCTCACTGTCTCCTACACCCTCTCCATCCTCACGGTCTCCTACACCCTCTCCATCCTCACGGTCTCCTACAGCCTGTCCATCCTCACTGTCTCCTACACCCTCTCCATCCTCACTGTCTCCTACACCCTCTCCATCCTCACTGTCTCCTACACCCTTTCCATCCTCACTGTCTCCTACACCCTCTCCATCCTCACTGTCTCCTACAGCCTGTCCATCCTCACTGTCTCCTACACCCTCTCCATCCCCACTGTCTCCCACCCTCTCCATCCTCACTGTCTCCTACACCCCTCCATCCACGGTCTCCTACAGCCTGTCCATCCTCACTGTCTCCTACACCCTCTCCATCCTCACTGTCTCCTACACCCTGTCCATCCTCACTGTCTCCTACACCCTCTCCATCCTCACTGTCTCCTACACCCTCTCCATCCTCACTGTCTCCTACACCCTCTCCATCCTCACTGTCTCCTACACACTCTCCATCCTCACTGTCTCCTACAGCCCTGTCCATCCTCACTGTCTCCTACACCCTGTCCATCCTCACTGTCTCCTACACCCTCTCCATCCTCACTGTCTCCTACACCCTCTCCATCCTCACTGTCTCCTACACCCTGTCCATCCTCACTGTCTCCTACACCCTCTCCATCCTCACTGTCTCCTACACACAGTCCATCCTCACTGTCTCCTACAACCTCTCCATTCTCACGGTCTCCTACACCCTGTCCATCCTCACGGTCTCCTACAGCCTCTCCATCCTCACTGTCTCCTACAACCTCTCCATCCTCACGGTCTCCTACACCCTCTCCATCCTCACTGTCTCCTACAACCTCTCCATTCTCACGGTCTCCTACACCCTCTCCATCCTCACTGTCTCCTACACCCTCTCCATCCTCACTGTCTCCTACACCCTCTCCATCCTCACTGTCTCCTACACCCTGTCCATCATCACTGTCTCCTACACCCTCTCCATCCTCACTGTCTCCTACACCCTGTCCATCCTCACTATCTCCTACACCCTCTCCATCCTCACTGTCTCCTACATCCTCTCCATCCTCACTGTCTCCTACACCCTCTCCATCCTCACTGTCTCCTACACCCTGTCCATCCTCACTGTCTCCTACACCCTCTCCATCCTCACTGTCTCCTACACCCTCTCCATCCTCACTGTCTCCTACACCCTCTCCATCCTCACTGTCTCCTACACCCTCTCCATCCTCACTGTCTCCTACACCCTGTCCATCCTCACTGTCTCCTACACCCTGTCCATCCTCACTGTCTCCTACACCTTCTCCATCCTGACTTTCTCCTACACCCTGTCCATCCTCACTCTAATACACCCTCTCCATCCTCACTGTCTTCTACAGCCTGGCCATCCTCACGGTCTCCTACACCCTCTCCATCCTCACGGTCTCCTACAGCCTGTCCATGCTCACTGTCTCCTACAACATCTCCATCCTCACGGTCTCCTACACCCTCTCCATCCTCACTGTCTCCTACACCCTCTCCATCCTCACTGTCTCCTACAGCCTGGCCATCCTCACGGTCTCCTACACCCTGTACATCCTCACGGTCTCCTACAGCCTCTCCATCCTCACTGTCTCCTACAACCTCTCCATCCTCACGGTCTCCTACACCCTCCCCATCCTCACGGTCTCCTACAGCCTGTCCATCCTCACTGTCTCCTACAACCTCTCCATCCTCACTGTCTCCTACACCCCTCCAGCCTCACTGTCTCCTCAGCCTGTCCATCCTCACTGTCTCCTACAGCCTGTCCATCCTCACTGTCTCCTACACCCTCTCCATCCTCACTGTCTCCTACACCCTCCATCCCATCCTGTCCATCCTCACTGTCTCCTACACCCTCTCCATCCTCACTGTCTCCTACACCCTGTCCATCCTCACTGTCTCCTACACCCTCTCCATCCTCACTGTCTCCTACACCCTCTCCATCCTCACTGTCTCCTACACCCTCTCCATCCTCACTGTCTCCTACAGCCAGTCCATCCTCACTGTCTCCTACACCCTCTCCATCCTCACTGTCTCCTACACCCTCTCCATCCTCACTGTCTCCTACACCCTCTCCATCCTCACTGTCACCTACACCCTCTCCATCCTCACGGTCTCCTACACCCTCTCCATCCTCACTGTCTCCTACACCCTCTCCATCCTCACTGTCTCCTACACCCTCTCCATCCTCACTGTCTCCTACAGCCTGTCCATCCTCACTGTCTCCTACACCCTCTCCATCCTCACTGTCTCCTACACCCTCTCCATCCTCACTGTCTCCTACACCCTCTCCATCCTCACTGTCTCCTACAGCCTGTCCATCCTCACTGTCTCCTACACCCTCTCCATCCCCACTGTCTCCTACACCCTCTCCATCCTCACGGTCTCCTACACCCTCTCCATCCTCACGGTCTCCTACAGCCTGTCCATCCTCACTGTCTCCTACACCCTCTCCATCCTCACTGTCTCCTACACCCTCTCCATCCTCACTGTCTCCTACACCCTTTCCATCCTCACTGTCTCCTACCCTCTCCATCCTCACTGTCTCACTGTCTCCTACAGCCTGTCCATCCTCACTGTCTCCTACACCCTCTCCATCCCCACTGTCTCCTACACCCTCTCCATCCTCACGGTCTCCTACACCCTCTCCATCCTCACGGTCTCCTACAGCCTGTCCATCCTCACTGTCTCCTACACCCTCTCCATCCTCACTGTCTCCTACACCCTGTCCATCCTCACTGTCTCCTACACCCTCTCCATCCTCACTGTCTCCTACACCCTCTCCATCCTCACTGTCTCCTACACCCTCTCCATCCTCACTGTCTCCTACACCCTCTCCATCCTCACTGTCTCCTACAGCCTGTCCATCCTCACTGTCTCCTACACCCTGTCCATCCTCACTGTCTCCTACACCCTCTCCATCCTCACTGTCTCCTACACCCTCTCCATCCTCACTGTCTCCTACACCCTGTCCATCCTCACTGTCTCCTACACCCTCTCCATCCTCACTGTCTCCTACACACAGTCCATCCTCACTGTCTCCTACACCTCTCCATTCTCACGGTCTCCTACACCCTGTCCATCCTCACGGTCTCCTACAGCCTCTCCATCCTCACTGTCTCCTACAACCTCTCCATCCTCACGGTCTCCTACACCCTCTCCATCCTCACTGGTCGGTCCTACACCCTCTCCATCCTCACTGTCTCCTACACCCTCTCCATCCTCACTGTCTCCTACACCCTCTCCATCCTCACTGTCTCCTACAGCCTGTCCATCCTCTCCATCCTCACTGTCTCCTACACCCTCTCCATCCTCACTGTCTCCTACACCCTCTCCATCCTGTCCATCCTGTCTCCTACACCCTCTCCATCCTCACTGTCTCCTACACCCTCTCCATCCTCACTGTCTCCTACACCCTTTCCATCCTCACTGTCTCCTACACCCTCTCCATCCCCACTGTCTCCTACAGCCTGTCCATCCTCACTGTCTCCTACACCCTCTCCATCCTCACTGTCTCCTACACCCTCTCCATCCATACACCCCTCCATCCTCACGGTCTCCTACACCCTCTCCATCCTCACTGTCTCCTACACCCTCTCCATCCTCACTGTCTCCTACACCCTCTCCATCCTCACTGTCTCCTACAGCCTGTCCATCCTCACTGTCTCCTACACCCTCTCCATCCTCACTGTCTCCTACACCCTCTCCATCCTCACTGTCTCCTACACCCTCTCCATCCTCACTGTCTCCTACAGCCTGTCCATCCTCACTGTCTCCTACACCCTCTCCATCCCCACTGTCTCCTACACCCTCTCCATCCTCACGGTCTCCTACACCCTCTCCATCCTCACGGTCTCCTACAGCCTGTCCATCCTCACTGTCTCCTACACCCTCTCCATCCTCACTGTCTCCTACACCCTCTCCATCCTCACTGTCTCCTACACCCTCTCCATCCTCACTGTCTCACCGTCTCCTACAGCCTGTCCATCCTCACTGTCTCCTACACCCTCTCCATCCTCACTGTCTCCTACAGCCTGTCCATCCTCACTGTCTCCTACACCCTGTCCATCCTCACTGTCTCCTACACCCTCTCCATCCTCACTGTCTCCTACACCCTCTCCATCCTCACTGTCTCCTACACCCTGTCCATCCTCACTGTCTCCTACACCCTCTCCATCCTCACTGTCTCCTACACACAGTCCATCCTCACTGTCTCCTACAACCTCTCCATTCTCACGGTCTCCTACACCCTGTCCATCCTCACGGTCTCCTACAGCCTCTCCATCCTCACTGTCTCCTACAACCTCTCCATCCTCACGGTCTCCTACACCCTCTCCATCCTCACTGTCTCCTACAACCTCTCCATTCTCACGGTCTCCTACACCCTCTCCATCCTCACTGTCTCCTACACCCTCTCCATCCTCACTGTCTCCTACACCCTCTCCATCCTCACTGTCTCCTACAGCCTGTCCATCCTCACTGTCTCCTACACCCTCTCCATCCTCACTGTCTCCTACACCCTGTCCATCCTCACGGTCTCCTACACCCTCTCCATCCTCACTGTCTCCTACACCCTCTCCATCCTCACTGTCTCCTACACCCTTTCCATCCTCACTGTCTCCTACACCCTCTCCATCCCCACTGTCTCCTACAGCCTGTCCATCCTCACTGTCTCCTACACCCTCTCCATCCTCACTGTCTCCTACACCCTCTCCATCCTCACGGTCTCCTACACCCTCTCCATCCTCACGGTCTCCTACACCCTCTCCATCCTCACTGTCTCCTACACCCTCTCCATCCTCACTGTCTCCTACACCCTCTCCATCCTCACTGTCTCCTACAGCCTGTCCATCCTCACGGTCTCCTACACCCTCTCCATCCTCACTGTCTCCTACACCCTCTCCATCCTCACTGTCTCCTACACCCTCTCCATCCTCACTGTCTCCTACAGCCTGTCCATCCTCACTGTCTCCTACACCCTCTCCATCCTCACTGTCTCCTACACCCTCTCCATCCTCACGGTCTCCTACACCCTCTCCATCCTCACTGTCTCCTACAGCCTGTCCATCCTCACTGTCTCCTACACCCTCTCCATCCTCACTGTCTCCTACACCCTCTCCATCCTCACTGTCTCCTACACCCTCTCCATCCTCACGGTCTCCTACACCCTCTCCATCCTCACGGTCTCCTACACCCTCTCCATCCTCACTGTCTCCTACACCCTCTCCATCCTCACTGTCTCCTACACCCTCTCCATCCTCACTGTCTCCTACAGCCTGTCCATCCTCACGGTCTCCTACACCCTCTCCATCCTCACTGTCTCCTACACCCTCTCCATCCTCACTGTCTCCTACACCCTCTCCATCCTCACTGTCTCCTACAGCCTGTCCATCCTCACTGTCTCCTACACCCTCTCCATCCCCACTGTCTCCTACACCCTCTCCATCCTCACGGTCTCCTACACCCTCTCCATCCTCACGGTCTCCTACAGCCTGTCCATCCTCACTGTCTCCTACACCCTCTCCATCCTCACTGTCTCCTACACCCTCTCCATCCTCACTGTCTCCTACACCCTTTCCATCCTCACTGTCTCCTACACCCTCTCCATCCTCACTGTCTCCTACAGCCTGTCCATCCTCACTGTCTCCTACACCCTCTCCATCCCCACTGTCTCCTACACCCTCTCCATCCTCACTGTCTCCTACACCCTCTCCATCCTCACGGTCTCCTACAGCCTGTCCATCCTCACTGTCTCCTACACCCTCTCCATCCTCACTGTCTCCTACACCCTGTCCATCCTCACTGTCTCCTACACCCTCTCCATCCTCACTGTCTCCTACACCCTCTCCATCCTCACTGTCTCCTACACCCTCTCCATCCTCACTGTCTCCTACACACTCTCCATCCTCACTGTCTCCTACAGCCTGTCCATCCTCACTGTCTCCTACACCCTGTCCATCCTCACTGTCTCCTACACCCTCTCCATCCTCACTGTCTCCTACACCCTCTCCATCCTCACTGTCTCCTACACCCTGTCCATCCTCACTGTCTCCTACACCCTCTCCATCCTCACTGTCTCCTACACCAGTCCATCCTCACTGTCTCCTACAACCTCTCCATTCTCCGGTCTCCTCCATCCATCCTCACGGTCTCCTACAGCCTCTCCATCCTCACTGTCTCCTACACCCTCTCCATCCTCACTGTCTCCTACACCCTCTCCATCCTCACTGTCTCCTACACCCTCTCCATCCTCACTGTCTCCTACAGCCTCCATCCTCACACCCTCTCCATCCTCACTGTCTCCTACACCCTCTCCATCCTCACGGTCTCCTACACCCTCTCCATCCTCACTGTCTCCTACACCCTCTCCATCCTCACTGTCTCCTACACCCTCTCCATCCTCACTGTCTCCTACACCCTCTCCATCCTCACTGTCTCCTACAGCCTGTCCATCCTCACTGTCTCTCCATCCTCACTGTCTCCTACACCCTCTCCATCCTCACTGTCTCCTACATCCATCCTCACTGTCTCCTACAGCCTGTCCATCCTCACTGTCTCCTACACCCTCTCCATCCCCACGGTCTCCTACACCCTCTCCATCCTCACGGTCTCTCCTCTCCATCCTCACGGTCTCCTACAGCCTGTCCATCCTCACTGTCTCCTACACCCTCTCCATCCTCACTGTCTCCTACACCCTCTCCATCCTCACTGTCTCCTACACCCTCTCCATCCTCACTGTCTCCTACACCCTCTCCATCCTCACTGTCTCCTACAGCCTGTCCATCCTCACTGTCTCCTACACCCTCTCCATCCCCACTGTCTCCTACACCCTCTCCATCCTCACGGTCTCCTACACCCTCTCCATCCTCACTGTCTCCTACAGCCTGTCCATCCTCACTGTCTCCTACACCCTCTCCATCCTCACTGTCTCCTACACCCTGTCCATCCTCACTGTCTCCTACACCCTCTCCATCCTCACTGTCTCCTACACCTCTCCATCCTCACTGTCTCCTACACCCTCTCCATCCTCACTGTCTCCTACACCCTGTCCATCCTCACTGTCTCCTACACCCTCTCCATCCTCACTGTCTCCTACACCCTCTCCATCCTCACTGTCTCCTACACCCTGTCCATCCTCACTGTCTCCTACACCCTCTCCATCCTCACTGTCTCCTACACACTGTCCATCCTCACTGTCTCCTACAACCTCTCCATTCTCACGGTCTCTACACCCTCCATCCTCACGGTCTCCTACAGCCTCTCCATCCTCACTGTCTCCTACAACCTCTCCATCCTCACGGTCTCCTACACCCTCTCCATCCTCACTGTCTCCTACAACCTCTCCATTCACGGTCTCCTACACCCTCTCCATCCTCACTGTCTCCTACACCCTCTCCATCCTCACTGTCTCCTACACCCTCTCCATCCTCACTGTCTCCTACACCCTGTCCATCATCACTGTCTCCTACATCCCCTCTCCATCCTCACTGTCTCCTACACCCTGTCCATCCTCACTGTCTCCTACACCCTCTCCATCCTCACTGTCTCCTACACCCTCTCCATCCTCACTGTCTCCTACACCCTCTCCATCCTCACTGTCTCCTACACCCTCTCCATCCTCACTGTCTCCTACACCCTCTCCATCCTCACTGTCTCCTACACCCTCTCCATCCTCACTGTCTCCTACACCCTCTCCATCCTCACTGTCTCCTACACCCTCCATCCATCCTCACTGTCTCCTACACCCTGTCCATCCTCACTGTACACCCTCTCCATCCTCACTGTCTCCTACACCCTCTCCATCCTCACGGTCTCCTACACCCTGTCCATCCTCACTGTCTCCTACACACTTTCCATCCTCACTGTCTCCTACACCCTCTCCATCCTCACTGTCTTCTACAGCCTGGCCATCCTCACGGTCTCCTACACCCTCTCCATCCTCACGGTCTCCTACAGCCTGTCCATCCTCACTGTCTCCTACAACATCTCCATCCTCACGGTCTCCTACACCCTCTCCATCCTCACGGTCTCCTACAGCCTGTCCATCCTCACTGTCTCCTACAACCTCTCCATCCTCACTGTCTCCTACACCCTCTCCATCCTCACTGTCTCCTACAGCCTGTCCATTCTCACGGTCTCCTACACCCTCTCCATCCTCACTGTCTCCTACACCCTCTCCATCCTCACTGTCTCCTACAGCCTGTCCATCCTCACTGTCTCCTACACCCTCTCCATCCTCACTGTCTCCTACACCCTCTCCATCCTCACTGTCTCCTACACCCTCTCCATCCTCACTGTCTCCTACACCCTCTCCATCCTCACTGTCTCCTACACCATCTCCATCCTCACTGTCTCCTACACCCTCTCCATCCTCACTGTCTCCTACACCCTCTCCATCCTCACTGTCTCCTACACCCTCCATCCTCACTGTCTCCTACACCCTCTCCATCCTCACTGTCACTGTCTCCTACAGCCTGTCCATCCTCACTGTCTCCTACACCCTCTCCATCCTCACTGTCTCCTACACCCTCTCCATCCTCACGGTCTCCTACACCCTCTCCATCCTCACTGTCTCCTACAGCCTGTCCATCCTCACTGTCTCCTACACCCTCTCCATCCTCACTGTCTCCTACACCCTGTCCATCCTCACTGTCTCCTACACCCTCTCCATCCTCACTGTCTCCTACACCCTCTCCATCCTCACTGTCTCCTACACCCTCTCCATCCTCACTGTCTCCTACACCCTGTCCATCCTCACTGTCTCCTACACCCTCTCCATCCTCACTGTCTCCTACACCCTCTCCATCCTCACTGTCTCCTACACCCTGTCCATCCTCACTGTCTCCTACAACCTCTCCATTCTCACGGTCTCCTACACCCTGTCCATCCTCACGGTCTCCTACAGCCTCTCCATCCTCACTGTCTCCTACACCTCTCCATCCTCACGGTCTCCTACACCCTCTCCATCCTCACTGTCTCCTACACCCTCTCCATCCTCACTGTCTCCTACACCCTGTCCATCCTCACTGTCTCCTACACCCTCTCCATCCCACTGTCTCCTACACCCTGTCCATCCTCCTACTACACCCTGTCCATCTCTCACTGTCTCCTACACCCTCTCCATCCTCACTGTCTCCTACACCCTCTCCATCCTCACTGTCTCCTACACCCTCTCCATCCTCATCCATCCTCACTGTCTCCTACACCCTCTCCATCCTCACTGTCTCCTACACCCTGTCCATCCTCACTGTCTCCTACACCCTGTCCATCCTCACTGTCTCCTACACCTTCTCCATCCTGACTTTCTCCTACACCCTGTCCATCTCCTACACCCTCTCCATCCTCACTGTCTCCTACACCCTCTCCATCCTCACGGTCTCCTACACCCTGTCCATCCTCACTGTCTCCTACACACTTTCCATCCTCACTGTCTCCTACACCCTCTCCATCCTCACTGTCTTCTACAGCCTGGCCATCCTCACGGTCTCCTACACCCTCTCCATCCTCACGGTCTCCTACAGCCTGTCCATCCTCACTGTCTCCTACAACATCTCCATCCTCACGGTCTCCTACACCCTCTCCATCCTCACTGTCTCCTACAGCCTGTCCATCCTCACTGTCTCCTACAACCTCTCCATCCTCACTGTCTCCTACACCCTCTCCATCCTCACTGTCTCCTACAGCCTGTCCATTCTCACGGTCTCCTACACCCTCTCCATCCTCACTGTCTCCTACACCCTCTCATCCTCACTGTCTCCTACAGCCTGTCCATCCTCACTGTATCCTACACCCTCCATCCTCACTGTCTCCTACACCCTCTCCATCCTCACTGTCTCCTACACCCTCTCCATCCTCACTGTCTCCTACACCCTCTCCATCCTCACTGTCTCCTACACCATCTCCATCCTCACTGTCTCCTACACCCTCTCCATCCTCACTGTCTCCTACACCCTGTCCATCCTCACTGTCTCCTACACCCTCTCCATCCTCACTGTCTCCTACACCCTGTCCATCCTCACTGTCTCCTACACCCTCTACATCCTCACTGTCTCCTACACCCTCTCCATCCTCACTGTCTCCTACACCCTCTCCATCCTCACTGTCTCCTACACCCTGTCCATCCTCACTGTCTCCTACACCCTCTCCATCCTCACTGTCTCCTACACCCTCTCCATCCTCACTGTCTCCTACAGCCTGGCCATCCTCACGGTCTCCTACACCCTGTACATCCTCACGGTCTCCTACAGCCTCTCCATCCTCACTGTCTCCTACAACCTCTCCATCCTCACGGTCTCCTACACCCTCTCCATCCTCACGGTCTCCTACAGCCTGTCCATCCTCACTGTCTCCTACAACCTCTCCATCCTCACTGTCTCCTACACCCTCTCCAGCCTCACTGTCTCCTACAGCCTGTCCATCCTCACAGTCTCCTACACCCTCTCCATCCTCACTGTCTCCTACACCCTCTCCATCCTCACTGTCTCCTACAGACTGTCCATCCTCACTGTCTCCTACACCCTCTCCATCCTCACTGTCTCCTACACCCTGTCCATCCTCACTGTCTCCTACACCCTCTCCATCCTCACTGTCTCCTACACCCTCTCCATCCTCACTGTCTCCTACACCCTGTCCATCCTCACTGTCTCCTACACCCTCTCCATCCTCACTGTCTCCTACACCCTCTCCATCCTCACTGTCTCCTACACCCTCTCCATCCTCACTGTCTCCTACAGCCAGTCCATCCTCACTGTCTCCTACACCTCTCCATCCTCACTGTCTCCTACACCCTCTCCATCCTCACTGTCTCCTACACCCTGTCCATCCTCACTGTCTCCTACACCCTCTCCATCCTCACTGTCTCCTACACCCTCTCCATCCTCACTGTCTCCTACACCCTGTCCATCCTCACTGTCTCCTACACCCTCTCCATCCTCACTGTCTCCTCTCACTGTCTCCTACAGCCTGTCCATCCTCACTGTCTCCTACACCCTCTCCATCCCCACTGTCTCCTACACCCTCTCCATCCTCACGGTCTCCTACACCCTCTCCATCCTCCATCCTCACTGTCTCCTCACTGTCTCCTACACCCTCTCCATCCTCACTGTCTCCTACACCCTCCATCCTCACTGTCTCCTACACCCTTTCCATCCTCACTGTCTCCTACACCCTCTCCATCACTGTCTCACTGTCTCCTACAGCCTGTCCATCCTCACTGTCTCCTACACCCTCTCCATCCCCACTGTCTCCTACACCCTCTCCATCCTCACGGTCTCCTACACCCTCTCCATCCTCACGGTCTCCTACAGCCTGTCCATCCTCACTGTCTCCTACACCCTCTCCATCCTCACTGTCTCCATCCATCCTCACTGTCTCCTACACCCTCTCCATCCTCACTGTCTCCTACACCCTCTCCATCCTCACTGTCTCCTACACCCTCTCCATCCTCACTGTCTCCTACACCCTCTCCATCCTCACTGTCTCCTACACTCCTCTCCATCCTCACTGTCTCCTCCATCCTCACTGTCTCCTACAGCCTGTCCATCCTCACTGTCTCCTACACCCTCTCCATCCTCACTGTCTCCTACACCCTCTCCATCCTCACTGTCTCCTACACCCTCTCCATCCTCATTGTCTCCTCCATCCTCACTGTCTCCTACACCCTCTCCATCCTCACTGTCTCCTACAACCTCTCCATCCTCACTGTCTCCTAGAACCTCTCCATCCTCACTGTCACTGTCTCCTACACCCTCCCCCTCTGTCCACCCTCTCCATTCTCACTGTCTCCTACAACCTCTCCAGCATCCTGTCCATCCCTCACTGTCTCCTACATCCTCCCCCTCTCCATCCTCACTGTCTCCTACACCCTCTCCAGACTCACTGTCTCCTACATCCTCACTGTCTCCTACACCCTCTCCATCCTCACGGTCTCCTACACCCTCTCCATCCTCACTGTCTCCTACAACCTCTCCATCCTCACTGTCTCCTACACCCTCTCCATCCTCACTGTCTCCTACACCCTCTCCATCCTCACTGTCTCCTACACCCTCTCCATCCTCACTGTCTCCTACACCCTGTCCATCATCACTGTCTCCTACACCCTCTCCATCCTCACTGTCTCCTACACCCTGTCCATCCTCACTATCTCCTACACCCTGTCCATCCTCACTGTCTCCTACACCCTCTCCATCCTCACTGTCTCCTACACCCTCTCCATCCTCACTGTCTCCTACACCCTCTCCATCCTCACTGTCTCCTACACCCTCTCCATCCTCACTGTCTCCTACACCCTCTCCATCCTCACTGTCTCCTACACCTGTCTCCTCCATCCTCACTGTCTCCTACACCCTCCATCCATCCTCACTGTCTCCTCACTCTAATACACCCTCTCCATCCTCACTGTCTCCTACACCCTCTCCATCCTCACTGTCTCCTACACCCTGTCCATCCTCACTGTCTCCTACACCCTCTCCATCCTCACTGTCTCCTACACCCTCTCCATCCTCACTGTCTCCTACACCCTGTCCATCCTCACTGTCTCCTACACCCTCTCCATCCTCACTGTCTCCTACACACTGTCCATCCTCACTGTCTCCTACAACCTCTCCATTCTCACGGTCTCCTACACCCTGTCCATCCTCACGGTCTCCTACAGCCTCTCCATCCTCACTGTCTCCTACAACCTCTCCATCCTCACGGTCTCCTACACCCTCTCCATCCTCACTGTCTCCTACAACCTCTCCATTCTCACGGTCTCCTACACCCTCTCCATCCTCACTGTCTCCTACACCCCTCCATCCTCACTGTCTCCTCACCCTCTCCATCCTCACTGTCTCCTACACCCTGTCCATCTCACTGTCTCCTACACCCTCTCCATCCTCACTGTCTCCTACACCCTGTCCATCCTCACTGTCTCCTACACCCTGTCCACCCTCTCCATCCATCCTCACTGTCTCCTACACCCTCTCCATCCTCACTGTCTCCTACACCCTCTCCATCCTCACTGTCTCCTACACCCTCTCCATCCTCACTGTCTCCTACACCCTGTCCATCCTCACTGTCTCCTACACCCTGTCCATCCTCACTGTCTCCTACACCTTCTCCATCCTGACTTTCTCCTACACCCTGTCTCCTCCATCCTCACCCTCTCCATCCTCACGGTCTCCTACACCCTCTCCATCCTCACTGTCTCCTACACACTTTCCATCCTCACTGTCTCCTACACCTCTCCATCCTCACTGTCTCCTACAGCCTGGCCATCCTCACGGTCTCCTACACCCTCTCCATCCTCACGGTCTCCTACAGCCTGTCCATCCTCACTGTCTCCTACAACATCTCCATCCTCACGGTCTCCTACACCATCTCCATCCTCACGGTCTCCTACAGCCTGTCCATCCTCACTGTCTCCTACAACCTCTCCATCCTCACTGTCTCCTACACCCTCTCCATCCTCACTGTCTCCTACACCCTGTCCATCCTCACTGTCTCCTACACCCTCTCCATCCTCACTGTCTCCTACACCCTCTCCATCCTCACTGTCTCCTACAGCCTGTCCATCCTCACTGTCTCCTACACCCTCTCCATCCTCACTGTCTCCTACACCCTCTCCATCCTCACTGTCTCCTACACCCTCTCCATCCTCACTGTCTCCTACACCCTCTCCATCCTCACTGTCTCCTACACCATCTCCATCCTCACTGTCTCCTACACTCCATCCTCACTGTCTCCTACACCCTCTCCATCCTCACTGTCTCCTACACCCTTTCCATCCTCACTGTCTCCTACACCCTCTCCATCCTCACTGTCTCTGTCTCCACAGCCTGTCCATCCTCACTGTCTCCTACACCCTCTCCATCCTCACTGTCTCCTACACCCTCTCCATCCTCACGGTCTCCTACACCCTCTCCATCCTCACGGTCTCCTACAGCCTGTCCATCCTCACTGTCTCCTACACCCTCTCCATCCTCACTGTCTCCTACACCCTGTCCATCCTCACTGTCTCCTACACCCTCTCCATCCTCACTGTCTCCTACACCCTCTCCATCCTCACTGTCTCCTACACCCTCTCCATCCTCACTGTCTCCTACACCCTGTCCATCCTCACTGTCTCCTACACCCTCTCCATCCTCACTGTCTCCTACACCCTCTCCATCCTCACTGTCTCCTACACACTGTCCATCCTCACTGTCTCCTACAACCTCTCCATTCTCACGGTCTCCTACACCCTGTCCATCCTCACGGTCTCCTACAGCCTCTCCATCCTCACTGTCTCCTACAACCTCTCCATCCTCACGGTCTCCTACACCCTCTCCATCCTCACTGTCTCCTACACCCTCTCCATCCTCACTCTCTCCTACACCCTCTCCATCCTCCTGTCTCCATCCTCACTGTCTCCTACACCCTCTCCATCCTCACTGTCTCCTACACCCTGTCCATCCTCACATCTCCTACACCCTGTCCATCCTCACTGTCTCCTACACCCTCTCCATCCTCACTGTCTCCTACACCCTCTCCATCCTCACTGTCTCCTACACCCTCTCCATCCTCACTGTCTCCTACACCCTCTCCATCCTCACGGTCTCCTACACCCTCTCCATCCTCACTGTCTCCTACACCCTGTCCATCCTCACTGTCTCCTACACCCTGTCCATCCTCACTGTCTCCTACACCTTCTCCATCCTGACTTTCTCCTCACCCTGTCCATCCTCACTCTACACCCTCTCCATCCTCACTGTCTCCTACACCCTCTCCATCCTCACGGTCTCCTACACCCTGTCCATCCTCACTGTCTCCTACACACTTTCCATCCTCACTGTCTCCTACACCCTCTCCATCCTCACTGTCTTCTACAGCCTGGCCATCCTCACGGTCTCCTACACCCTCTCCATCCTCACGGTCTCCTACAGCCTGTCCATGCTCACTGTCTCCTACAACATCTCCATCCTCACGGTCTCCTACACCCTCTCCATCCTCACGGTCTCCTACAGCCTGTCCATCCTCACTGTCTCCTACAACCTCTCCATCCTCACTGTCTCCTACACCCTCTCCATCCTCACTGTCTCCTACAGCCTGTCCATTCTCACGGTCTCCTACACCCTCTCCATCCTCACTGTCTCCTACACCCTCTCCATCCTCACTGTCTCCTACAGCCTGTCCATCCTCACTGTATCCTACACCCTCTCCATCCTCACTGTCTCCTACACCCTCTCCATCCTCACTGTCTCCTACACCCTCTCCATCCTCACTGTCTCCTACACCCTCTCCATCCTCACTGTCTCCTACACCATCTCCATCCTCACTGTCTCCTACACCCTCTCCATCCTCACTGTCTCCTACACCCTGTCCATCCTCACTGTCTCCTACACCTTCTCCATCCACTGTCTCCTACACCCTGTCCATCCTCACTGTCTCCTACACCCTCCATCCTCACTGTCTCCTACATTTTCTCCATCCTCACTGTCTCCTACACCCTATCCATCCTCTGTCTCCTACACCCTGTCCATCCTCACTGTCTCCTACACCCTCTCCATCCTCACTGTCTCCTACACCCTCTCCATCCTCACTGTCTCCTACAGCCTGGCCATCCTCACGGTCTCCTACACCCTGTACATCCTCACGGTCTCCTACAGCCTCTCCATCCTCACTGTCTCCTACAACCTCTCCATCCTCACGGTCTCCTACACCCTCTCCATCCTCACGGTCTCCTACAGCCTGTCCATCCTCACTGTCTCCTACAACCTCTCCATCCTCACTGTCTCCTACACCCTCTCCAGCCTCACTGTCTCCTACAGCCTGTCCATCCTCACAGTCTCCTACACCCTCTCCATCCTCAATGTCTCCTACACCCTCTCCATCCTCGCTGTCTCCTACAGACTGTCCATCCTCACTGTCTCCTACACCCTCTCCATCCTCACTGTCTCCTACACCCTGTCCATCCTCACTGTCTCCTACACCCTCTCCATCCTCACTGTCTCCTACACCCTCTCCATCCTCACTGTCTCCTACACCCTCTCCATCCTCACTGTCTCCTACACCCTCTCCATCCTCACTGTCTCCTACACCCTCTCCATCCTCACTGTCTCCTACACCCTCTCCATCCTCACTGTCTCCTACAGCCTGTCCATCCTCACTGTCTCCTACACCTCTCCATCCTCACTGTCTCCTACACCCTCTCCATCCTCACTGTCTCCTACACCCTGTCCATCCTCACTGTCTCCTACACCCTCTCCATCCTCACTGTCTCCTACACCCTCTCCATCCTCACTGTCTCCTACACCCTGTCCATCCTCACTGTCTCCTACACCCTCTCCATCCTCACTGTCTCCTACACCCTCTCCATCCTCACTGTCTCCTACAGCCTGTCCATCCTCACTGTCTCCTACACCCTCTCCATCCCCACTGTCTCCTACACCCTCTCCATCCTCACGGTCTCCTACACCCCTCCATCCTCACAGTCTCCTACAGCCTGTCCATCCTCACTGTCTCCTACACCCTCTCCATCCTCACTGTCTCCTACACCCTGTCCATCCTCACTGTCTCCTACACCCTTTTCATCCTCACTGTCTCCTACACCCTCTCCATCCTCACTGTCTCACTGTCTCCTACAGCCTGTCCATCCTCACTGTCTCCTACACCCTCTCCATCCCCACTGTCTCCTACACCCTCTCCATCCTCACGGTCTCCTACACCCTCTCCATCCTCACGGTCTCCTACAGCCTGTCCATCCTCACTGTCTCCTACACCCTCTCCATCCTCACTGTCTCCTACACCCTGTCCATCCTCACTGTCTCCTACACCCTCTCCATCCTCACTGTCTCCTACACCCTCTCCATCCTCACTGTCTCCTACACCCTCTCCATCCTCACTGTCTCCTACACCCTCTCCATCCTCACTGTCTCCTACACCCTCTCCATCCTCACTGTCTCCTACAACATCCTCACTGTCTCCTACAGCCTGTTCATCCTCACTGTCTCCTACACCCTCTCCATCCTCACTGTACACACTCTCCAGCCTCACTGTCTCCTACACCCTCTCCATCCTCATTGTCTCCTACACACTCTCCAGCCTCACTGTCTCCTACACCCTCTCCATCCTCTCTGTCTCCTACAACCTCTCCATCCTCACTGTCTCCTAGAACCTCTCCAGTGTCCTGTCTCCATCCTCACTGTCACCTAAACCCTCTCCATTCTCACTGTCTCCTACACCTCTCCAGCATCACTGTCTCCTACAACCTCTCCAGCGTCACTGTCTCCTACATCCTCCCCACTCGCTGTCTCCTAAACCCTCACCAGGCTCACTGTCTCCCATCCTCACTGTCTCCTACACCCTCTCCAGACTCACTGTCTACTACACCCTCTCCATCCTCACGGTCTCCTACACCCTCTCCATCCTCACTGTCTCCTACAACCTCTCCATTCTCACGGTCTCCTACACCCTCTCCATCCTCACTGTCTCCTACACCCTCTCCATCCTCACTCTCTCCTACGCCCTCTCCATCCTCACTGTCTCCTACACCCTGTCCATCATCACTGTCTCCTACACCCTCTCCATCCTCACTGTCTCCTACACCCTGTCCATCCTCACTATCTCCTACACCCTGTCCATCCTCACTGTCTCCTACACCCTCTCCATCCTCACTGTCTCCTACACCCTCTCCATCCTCACTGTCTCCTACACCCTCTCCATCCTCACTGTCTCCTACACCCTCTCCATCCTCACGGTCTCCTACACCCTCTCCATCCTCACTGTCTCCTACACCCTGTCCATCCTCACTGTCTCCTACACCCTGTCCATCCTCACTGTCTCCTACACCTTCTCCATCCTGATCCTACACCCTGTCCATCCTCACTCTACACCCTCTCCATCCTCACGGTCTCCTACACCCTCTCCATCCTCACTGTCTCCTACACCCTGTCCATCCTCACTGTCTCCTACACACTTTCCATCCTCACTGTCTCCTACACCCTCTCCATCCTCACTGTCTTCTACAGCCTGGCCATCCTCACGGTCTCCTACACCCTCTCCATCCTCACGGTCTCCTACAGCCTGTCCATGCTCACTGTCTCCTACAACATCTCCATCCTCACGGACTCCTACACCCTCTCCATCCTCACGGTCTCCTACAGTCTGTCCATCCTCACTGTCTCCTACAACCTCTCCATCCTCACTGTCTCCTACACCCTCTCCATCCTCACTGTCTCCTACAGCCTGTCCATTCTCACGGTCTCCTACACCCTCTCCATCCTCACTGTCTCCTACACCCTCTCCATCCTCACTGTCTCCTACACCCTGTCCATCCTCACTGTCTCCTACACCCTGTCCATCCTCACTGTCTCCTACACCTTCTCCATCCACTTTCTCCTACACCCTGTCCATCCTCACCTAATACACCCTCTCCATCCTCACTGTCTCCTACACCCTCTCCATCCTCACGGTCTCCTACACCCTGTCCATCCTCACTGTCTCCTACACACTTTCCATCCTCACTGTCTCCTACACCCTCTCCATCCTCACTGTCTTCTACAGCCTGGCCATCCTCACGGTCTCCTACACCCTCTCCATCCTCACGGTCTCCTACAGCCTGTCCATGCTCACTGTCTCCTACAACATCTCCATCCTCACGGTCTCCTACACCCTCTCCATCCTCACGGTCTCCTACAGCCTGTCCATCCTCACTGTCTCCTACAACCTCTCCATCCTCACTGTCTCCTACACCCTCTCCATCCTCACTGTCTCCTACAGCCTGTCCATTCTCACGGTCTCCTACACCCTCTCCATCCTCACTGTCTCCTACACCCTTCATCCTCACTGTCTCCTACAGCCTGTCCATCCTCACTGTATCCTACACCCTCTCAATCCTCACTGTCTCCTACACCCTCTCCATCCTCACTGTCTCCTACACCCTCTCCATCCTCACTGTCTCCTACACCCTCTCCATCCTCACTGTCTCCTACACCATCTCCATCCTCACTGTCTCCTACACCCTCTCCATCCTCACTGTCTCCTACACCCTGTCCATCCTCACTGTCTCCTACACCTTCTCCATCCTGACTGTCTCCTACACCCTGTCCATCCTCACTGTCTCCTACACCCTCTACATCCTCACTGTCTCCTACATTTTCTCCATCCTCACTGTCTCCTACACCCTATCCATCCTCAGTGTCTCCTACACCCTGTCCATCCTCACTGTCTCCTACACCCTCTCCATCCTCACTGTCTCCTACACCCTCTCCATCCTCACTGTCTCCTACAGCCTGGCCATCCTCACGGTCTCCTACACCCTGTACATCCTCACGGTCTCCTACAGCCTCTCCATCCTCACTGACTCCTACAACCTCTCCATCCTTTCGGTCTCCTACACCCTCTCCATCCTCACGGTCTCCTACAGCCTGTCCATCCTCACTGTCTCCTACAACCTCTCCATCCTCACTGTCTCCTACACCCTCTCCAGCCTCACTGTCTCCTACAGCCTGTCCATCCATACAGTCTCCTACACCCTCTCCATCCTCAATGTCTCCTACACCCTCTCCATCCTCGCTGTCTCCTACAGACTGTCCATCCTCACTGTCTCCTACACCCTCTCCATCCTCACTGTCTCCTACACCCTGTCCATCATCACTGTCTCCTACACCCTCTCCATCCTCACTGTCTCCTACACCCTCTCCATCCTCACTGTCTCCTACACCCTCTCCATCCTCACTGTCTCCTACACCCTCTCCATCCTCACTGTCTCCTACACCCTCTCCATCCTCACTGTCTCCTACACCCTCTCCATCCTCACTGTCTCCTACAGCCTGTCCATCCTCACTGTCTCCTACAACCTCTCCATCCTCACTGTCTCCTACACCCTCTCCATCCTCACTGTCTCCTACAGCCTGTCCATCCTCACGGTCTCCTACACCCTCTCCATCCTCACTGTCTCCTACACCCTCTCCATCCTCACTGTCTCCTACACCCTGTCCATCATCACTGTCTCCTACACCCTCTCCATCCTCACTGTCTCGTACACCCTCTCCATTCTCACTGTCTCCTACAGCCTGTCCATCCTCACTGTCTCCTACACCCTCTCCATCCCCACTGTCTCCTACACCCTCTCCATCCTCACGGTCTCCTACACCCTCTCCATCCTCACAGTCTCCTACAGCCTGTCCATCCTCACTGTCTCCTACACCCTCTCCATCCTCACTGTCTCCTACACCCTGTCCATCCTCACTGTCTCCTACACCCTTTTCATCCTCACTGTCTCCTACACCCTCTCCATCCTCACTGTCTCACTGTCTCCTACAGCCTGTCCATCCTCACTGTCTCCTACACCCTCTCCATCCCCACTGTCTCCTACACCCTCTCCATCCTCACAGTCTCCTACACCCTCTCCATCCTCACGGTCTCCTACAGCCTGTCCATCCTCACTGTCTCCTACACCCTCTCCATCCTCACTGTCTCCTACACCCTGTCCATCCTCACTGTCTCCTACACCCTCTCCATCCTCACTGTCTCCTACACCCTCTCCATCCTCACTGTCTCCTACACCCTCTCCATCCTCACTGTCTCCTACACCCTCTCCATCCTCACTGTCTCCTACACCCTCTCCATCCTCACTGTCTCCTACAACCTCTCTATCCTCACTGTCTCCTACAGCCTGTTCATCCTCACTGTCTCCTACACCCTCTCCATCCTCACTGTCTACTACACACTCTCCAGCCTCACTGTCTCCTACACCCTCTCCATCCTCATTGTCTCCTACACACTCTCCAGCCTCACTGTCTCCTACACCCTCTCCATCCTCTCTGTCTCCTACAACCTCTCCAGCGTCACTGTCTCCTAGAACCTCTCCAGTGTCACTGTCTCCTATACCCTCCCCATACTCGCTGTCACCTAAACCCTCTCCATTCTCACTGTCTCCTACAACCTCTCCAGCATCACTGCCTCCTACAACCTCTCCAGCGTCACTGTCTCCTACATCCTCCCCATACTCGCTGTCTCCTAAACCCTCACCAGGCTCACTGTCTCCTACACCCTCTCCAGACTCACTGTCTCCTACACCCTCTCCAGACTCACTGTCTACTACACCCTCTCCATCCTCACGGTCTCCTACACCCTCTCCATCCTCACTGTCTCCTACAACCTCTCCATTCTCACGGTCTCCTACACCCTCTCCATCCTCACTGTCTCCTACACCTTCTCCATCCTGACTTTCTCCTACACCCTGTCCATCCTCACTCTAATACACCCTCTCCATCCTCACTGTCTCCTACACCCTCTCCATCCTCACGGTCTCCTACACCCTGTCCATCCTCACTGTCTCCTACACACTTTCCATCCTCACTGTCTCCTACACCCTCTCCATCCTCACTGTCTTCTACAGCCTGGCCATCCTCACGGTCTCCTACACCCTCTCCATCCTCACGGTCTCCTACAGCCTGTCCATGCTCACTGTCTCCTACAACATCTCCATCCTCACGGACTCCTACACCCTCTCCATCCTCACGGTCTCCTACAGTCTGTCCATCCTCACTGTCTCCTACAACCTCTCCATCCTCACTGTCTCCTACACCCTCTCCATCCTCACTGTCTCCTACAGCCTGTCCATTCTCACGGTCTCCTACACCCTCTCCATCCTCACTGTCTCCTACACCCTCTCCATCCTCACTGTCTCCTACAGCCTGTCCATCCTCACTGTATCCTACACCCTCTCAATCCTCACTGTCTCCTACACCCTCTCCATCCTCACTGTCTCCTACACCCTCTCCATCCTCACTGTCTCCTACACCCTCTCCATCCTCACTGTCTCCTACACCATCTCCATCCTCACTGTCTCCTACACCCTCTCCATCCTCACTGTCTCCTACACCCTCTCCATCCTCACTGTCTCCTACACCCTTTCCATCCTCACTGTCTCCTACACCCTCTCCATCCTCACTGTCTCACTGTCTCCTACAGCCTGTCCATCCTCACTGTCTCCTACACCCTCTCCATCCACACTGTCTCATACACCCTCTCCATCCTCACGGTCTCCTACACCCTCTCCATCCTCACGGTCTCCTACAGCCTGTCCATCCTCACTGTCTCCTACACCCTCTCCATCCTCACTGTCTCCTACACCCTGTCCATCCTCACTGTCTCCTACACCCTCTCCATCCTCACTGTCTCCTACACCCTCTCCATCCTCACTGTCTCCTACACCCTGTCCATCATCACTGTCTCCTACACCCTCTCCATCCTCACTGTCTCCTACACCCTCTCCATCCTCACTGTCTCCTACACCCTCTCCATCCTCACTGTCTCCTACACCCTCTCCATCCTCACTGTCTCCTACACCCTCTCCATCCTCACTGTCTCCTACAACCTCTCCAGCATCACTGCCTCCTACAACCTCTCCAGCTCACTGTCTCCTACATCCTCCCCATACCGCTGTCTCCTAAACCCTCACCAGGCTCACTGTCTCCTACACCCTCTCCAGACTCACTGTCTCCTACACCCTCTCCAGACTCACTGTCTACTACACCCTCTCCATCCTCACGGTCTCCTACACCCTCTCCATCCTCACTGTCTCCTACAACCTCTCCATTCTCACGGTCTCCTACACCCTCTCCATCCTCACTGTCTCCTACACCCTCTCCATCCTCACTCTCTCCTACACCCTCTCCATCCTCACTGTCTCCTACACCCTGTCCATCATCACTGTCTCCTACACCCTCTCCATCCTCACTGTCTCCTACACCCTGTCCATCCTCACTATCTCCTACACCCTGTCCATCCTCACTGTCTCCTACACCCTCTCCATCCTCACTGTCTCCTACACCCTCTCCATCCTCACTGTCTCCTACACCCTCTCCATCCTCACTGTCTCCTACACCCTCTCCATCCTCACGGTCTCCTACACCCTCTCCATCCTCACTGTCTCCTACACCCTGTCCATCCTCACTGTCTCCTACACCCTGTCCATCCTCACTGTCTCCTACACCTTCTCCATCCTGACTTTCTCCTACACCCTGTCCATCCTACACTCTAATACACCCTCTCCATCCTCACTGTCTCCTACACCCTCTCCATCCTCACGGTCTCCTACACCCTGTCCATCCTCACTGTCTCCTACACACTTTCCATCCTCACTGTCTCCTACACCCTCTCCATCCTCACTGTCTTCTACAGCCTGGCCATCCTCACGGTCTCCTACACCCTCTCCATCCTCACGGTCTCCTACAGCCTGTCCATGCTCACTGTCTCCTACAACATCTCCATCCTCACGGACTCCTACACCCTCTCCATCCTCACGGTCTCCTACAGTCTGTCCATCCTCACTGTCTCCTACAACCTCTCCATCCTCACTGTCTCCTACACCCTCTCCATCCTCACTGTCTCCTACAGCCTGTCCATTCTCACGGTCTCCTACACCCTCTCCATCCTCACTGTCTCCTACACCCTCTCCATCCTCACTGTCTCCTACAGCCTGTCCATCCTCACTGTATCCTACACCCTCTCAATCCTCACTGTCTCCTACACCCTCTCCATCCTCACTGTCTCCTACACCCTCTCCATCCTCACTGTCTCCTACACCCTCTCCATCCTCACTGTCTCCTACACCATCTCCATCCTCACTGTCTCCTACACCCTCTCCATCCTCACTGTCTCCTACACCCTCTCCATCCTCACTGTCTCCTACACCCTTTCCATCCTCACTGTCTCCTACACCCTCTCCATCCTCACTGTCTCACTGTCTCCTACAGCCTGTCCATCCTCACTGTCTCCTACACCCTCTCCATCCACACTGTCTCCTACACCCTCTCCATCCTCACGGTCTCCTACACCCTCTCCATCCTCACGGTCTCCTACAGCCTGTCCATCCTCACTGTCTCCTACACCCTCTCCATCCTCACTGTCTCCTACACCCTGTCCATCCTCACTGTCTCCTACACCCTCTCCATCCTCACTGTCTCCTACACCCTCTCCATCCTCACTGTCTCCTACACCCTGTCCATCATCACTGTCTCCTACACCCTCTCCATCCTCACTGTCTCCTACACCCTCTCCATCCTCACTGTCTCCTACACCCTCTCCATCCTCACTGTCTCCTACACCCTGTCCATCCTCACTATCTCCTACACCCTGTCCATCCTCACTGTCTCCTACACCCTCTCCATCCTCACTGTCTCCTACACCCTCTCCATCCTCACTGTCTCCTACACCCTCTCCATCCTCACTGTCTCCTACACCCTCTCCATCCTCACGGTCTCCTACACCCTCTCCATCCTCACTGTCTCCTACACCCTGTCCATCCTCACTGTCTCCTACACCCTGTCCATCCTCACTGTCTCCTACACCTTCTCCATCCTGACTTTCTCCTACACCCTGTCCATCCTCACTCTAATACACCCTCTCCATCCTCACTGTCTCCTACACCCTCTCCATCCTCACGGTCTCCTACACCCTGTCCATCCTCACTGTCTCCTACACACTTTCCATCCTCACTGTCTCCTACACCCTCTCCATCCTCACTGTCTTCTACAGCCTGGCCATCCTCACGGTCTCCTACACCCTCTCCATCCTCACGGTCTCCTACAGCCTGTCCATGCTCACTGTCTCCTACAACATCTCCATCCTCACGGACTCCTACACCCTCTCCATCCTCACGGTCTCCTACAGTCTGTCCATCCTCACTGTCTCCTACAACCTCTCCATCCTCACTGTCTCCTACACCCTCTCCATCCTCACTGTCTCCTACAGCCTGTCCATTCTCACGGTCTCCTACACCCTCTCCATCCTCACTGTCTCCTACACCCTCTCCATCCTCACTGTCTCCTACAGCCTGTCCATCCTCACTGTATCCTACACCCTCTCAATCCTCACTGTCTCCTACACCCTCTCCATCCTCACTGTCTCCTACACCCTCTCCATCCTCACTGTCTCCTACACCCTCTCCATCCTCACTGTCTCCTACACCATCTCCATCCTCACTGTCTCCTACACCCTCTCCATCCTCACTGTCTCCTACACCCTCTCCATCCTCACTGTCTCCTACACCCTTTCCATCCTCACTGTCTCCTACACCCTCTCCATCCTCACTGTCTCACTGTCTCCTACAGCCTGTCCATCCTCACTGTCTCCTACACCCTCTCCATCCACACTGTCTCCTACACCCTCTCCATCCTCACGGTCTCCTACACCCTCTCCATCCTCACGGTCTCCTACAGCCTGTCCATCCTCACTGTCTCCTACACCCTCTCCATCCTCACTGTCTCCTACACCCTGTCCATCCTCACTGTCTCCTACACCCTCTCCATCCTCACTGTCTCCTACACCCTCTCCATCCTCACTGTCTCCTACACCCTGTCCATCATCACTGTCTCCTACACCCTCTCCATCCTCACTGTCTCCTACACCCTCTCCATCCTCACTGTCTCCTACACCCTCTCCATCCTCACTGTCTCCTACACCCTCTCCATCCTCACTGTCTCCTACACCCTCTCCATCCTCACTGTCTCCTACACCCTCTCCATCCTCACTGTCTCCTACAGCCTGTCCATCCTCACTGTCTCCTACAACCTCTCCATCCTCACTGTCTCCTACACCCTCTCCATCCTCACTGTCTCCTACAGCCTGTCCATCCTCACGGTCTCCTACACCCTCTCCATCCTCACTGTCTCCTACACCCTCTCCATCCTCACTGTCTCCTACAGCCTGTCCATCCTCACTGTCTCCTACAACCTCTCCATCCTCACTGTCTCGTACACCCTCTCCATTCTCACTGTCTCCTACAGCCTGTCCATCCTCACTGTCTCCTACACCCTCTCCATCCCCACTGTCTCCTACACCCTCTCCATCCTCACGGTCTCCTACACCCTCTCCATCCTCACAGTCTCCTACAGCCTGTCCATCCTCACTGTCTCCTACACCCTCTCCATCCTCACTGTCTCCTACACCCTGTCCATCCTCACTGTCTCCTACACCCTTTTCATCCTCACTGTCTCCTACACCCTCTCCATCCTCACTGTCTCACTGTCTCCTACAGCCTGTCCATCCTCACTGTCTCCTACACCCTCTCCATCCCCACTGTCTCCTACACCCTCTCCATCCTCACGGTCTCCTACACCCTCTCCATCCTCACGGTCTCCTACAGCCTGTCCATCCTCACTGTCTCCTACACCCTCTCCATCCTCACTGTCTCCTACACCCTGTCCATCCTCACTGTCTCCTACACCCTCTCCATCCTCACTGTCTCCTACACCCTCTCCATCCTCACTGTCTCCTACACCCTCTCCATCCTCACTGTCTCCTACACCCTCTCCATCCTCACTGTCTCCTACACCCTCTCCATCCTCACTGTCTCCTACAACCTCTCTATCCTCACTGTCTCCTACAGCCTGTTCATCCTCACTGTCTCCTACACCCTCTCCATCCTCACTGTCTACTACACACTCTCCAGCCTCACTGTCTCCTACACCCTCTCCATCCTCATTGTCTCCTACACACTCTCCAGCCTCACTGTCTCCTACACCCTCTCCATCCTCTCTGTCTCCTACAACCTCTCCAGCGTCACTGTCTCCTAGAACCTCTCCAGTGTCACTGTCTCCTACACCCTCCCCATACTCGCTGTCACCTAAACCCTCTCCATTCTCACTGTCTCCTACAACCTCTCCAGCATCACTGCCTCCTACAACCTCTCCAGCGTCACTGTCTCCTACATCCTCCCCATACTCGCTGTCTCCTAAACCCTCACCAGGCTCACTGTCTCCTACACCCTCTCCAGACTCACTGTCTCCTACACCCTCTCCAGACTCACTGTCTACTACACCCTCTCCATCCTCACGGTCTCCTACACCCTCTCCATCCTCACTGTCTCCTACAACCTCTCCATTCTCACGGTCTCCTACACCCTCTCCATCCTCACTGTCTCCTACACCCTCTCCATCCTCACTCTCTCCTACACCCTCTCCATCCTCACTGTCTCCTACACCCTGTCCATCATCACTGTCTCCTACACCCTCTCCATCCTCACTGTCTCCTACACCCTGTCCATCCTCACTATCTCCTACACCCTGTCCATCCTCACTGTCTCCTACACCCTCTCCATCCTCACTGTCTCCTACACCCTCTCCATCCTCACTGTCTCCTACACCCTCTCCATCCTCACTGTCTCCTACACCCTCTCCATCCTCACGGTCTCCTACACCCTCTCCATCCTCACTGTCTCCTACACCCTGTCCATCCTCACTGTCTCCTACACCCTGTCCATCCTCACTGTCTCCTACACCTTCTCCATCCTGACGGTCTCCTACACCCTCTCCATCCTCACGGTCTCCTACAGCCTGTCCATGCTCACTGTCTCCTACAACATCTCCATCCTCACGGTCTCCTACACCCTCTCCATCCTCACGGTCTCCTACAGCCTGTCCATCCTCACTGTCTCCTACAACCTCTCCATCCTCACTGTCTCCTACACCCTCTCCATCCTCACTGTCTCCTACAGCCTGTCCATTCTCACGGTCTCCTACACCCTCTCCATCCTCACTGTCTCCTACACCCTCTCCATCCTCACTGTCTCCTACAGCCTGTCCATCCTCACTGTATCCTACACCCTCTCAATCCTCACTGTCTCCTACACCCTCTCCATCCTCACTGTCTCCTACACCCTGTCCATCCTCTCCATCCTCACTCCTACACACTCTCCACTGTCTCCTACACCCTCTCCATCCTCACTGTCTCGTACACCCTCTCCATTCTCACTGTCTCCTACAGCCTGTCCATCCTCACTGTCTCCTACACCCTCTCCATCCCCACTGTCTCCTACACCCTCTCCATCCTCACGGTCTCCTACATCTCTCCATCCTCACAGTCTCCTACAGCCTGTCCATCCTCACTGTCTCCTACACCCTCTCCATCCTCACTGTCTCCTACACCCTGTCCATCCTCACTGTCTCCTACACCCTTTTCATCCTCACTGTCTCCTACACCCTCTCCATCCTCACTGTCTCACTGTCTCCTACAGCCTGTCCATCCTCACTGTCTCCTACACCCTCTCCATCCCCACTGTCTCCTACACCCTCTCCATCCTCACGGTCTCCTACACCCTCTCCATCCTCACGGTCTCCTACAGCCTGTCCATCCTCACTGTCTCCTACACCCTCTCCATCCTCACTGTCTCCTACACCCTGTCCATCCTCACTGTCTCCTACACCCTCTCCATCCTCACTGTCTCCTACACCCTCTCCATCCTCACTGTCTCCTACACCCTCTCCATCCTCACTGTCTCCTACACCCTCTCCATCCTCACTGTCTCCTACACCCTCTCCATCCTCACTGTCTCCTACAACCTCTCTATCCTCACTGTCTCCTACAGCCTGTTCATCCTCACTGTCTCCTACACCCTCTCCATCCTCACTGTCTACTACACACTCTCCAGCCTCACTGTCTCCTACACCCTCTCCATCCTCATTGTCTCCTACACACTCTCCAGCCTCACTGTCTCCTACACCCTCTCCATCCTCTCTGTCTCCTACAACCTCTCCAGCGTCACTGTCTCCTAGAACCTCTCCAGTGTCACTGTCTCCTACACCCTCCCCATACTCGCTGTCACCTAAACCCTCTCCATTCTCACTGTCTCCTACAACCTCTCCAGCATCACTGCCTCCTACAGCCTGTTCATCCTCACTGTCTCCTACACCCTCTCCATCCTCACTGTCTCCTACACCCTCTCCATCCTCACTGTCTCCTACAGCCTGTCCATCCTCACTGTCCCCTACACCCTCTCCATCCTCACGGTCACCTACACCCTCTCCATCCTCACTGTCTCCTACACCCTCTCCATCCTCACTGTCTCCTACACCCTCTCCATCCTCACTGTCTCCTACAGCCTGTCCATCCTCACGGTCTCCTACACCCTCTCCATCCTCACTGTCTCCTACACCCTCTCCATCCTCACTGTCTCCTACACCCTCTCCATCCTCACTGTCTCCTACAGCCTGTCCATCCTCACTGTCTCCTACACCCTCTCCATCCCCACTGTCTCCTACACCCTCTCCATCCTCACGGTCTCCTACACCCTCTCCATCCTCACGGTCTCTTACAGCCTGTCCATCCTCACTGTCTCCTACACCCTCTCCATCCTCACTGTCTCCTACACCCTCTCCATCCTCACTGTCTCCTACACCCTTTCCATCCTCACTGTCTCCTACAACCTCTCCATCCTCACTGTCTCACTGTCTCCTACAGCCTGTCCATCCTCACTGTCTCCTACACCCTCTCCATCCCCACTGTCTCCTACACCCTCTCCATCCTCACGGTCTCCTACACCCTCTCCATCCTCACGGTCTCCTACAGCCTGTCCATCCTCACTGTCTCCTACACCCTCTCCATCCTCACTGTCTCCTACACCCTGTCCATCCTCACTGTCTCCTACACCCTCTCCATCCTCACTGTCTCCTACACCCTCTCCATCCTCACTGTCTCCTACACCCTCTCCATCCTCACTGTCTCCTACACACTCTCCATCCTCACTGTCTCCTACAGCCTGTCCATCCTCACTGTCTCCTACACCCTGTCCATCCTCACTGTCTCCTACACCCTCTCCATCCTCACTGTCTCCTACACCCTCTCCATCCTCACTGTCTCCTACACCCTGTCCATCCTCACTGTCTCCTACACCCTCTCCATCCTCACTGTCTCCTACACACAGTCCATCCTCACTGTCTCCTACAACCTCTCCATTCTCACGGTCTCCTACACCCTGTCCATCCTCACGGTCTCCTACAGCCTCTCCATCCTCACTGTCTCCTACAACCTCTCCATCCTCACGGTCTCCTACACCCTCTCCATCCTCACTGTCTCCTACAACCTCTCCATTCTCACGGTCTCCTACACCCTCTCCATCCTCACTGTCTCCTACACCCTCTCCATCCTCACTGTCTCCTACACCCTCTCCATCCTCACTGTCTCCTACAGCCTGTCCATCCTCACTGTCTCCTACACCCTCTCCATCCCCACTGTCTCCTACACCCTCTCCATCCTCACGGTCTCCTACACCCTCTCCATCCTCACGGTCTCTTACAGCCTGTCCATCCTCACTGTCTCCTACACCCTCTCCATCCTCACTGTCTCCTACACCCTCTCCATCCTCACTGTCTCCTACACCCTTTCCATCCTCACTGTCTCCTACAACCTCTCCATCCTCACTGTCTCACTGTCTCCTACAGCCTGTCCATCCTCACTGTCTCCTACACCCTCTCCATCCCCACTGTCTCCTACACCCTCTCCATCCTCACGGTCTCCTACACCCTCTCCATCCTCACGGTCTCCTACAGCCTGTCCATCCTCACTGTCTCCTACACCCTCTCCATCCTCACTGTCTCCTACACCCTGTCCATCCTCACTGTCTCCTACACCCTCTCCATCCTCACTGTCTCCTACACCCTCTCCATCCTCACTGTCTCCTACACCCTCTCCATCCTCACTGTCTCCTACACACTCTCCATCCTCACTGTCTCCTACAGCCTGTCCATCCTCACTGTCTCCTACACCCTGTCCATCCTCACTGTCTCCTACACCCTCTCCATCCTCACTGTCTCCTACACCCTCTCCATCCTCACTGTCTCCTACACCCTGTCCATCCTCACTGTCTCCTACACCCTCTCCATCCTCACTGTCTCCTACACACAGTCCATCCTCACTGTCTCCTACAACCTCTCCATTCTCACGGTCTCCTACACCCTGTCCATCCTCACGGTCTCCTACAGCCTCTCCATCCTCACTGTCTCCTACAACCTCTCCATCCTCACGGTCTCCTACACCCTCTCCATCCTCACTGTCTCCTACAACCTCTCCATTCTCACGGTCTCCTACACCCTCTCCATCCTCACTGTCTCCTACACCCTCTCCATCCTCACTGTCTCCTACACCCTCTCCATCCTCACTGTCTCCTACACCCTCTCCATCCTCACTGTCTCCTACACCCTTTCCATCCTCACTGTCTCATACACCCTCTCCATCCCCACTGTCTCCTACAGCCTGTCCATCCTCACTGTCTCCTACACCCTCTCCATCCTCACTGTCTCCTACACCCTCTCCATCCTCACGGTCACCTACACCCTCTCCATCCTCACGGTCACCTACACCCTCTCCATCCTCACTGTCTCCTACACCCTCTCCATCCTCACTGTCTCCTACACCCTCTCCATCCTCACTGTCTCCTACAGCCTGTCCATCCTCACGGTCTCCTACATCCTCTCCATCCTCACTGTCTCCTACACCCTCTCCATCCTCACTGTCTCCTACACCCTCTCCATCCTCACTGTCTCCTACAGCCTGTCCATCCTCACTGTCTCCTACACCCTCTCCATCCTCACGGTCTCCTACACCCTCTCCATCCTCACGGTCTCCTACAGCCTGTCCATCCTCACTGTCTCCTACACCCTCTCCATCCTCACTGTCTCCTACACCCTCTCCATCCTCACTGTCTCCTACAGCCTGTCCATCCTCACTGTCTCCTACACCCTCTCCATCCTCACGGTCTCCTACAACCTCTCCATCCTCACTGTCTCCTATACCCTCTCCATCCTCACTGTCTCCTACACCCTGTCCATCCTCACTGTCTCCTACACCTTCTCCATCCTGACTGTCTCCTACACCCTGTCCATCTTCACTGTCTCCTACACCCTCTCCATCCTCACTGTCTCCTACACCCTCTCCATCCTCACTGTCTCCTACAGCCTGGCCATCCTCACGGTCTCCTACACCCTGTCCATCCTCACGGTCTCCTACAGCCTCTCCATCCTCACTGTCTCCTACAACCTCGCCATCCTCACGGTCTCCTACACCCTCTCCATCCTCACGGTCTCCTACAGCCTGTCCATCCTCACTGTCTCCTATAACCTCTCCATCCTCACTGTCTCCTACACCCTCTCCAGCCTCACTGTCTCCTACAGCCTGTCCATACTCACGGTCTACTACACCCTGTCCATCCTCACTGTCTCCTACACCCTCTCCATCCTCACTGTCTCCTACACCCTCTCCATCCTCACTGTCTCCTACACCCTCTCCATCCTCACTGTCTCCTACACCCTCTCCATCCTCACTGTCTCCTACAGCCTGTCCATCCTCACTGTCTCCTACACCCTCTCCATCCTCACGGTCTCCTACACCCTCTCCATCCTCACTGTCTCCTACACCCTGTCCATCCTCACTCTCCTACACCCTCTCCATCCTCACTGTCTCCTACACACTTTCCATCCTCACTGTCTCCTACACCCTCTCCATCCTCACTGTCTTCTACAGCCTGGCCATCCTCACGGTCTCCTACACCCTCTCCATCCTCACGGTCTCCTACAGCCTGTCCATCCTCACTGTCTCCTACAACATCTCCATCCTCACGGTCTCCTACACCCTCTCCATCCTCACGGTCTCATACAGCCTGTCCATCCTCACTGTCTCCTACAACCTCTCCATCCTCACTGTCTCCTACACCCTCTCCATCCTCACTGTCTCCTACAGCCTGTCCATTCTCACGGTCTCCTACACCCTCTCCATCCTCACTGTCTCCTACACCCTCTCCATCCTCACTGTCTCCTACAGCCTGTCCATCCTCACTGTCTCCTACACCCTCTCCATCCTCACGGTCTCCTACACCCTCTCCATCCTCACTGTCTCCTACACCCTGTCCATCCTCACTGTCTCCTACACCTTCTCCATCCTGACTTTCTCCTACACAATGTCCATCCTCACTCTCCTACACCCTCTCCATCCTCACTGTCTCCTACAACCTCTCCATCCTCACTGTCTCCTACACCCTCTCCATCCTCACGGTCTCCTACACCCTGTCCATCCTCACTGTCTCCTACACACTTTCCATCCTCACTGTCTCCTACACCCTCTCCATCCTCACTGTCTTCTACAGCCTGGCCATCCTCACGGTCTCCTACACCCTCTCCATCCTCACGGTCTCCTACAGCCTGTACATCCTCACTGTCTCCTACAACATCTCCATCCTCACGGTCTCCTACACCCTCTCCATCCTCACGGTCTCCTACAGCCTGTCCATCCTCACTGTCTCCTACAACCTCTCCATCCTCACTGTCTCCTACACCCTCTCCATCCTCACTGTCTCCTACAGCCTGTCCATTCTCACGGTCTCCTACACCCTCTCCATCCTCACTGTCTCCTACACCCTCTCCATCCTCACTGTCTCCTACAGCCTGTCCATCCTCACTGTCTCCTACACCCTCTCCATCCTCACTGTCTCCTACACCCTCTCCATCCTCACTGTCTCCTACACCCTCTCCATCCTCACTGTCTCCTACACCCTCTCCATCCTCACTGTCTCCTACACCCTCTCCATCCTCACTGTCTCCTACACCCTCTCCATCCTCACTGTCTCCTACAGCCTGGCCATCCTCACGGTCTCCTACACCCTGTACATCCTCACGGTCTCCTACAGCCTCTCCATCCTCACTGTCTCCTACAACCTCTCCATCCTCACGGTCTCCTACACCCTCTCCATCCTCACGGTCTCCTACAGCCTGTCCATCCTCACTGTCTCCTACAACCTCTCCATCCTCACTGTCTCCTACACCCTCTCCAGCCTCACTGTCTCCTACAGCCTGTCCATCCTCACAGTCTCCTACAACCTCTCCATCCTCACTGCCTCCTACACCCTCTCCATCCTCACTGTCTCCTACAGACTGTCCATCCTCACTGTCTCCTACACCCTCTCCATCCTCACTGTCTCCTACACCCTGTCCATCCTCACTGTCTCCTACACCCTCTCCATCCTCACGGTCTCCTACACCCTCTCCATCCTCACTGTCTCCTACACCCTGTCCATCCTCACTGTCTCCTACACCTTCTCCATCCTGACTTTCTCCTACACCCTGTCCATCCTCACTCTCCTACACCCTCTCCATCCTCACTGTCTCCTACAACCTCTCCATCCTCACTGTCTCCTACACCCTCTCCATCCTCACGGTCTCCTACACCCTGTCCATCCTCACTGTCTCCTACACACTTTCCATCCTCACTGTCTCCTACACCCTCTCCATCCTCACTGTCTTCTACAGCCTGGCCATCCTCACGGTCTCCTACACCCTCTCCATCCTCACAGTCTCCTACAGCCTGTCCATCCTCACTGTCTCCTACAACATCTCCATCCTCACGGTCTCCTACACCCTCTCCATCCTCACGGTCTCCTACAGCCTGTCCATCCTCACTGTCTCCTACAACCTCTCCATCCTCACTGTCTCCTACACCCTCTCCATCCTCACTGTCTCCTACAGCCTGTCCATTCTCACGGTCTCCTACACCCTCTCCATCCTCACTGTCTCCTACAGCCTGTCCATCCTCACTGTCTCCTACACCCTCTCCATCCTCACTGTCTCCTACAGCCTGTCCATTCTCACGGTCTCCTACACCCTCTCCATCCTCACTGTCTCCTACAGCCTGTCCATCCTCACTGTCTCCTACACCCTCTCCATCCTCACTGTCTCCTACACCCTCTCCATCCTCACTGTCTCCTACACCCTCTCCATCCTCACTGTCTCCTACACCCTCTCCATCCTCACTGTCTCCTACACCCTCTCCATCCTCACTGTCTCCTACACCCTCTCCATCCTCACTGTCTCCTACACCCTCTCCATCCTCACTGTCTCCTACACCCTCTCCATCCTCACTGTCTCCTACACCCTGTCCATCCTCACTGTCTCCTACACCTTCTCCATCCTGACTGTCTCCTACACCCTGTCCATCCTCACTGTCTCCTACACCCTCTCCATCCTCACTGTCTCCTACAACCTCTCCATCCTCACTGTCTCCTACACCCTCTCCATCCTCACTGTCTCCTACAACCTCTCCATCCTCACTGTCTCCTACACCCTATCCATCCTCACTGTCTCCTACACCCTCTCCATCCTCACTGTCTCCTACACCCTCTCCATCCTCACTGTCTCCTACACCCTCTCCATCCTCACTGTCTCCTACAGCCTGGCCATCCTCACGGTCTCCTACACCCTGTACATCCTCACGGTCTCCTACAGCCTCTCCATCCTCACTGTCTCCTACAACCTCTTCATCCTCACGGTCTCCTACACCCTCTCCATCCTCACGGTCTCCTACAGCCTGTCCTTCCTCACTGTCTCCTACAACCTCTCCATCCTCACTGTCTCCTACACCCTCTCCAGCCTCACTGTCTCCTACAGCCTGTCCATCCTCACAGTCTCCTACACCCTCTCCATCCTCACTGCCTCCTACACCCTCTCCATCCTCACTGTCTCCTACAGACTGTCCATCCTCACTGTCTCCTACACCCTGTCCATCCTCACTGTCTCCTACACCCTCTCCATCCTCACTGTCTCCTACACCCTCTCCATCCTCACTGTCTCCTACAGCCTGTCCATCCTCACTGTCCCTACACCCTCTCCATCCTCACGGTCACCTACACCCTCTCCATCCTCACTGTCTCCTACACCCTCTCCATCCTCACTGTCTCCTACACCCTCTCCATCCTCACTGTCTCCTACAGCCTGTCCATCCTCACGGTCTCCTACACCCTCTCCATCCTCACTGTCTCCTACACCCTCTCCATCCTCACTGTCTCCTACACCCTCTCCATCCTCACTGTCTCCTACAGCCTGTCCATCCTCACTGTCTCCTACACCCTCTCCATCCCCACTGTCTCCTACACCCTCTCCATCCTCACGGTCTCCTACACCCTCTCCATCCTCACGGTCTCTTACAGCCTGTCCATCCTCACTGTCTCCTACACCCTCTCCATCCTCACTGTCTCCTACACCGTCTCCATCCTCACTGTCTCCTACACCCTTTCCATCCTCACTGTCTCCTACAACCTCTCCATCCTCACTGTCTCACTGTCTCCTACAGCCTGTCCATCCTCACTGTCTCCTACACCCTCTCCATCCTCACTGTCTCCTACACCCTCTCCATCCTCACTGTCTCCTACACCCTGTCCATCCTCACTGTCTCCTACACCTTCTCCATCCTGACTGTCTCCTACACCCTGTCCATCCTCACTGTCTCCTACACCCTCTCCATCCTCACTGTCTCCTACAACCTCTCCATCCTCACTGTCTCCTACACCCTCTCCATCCTCACTGTCTCCTACAACCTCTCCATCCTCACTGTCTCCTACACCCTATCCATCCTCACTGTCTCCTACACCCTCTCCATCCTCACTGTCTCCTACACCCTCTCCATCCTCACTGTCTCCTACACCCTCTCCATCCTCACTGTCTCCTACAGCCTGGCCATCCTCACGGTCTCCTACACCCTGTACATCCTCACGGTCTCCTACAGCCTCTCCATCCTCACTGTCTCCTACAACCTCTTCATCCTCACGGTCTCCTACACCCTCTCCATCCTCACGGTCTCCTACAGCCTGTCCTTCCTCACTGTCTCCTACAACCTCTCCATCCTCACTGTCTCCTACACCCTCTCCAGCCTCACTGTCTCCTACAGCCTGTCCATCCTCACAGTCTCCTACACCCTCTCCATCCTCACTGCCTCCTACACCCTCTCCATCCTCACTGTCTCCTACAGACTGTCCATCCTCACTGTCTCCTACACCCTGTCCATCCTCACTGTCTCCTACACCCTCTCCATCCTCACTGTCTCCTACACCCTCTCCATCCTCACTGTCTCCTACAGCCTGTCCATCCTCACTGTCCCCTACACCCTCTCCATCCTCACGGTCACCTACACCCTCTCCATCCTCACTGTCTCCTACACCCTCTCCATCCTCACTGTCTCCTACACCCTCTCCATCCTCACTGTCTCCTACAGCCTGTCCATCCTCACGGTCTCCTACACCCTCTCCATCCTCACTGTCTCCTACACCCTCTCCATCCTCACTGTCTCCTACACCCTCTCCATCCTCACTGTCTCCTACAGCCTGTCCATCCTCACTGTCTCCTACACCCTCTCCATCCCCACTGTCTCCTACACCCTCTCCATCCTCACGGTCTCCTACACCCTCTCCATCCTCACGGTCTCCTACAGCCTGTCCATCCTCACTGTCTCCTACACCCTCTCCATCCTCACTGTCTCCTACACCCTCTCCATCCTCATTGTCTCCTACACCCTTTCCATCCTCACTGTCTCCTACAACCTCTCCATCCTCACTGTCTCACTGTCTCCTACAGCCTGTCCATCCTCACTGTCTCCTACACCCTCTCCATCCCCACTGTCTCCTACACCCTCTCCATCCTCACGGTCTCCTACACCCTCTCCATCCTCACGGTCTCCTACAGCCTGTCCATCCTCACTGTCTCCTACACCCTCTCCATCCTCACTGTCTCCTACACCCTGTCCATCCTCACTGTCTCCTACACCCTCTCCATCCTCACTGTCTCCTACACCCTCTCCATCCTCACTGTCTCCTACACCCTCTCCATCCTCACTGTCTCCTACACACTCTCCATCCTCACTGTCTCCTACAGCCTGTCCATCCTCACTGTCTCCTACACCCTGTCCATCCTCACTGTCTCCTACACCCTCTCCATCCTCACTGTCTCCTACACCCTCTCCATCCTCACTGTCTCCTACACCCTGTCCATCCTCACTGTCTCCTACACCCTCTCCATCCTCACTGTCTCCTACACACAGTCCATCCTCACTGTCTCCTACAACCTCTCCATTCTCACGGTCTCCTACACCCTGTCCATCCTCACGGTCTCCTACAGCCTCTCCATCCTCACTGTCTCCTACAACCTCTCCATCCTCACGGTCTCCTACACCCTCTCCATCCTCACTGTCTCCTACAACCTCTCCATTCTCACGGTCTCCTACACCCTCTCCATCCTCACTGTCTCCTACACCCTCTCCATCCTCACTGTCTCCTACACCCTCTCCATCCTCACTGTCTCCTACAGCCTGTCCATCCTCACTGTCTCCTACACCCTCTCCATCCCCACTGTCTCCTACACCCTCTCCATCCTCACGGTCTCCTACACCCTCTCCATCCTCACGGTCTCTTACAGCCTGTCCATCCTCACTGTCTCCTACACCCTCTCCATCCTCACTGTCTCCTACACCCTCTCCATCCTCACTGTCTCCTACACCCTTTCCATCCTCACTGTCTCCTACAACCTCTCCATCCTCACTGTCTCACTGTCTCCTACAGCCTGTCCATCCTCACTGTCTCCTACACCCTCTCCATCCCCACTGTCTCCTACACCCTCTCCATCCTCACGGTCTCCTACACCCTCTCCATCCTCACGGTCTCCTACAGCCTGTCCATCCTCACTGTCTCCTACACCCTCTCCATCCTCACTGTCTCCTACACCCTGTCCATCCTCACTGTCTCCTACACCCTCTCCATCCTCACTGTCTCCTACACCCTCTCCATCCTCACTGTCTCCTACACCCTCTCCATCCTCACTGTCTCCTACACACTCTCCATCCTCACTGTCTCCTACAGCCTGTCCATCCTCACTGTCTCCTACACCCTGTCCATCCTCACTGTCTCCTACACCCTCTCCATCCTCACTGTCTCCTACACCCTCTCCATCCTCACTGTCTCCTACACCCTGTCCATCCTCACTGTCTCCTACACCCTCTCCATCCTCACTGTCTCCTACACACAGTCCATCCTCACTGTCTCCTACAACCTCTCCATTCTCACGGTCTCCTACACCCTGTCCATCCTCACGGTCTCCTACAGCCTCTCCATCCTCACTGTCTCCTACAACCTCTCCATCCTCACGGTCTCCTACACCCTCTCCATCCTCACTGTCTCCTACAACCTCTCCATTCTCACGGTCTCCTACACCCTCTCCATCCTCACTGTCTCCTACACCCTCTCCATCCTCACTGTCTCCTACACCCTCTCCATCCTCACTGTCTCCTACACCCTCTCCATCCTCACTGTCTCCTACACCCTTTCCATCCTCACTGTCTCCTACACCCTCTCCATCCCCACTGTCTCCTACAGCCTGTCCATCCTCACTGTCTCCTACACCCTCTCCATCCTCACTGTCTCCTACACCCTCTCCATCCTCACGGTCACCTACACCCTCTCCATCCTCACGGTCACCTACACCCTCTCCATCCTCACTGTCTCCTACACCCTCTCCATCCTCACTGTCTCCTACACCCTCTCCATCCTCACTGTCTCCTACAGCCTGTCCATCCTCACGGTCTCCTACATCCTCTCCATCCTCACTGTCTCCTACACCCTCTCCATCCTCACTGTCTCCTACACCCTCTCCATCCTCACTGTCTCCTACAGCCTGTCCATCCTCACTGTCTCCTACACCCTCTCCATCCTCACGGTCTCCTACACCCTCTCCATCCTCACGGTCTCCTACAGCCTGTCCATCCTCACTGTCTCCTACACCCTCTCCATCCTCACTGTCTCCTACACCCTCTCCATCCTCACTGTCTCCTACACCCTGTCCATCCTCACTGTCTCCTACAACCTCTCCATTCTCACGGTCTCCTACACCCTCTCCATCCTCACTGTCTCCTACACCCTCTCCATCCTCACTGTCTCCTACAACCTCTCCATTCTCACGGTCTCCTACACCCTCTCCATCCTCACTGTCTCCTACAACCTCTCCATTCTCACGGTCTCCTACACCCTCTCCATCCTCACTGTCTCCTACACCCTCTCCATCCTCACTGTCTCCTACACCCTCTCCATCCTCACTGTCTCCTACACCCTCTCCATCCTCACTGTCTCCTACAGCCTGTCCATCCTCACTGTCTCCTACACCCTCTCCATCCTCACGGTCTCCTACACCCTCTCCATCCTCACGGTCTCCTACAGCCTGTCCATCCTCACTGTCTCCTACACCCTCTCCATCCTCACTGTCTCCTACACCCTCTCCATCCTCACTGTCTCCTACACCCTGTCCATCCTCACTGTCTCCTACAACCTCTCCATTCTCACGGTCTCCTACACCCTCTCCATCCTCACTGTCTCCTACACCCTCTCCATCCTCACTGTCTCCTACACCCTCTCCATCCTCACTGTCTCCTACAGCCTGTCCATCCTCACTGTCTCCTACACCCTCTCCATCCTCACTGTCTCCTACAGCCTGTCCATCCTCACGGTCTCCTACACCCTCTCCATCCTCACTGTCTCCTACACCCTCTCCATCCTCACTGTCTCCTACACCCTTTCCATCCTCACTGTCTCCTACACCCTCTCCATCCCCACTGTCTCCTACAGCCTGTCCATCCTCACTGTCTCCTACACCCTCTCCATCCTCACTGTCTCCTACACCCTCTCCATCCTCACGGTCACCTACACCCTCTCCATCCTCACGGTCACCTACACCCTCTCCATCCTCACTGTCTCCTACACCCTCTCCATCCTCACTGTCTCCTACACCCTCTCCATCCTCACTGTCTCCTACACCCTGTCCATCCTCACTGTCTCCTACAACCTCTCCATTCTCACGGTCTCCTACACCCTCTCCATCCTCACTGTCTCCTACAACCTCTCCATTCTCACGGTCTCCTACACCCTCTCCATCCTCACTGTCTCCTACACCCTCTCCATCCTCACTGTCTCCTACACCCTCTCCATCCTCACTGTCTCCTACACCCTCTCCATCCTCACTGTCTCCTACAGCCTGTCCATCCTCACTGTCTCCTACACCCTCTCCATCCTCACGGTCTCCTACACCCTCTCCATCCTCACGGTCTCCTACAGTCTGTCCATCCTCACTGTCTCCTACACCCTCTCCATCCTCACTGTCTCCTACACCCTCTCCATCCTCACTGTCTCCTACACCCTGTCCATCCTCACTGTCTCCTACAACCTCTCCATTCTCACGGTCTCCTACACCCTCTCCATCCTCACTGTCTCCTACACCCTCTCCATCCTCACTGTCTCCTACACCCTCTCCATCCTCACTGTCTCCTACAGCCTGTCCATCCTCACTGTCTCCTACACCCTCTCCATCCTCACTGTCTCCTACAGCCTGTCCATCCTCACGGTCTCCTACACCCTCTCCATCCTCACTGTCTCCTACACCCTCTCCATCCTCACTGTCTCCTACACCCTTTCCATCCTCACTGTCTCCTACACCCTCTCCATCCCCACTGTCTCCTACAGCCTGTCCATCCTCACTGTCTCCTACACCCTCTCCATCCTCACTGTCTCCTACACCCTCTCCATCCTCACGGTCACCTACACCCTCTCCATCCTCACGGTCACCTACACCCTCTCCATCCTCACTGTCTCCTACACCCTCTCCATCCTCACTGTCTCCTACACCCTTTCCATCCTCACTGTCTCCTACACCCTCTCCATCCTCACTGTCTCACTGTCTCCTACAGCCTGTCCATCCTCACTGTCTCCTACACCCTCTCCATCCACACTGTCTCCTACACCCTCTCCATCCTCACGGTCTCCTACACCCTCTCCATCCTCACGGTCTCCTACAGCCTGTCCATCCTCACTGTCTCCTACACCCTCTCCATCCTCACTGTCTCCTACACCCTGTCCATCCTCACTGTCTCCTACACCCTCTCCATCCTCACTGTCTCCTACACCCTCTCCATCCTCACTGTCTCCTACACCCTGTCCATCATCACTGTCTCCTACACCCTCTCCATCCTCACTGTCTCCTACACCCTCTCCATCCTCACTGTCTCCTACACCCTCTCCATCCTCACTGTCTCCTACACCCTCTCCATCCTCACTGTCTCCTACACCCTCTCCATCCTCACTGTCTCCTACAACCTCTACAGCATCACTGCCTCCTACAACCTCTCCAGCGTCACTGTCTCCTACATCCTCCCCATACTCGCTGTCTCCTAAACCCTCACCAGGCTCACTGTCTCCTACACCCTCTCCAGACTCACTGTCTCCTACACCCTCTCCAGACTCACTGTCTACTACACCCTCTCCATCCTCACGGTCTCCTACACCCTCTCCATCCTCACTGTCTCCTACAACCTCTCCATTCTCACGGTCTCCTACACCCTCTCCATCCTCACTGTCTCCTACACCCTCTCCATCCTCACTCTCTCCTACACCCTCTCCATCCTCACTGTCTCCTACACCCTGTCCATCATCACTGTCTCCTACACCCTCTCCATCCTCACTGTCTCCTACACCCTGTCCATCCGCACTATCTCCTACACCCTGTCCATCCTCACTGTCTCCTACACCCTCTCCATCCTCACTGTCTCCTACACCCTCTCCATCCTCACTGTCTCCTACACCCTCTCCATCCTCACTGTCTCCTACACCCTCTCCATCCTCACGGTCTCCTACACCCTCTCCATCCTCACTGTCTCCTACACCCTGTCCATCCTCACTGTCTCCTACACCCTGTCCATCCTCACTGTCTCCTACACCTTCTCCATCCTGACTTTCTCCTACACCCTGTCCATCCTCACTCTAATACACCCTCTCCATCCTCACTGTCTCCTACACCCTCTCCATCCTCACGGTCTCCTACACCCTGTCCATCCTCACTGTCTCCTACACACTTTCCATCCTCACTGTCTCCTACACCCTCTCCATCCTCACTGTCTTCTACAGCCTGGCCATCCTCACGGTCTCCTACACCCTCTCCATCCTCACGGTCTCCTACAGCCTGTCCATGCTCACTGTCTCCTACAACATCTCCATCCTCACGGACTCCTACACCCTCTCCATCCTCACGGTCTCCTACAGTCTGTCCATCCTCACTGTCTCCTACAACCTCTCCATCCTCACTGTCTCCTACACCCTCTCCATCCTCACTGTCTCCTACAGCCTGTCCATTCTCACGGTCTCCTACACCCTCTCCATCCTCACTGTCTCCTACACCCTCTCCATCCTCACTGTCTCCTACAGCCTGTCCATCCTCACTGTATCCTACACCCTCTCAATCCTCACTGTCTCCTACACCCTCTCCATCCTCACTGTCTCCTACACCCTCTCCATCCTCACTGTCTCCTACACCCTCTCCATCCTCACTGTCTCCTACACCATCTCCATCCTCACTGTCTCCTACACCCTCTCCATCCTCACTGTCTCCTACACCCTCTCCATCCTCACTGTCTCCTACACCCTTTCCATCCTCACTGTCTCCTACACCCTCTCCATCCTCACTGTCTCACTGTCTCCTACAGCCTGTCCATCCTCACTGTCTCCTACACCCTCTCCATCCACACTGTCTCCTACACCCTCTCCATCCTCACGGTCTCCTACACCCTCTCCATCCTCACGGTCTCCTACAGCCTGTCCATCCTCACTGTCTCCTACACCCTCTCCATCCTCACTGTCTCCTACACCCTGTCCATCCTCACTGTCTCCTACACCCTCTCCATCCTCACTGTCTCCTACACCCTCTCCATCCTCACTGTCTCCTACACCCTGTCCATCATCACTGTCTCCTACACCCTCTCCATCCTCACTGTCTCCTACACCCTCTCCATCCTCACTGTCTCCTACACCCTCTCCATCCTCACTGTCTCCTACACCCTGTCCATCCTCACTATCTCCTACACCCTGTCCATCCTCACTGTCTCCTACACCCTCTCCATCCTCACTGTCTCCTACACCCTCTCCATCCTCACTGTCTCCTACACCCTCTCCATCCTCACTGTCTCCTACACCCTCTCCATCCTCACGGTCTCCTACACCCTCTCCATCCTCACTGTCTCCTACACCCTGTCCATCCTCACTGTCTCCTACACCCTGTCCATCCTCACTGTCTCCTACACCTTCTCCATCCTGACTTTCTCCTACACCCTGTCCATCCTCACTCTAATACACCCTCTCCATCCTCACTGTCTCCTACACCCTCTCCATCCTCACGGTCTCCTACACCCTGTCCATCCTCACTGTCTCCTACACACTTTCCATCCTCACTGTCTCCTACACCCTCTCCATCCTCACTGTCTTCTACAGCCTGGCCATCCTCACGGTCTCCTACACCCTCTCCATCCTCACGGTCTCCTACAGCCTGTCCATGCTCACTGTCTCCTACAACATCTCCATCCTCACGGACTCCTACACCCTCTCCATCCTCACGGTCTCCTACAGTCTGTCCATCCTCACTGTCTCCTACAACCTCTCCATCCTCACTGTCTCCTACACCCTCTCCATCCTCACTGTCTCCTACAGCCTGTCCATTCTCACGGTCTCCTACACCCTCTCCATCCTCACTGTCTCCTACACCCTCTCCATCCTCACTGTCTCCTACAGCCTGTCCATCCTCACTGTATCCTACACCCTCTCAATCCTCACTGTCTCCTACACCCTCTCCATCCTCACTGTCTCCTACACCCTCTCCATCCTCACTGTCTCCTACACCCTCTCCATCCTCACTGTCTCCTACACCATCTCCATCCTCACTGTCTCCTACACCCTCTCCATCCTCACTGTCTCCTACACCCTCTCCATCCTCACTGTCTCCTACACCCTTTCCATCCTCACTGTCTCCTACACCCTCTCCATCCTCACTGTCTCACTGTCTCCTACAGCCTGTCCATCCTCACTGTCTCCTACACCCTCTCCATCCACACTGTCTCCTACACCCTCTCCATCCTCACGGTCTCCTACACCCTCTCCATCCTCACGGTCTCCTACAGCCTGTCCATCCTCACTGTCTCCTACACCCTCTCCATCCTCACTGTCTCCTACACCCTGTCCATCCTCACTGTCTCCAACACCCTCTCCATCCTCACTGTCTCCTACACCCTCTCCATCCTCACTGTCTCCTACACCCTGTCCATCATCACTGTCTCCTACACCCTCTCCATCCTCACTGTCTCCTACACCCTCTCCATCCTCACTGTCTCCTACACCCTCTCCATCCTCACTGTCTCCTACACCCTCTCCATCCTCACTGTCTCCTACACCCTCTCCATCCTCACTGTCTCCTACACCCTCTCCATCCTCACTGTCTCCTACAGCCTGTCCATCCTCACTGTCTCCTACAACCTCTCCATCCTCACTGTCTCCTACACCCTCTCCATCCTCACTGTCTCCTACAGCCTGTCCATCCTCACGGTCTCCTACACCCTCTCCATCCTCACTGTCTCCTACACCCTCTCCATCCTCACTGTCTCCTACAGCCTGTCCATCCTCACTGTCTCCTACAACCTCTCCATCCTCACTGTCTCGTACACCCTCTCCATTCTCACTGTCTCCTACAGCCTGTCCATCCTCACTGTCTCCTACACCCTCTCCATCCCCACTGTCTCCTACACCCTCTCCATCCTCACGGTCTCCTACACCCTCTCCATCCTCACAGTCTCCTACAGCCTGTCCATCCTCACTGTCTCCTACACCCTCTCCATCCTCACTGTCTCCTACACCCTGTCCATCCTCACTGTCTCCTACACCCTTTTCATCCTCACTGTCTCCTACACCCTCTCCATCCTCACTGTCTCACTGTCTCCTACAGCCTGTCCATCCTCACTGTCTCCTACACCCTCTCCATCCCCACTGTCTCCTACACCCTCTCCATCCTCACGGTCTCCTACACCCTCTCCATCCTCACGGTCTCCTACAGCCTGTCCATCCTCACTGTCTCCTACACCCTCTCCATCCTCACTGTCTCCTACACCCTGTCCATCCTCACTGTCTCCTACACCCTCTCCATCCTCACTGTCTCCTACACCCTCTCCATCCTCACTGTCTCCTACACCCTCTCCATCCTCACTGTCTCCTACACCCTCTCCATCCTCACTGTCTCCTACACCCTCTCCATCCTCACTGTCTCCTACAACCTCTCTATCCTCACTGTCTCCTACAGCCTGTTCATCCTCACTGTCTCCTACACCCTCTCCATCCTCACTGTCTACTACACACTCTCCAGCCTCACTGTCTCCTACACCCTCTCCATCCTCATTGTCTCCTACACACTCTCCAGCCTCACTGTCTCCTACACCCTCTCCATCCTCTCTGTCTCCTACAACCTCTCCAGCGTCACTGTCTCCTAGAACCTCTCCAGTGTCACTGTCTCCTACACCCTCCCCATACTCGCTGTCACCTAAACCCTCTCCATTCTCACTGTCTCCTACAACCTCTCCAGCATCACTGCCTCCTACAACCTCTCCAGCGTCACTGTCTCCTACATCCTCCCCATACTCGCTGTCCTAAACCCTCACCAGGCTCACTGTCTCCTACACCCTCTCCAGACTCACTGTCTCCTACACCCTCTCCAGACTCACTGTCTACTACACCCTCTCCATCCTCACGGTCTCCTACACCCTCTCCATCCTCACTGTCTCCTACAACCTCTCCATTCTCACGGTCTCCTACACCCTCTCCATCCTCACTGTCTCCTACACCCTCTCCATCCTCACTCTCTCCTACACCCTCTCCATCCTCACTGTCTCCTACACCCTGTCCATCATCACTGTCTCCTACACCCTCTCCATCCTCACTGTCTCCTACACCCTGTCCATCCTCACTATCTCCTACACCCTGTCCATCCTCACTGTCTCCTACACCCTCTCCATCCTCACTGTCTCCTACACCCTCTCCATCCTCACTGTCTCCTACACCCTCTCCATCCTCACTGTCTCCTACACCCTCTCCATCCTCACGGTCTCCTACACCCTCTCCATCCTCACGGTCTCCTACACCCTGTCCATCCTCACTGTCTCCTACACCCTGTCCATCCTCACTGTCTCCTACACCTTCTCCATCCTGACGGTCTCCTACACCCTCTCCATCCTCACGGTCTCCTACAGCCTGTCCATGCTCACTGTCTCCTACAACATCTCCATCCTCACGGTCTCCTACACCCTCTCCATCCTCACGGTCTCCTACAGCCTGTCCATCCTCACTGTCTCCTACAACCTCTCCATCCTCACTGTCTCCTACACCCTCTCCATCCTCACTGTCTCCTACAGCCTGTCCATTCTCACGGTCTCCTACACCCTCTCCATCCTCACTGTCTCCTACACCCTCTCCATCCTCACTGTCTCCTACAGCCTGTCCATCCTCACTGTATCCTACACCCTCTCAATCCTCACTGTCTCCTACACCCTCTCCATCCTCACTGTCTCCTACACCCTGTCCATCCTCTCCATCCTCACTCCTACACACTCTCCACTGTCTCCTACACCCTCTCCATCCTCACTGTCTCGTACACCCTCTCCATTCTCACTGTCTCCTACAGCCTGTCCATCCTCACTGTCTCCTACACCCTCTCCATCCCCACTGTCTCCTACACCCTCTCCATCCTCACGGTCTCCTACACCCTCTCCATCCTCACAGTCTCCTACAGCCTGTCCATCCTCACTGTCTCCTACACCCTCTCCATCCTCACTGTCTCCTACACCCTGTCCATCCTCACTGTCTCCTACACCCTTTTCATCCTCACTGTCTCCTACACCCTCTCCATCCTCACTGTCTCACTGTCTCCTACAGCCTGTCCATCCTCACTGTCTCCTACACCCTCTCCATCCCCACTGTCTCCTACACCCTCTCCATCCTCACGGTCTCCTACACCCTCTCCATCCTCACGGTCTCCTACAGCCTGTCCATCCTCACTGTCTCCTACACCCTCTCCATCCTCACTGTCTCCTACACCCTGTCCATCCTCACTGTCTCCTACACCCTCTCCATCCTCACTGTCTCCTACACCCTCTCCATCCTCACTGTCTCCTACACCCTCTCCATCCTCACTGTCTCCTACACCCTCTCCATCCTCACTGTCTCCTACACCCTCTCCATCCTCACTGTCTCCTACAACCTCTCTATCCTCACTGTCTCCTACAGCCTGTTCATCCTCACTGTCTCCTACACCCTCTCCATCCTCACTGTCTACTACACACTCTCCAGCCTCACTGTCTCCTACACCCTCTCCATCCTCATTGTCTCCTACACACTCTCCAGCCTCACTGTCTCCTACACCCTCTCCATCCTCTCTGTCTCCTACAACCTCTCCAGCGTCACTGTCTCCTAGAACCTCTCCAGTGTCACTGTCTCCTACACCCTCCCCATACTCGCTGTCACCTAAACCCTCTCCATTCTCACTGTCTCCTACAACCTCTCCAGCATCACTGCCTCCTACAACCTCTCCAGCGTCACTGTCTCCTACATCCTCCCCATACTCGCTGTCTCCTAAACCCTCACCAGGCTCACTGTCTCCTACACCCTCTCCAGACTCACTGTCTCCTACACCCTCTCCAGACTCACTGTCTCCTACACCCTCTCCATCCTCACTGTCTCCTACACCCTCTCCAGCCTAACTGTCTCCCACAACCTCTCCAGCCTCACTGTTTCCTACACATTTCTCCACACTCACTGTCTCCTACACCCTCTCCCTCCTCACTGTCACCTACACCCTCTCCAGCCCACTGTCTCCAACACCCTCTCCAGTCTCACTGTCTCCTACACACTCTCCAGCTCACTGTCTCCTACACCCTCTCCAGCCCACTGTCTCCTACACCCTCTCCATCCTCACTGTCTCCTACACCCTCTCCAGCCCACTGTCTCCTACACCCTCTCCAGCCTCTCTCTCTCCTACACCCTCTCCATCCTCAATGTCTCCTACACCCTTTCCAACCTCACTGTCTACAACACCATCACCATCCTCACTGTCTCCGACACCCTCTCCATCCTCACTGTCTCCTACACCCTCTCCATCCTCACTGTCTCCTACACCCTCTCCAGCCTCACTGTCTCCTACACACTCTCCAGCCTCACTGTCTTCTACACCCTCTCCATCCTCACTGTCTCCTACACCCTCTTTTTTCTTTTTTTTAAATTTGACCTTTATTTTACTAGGCAAGTCAGTTAAGAACAAATTCTTATTTTCAATGATGGCCTAGGAACAGTGGGTTAACTGCCTGTTCAGGGGCAGAACGACAGATTTTGTACCTTGTCAGCTCGGGGATTTGAACTTGCAACCTTTTCGGTTACTAGTCCAATGCTCCAACCACTAGGCTACACTGCCGCCCCTCTCCATCCTCAATGTCTCCTACACCCTTTCCAACCTCACTGTCTACAACACCATCACCATCCTCACTGTCTCCGACACCCTCTCCATCTTCACTGTCTCCTACACCCTCTCCAGCCTCACTGTCTCCTACACCCTCTCCAGCCTCACTGTCTCCTACACTCTCTCCATCCTCACTGTCTCCCACACCCTCTCCATCTTCACTGTCTCCCACACCCTCTCTAGCCTAACTGACTCCTACACCCTCTCCAGTCCCACTGTCTCCTACACCCTCTCCAGCCTCACTGTCTCCTACACCCTCTCCCTCCTCACTGTCTCCTACACCCTCTCCAGCCCACTGTCTCCTACACCCTCTCCAGTTTCACTGTCTCCTACACCCTGTCCAGTCTCACTGTCTCCTACACCCTCTCCATCCTCACTGTCTCCTACACCCTCTCCATCCTCACTGTCTCCTACACCCTCTCCATCCTCACTGTCTCCTACACCCTCTCCATCCTCACTGTCTACTACACCCTCTCCAGTCCCACTGTCCCCTACACCCTCTCCAGTCCCACTGTCTCCTACACCCTCTCCAGTCTCACTGTCTCCTACACCCTCTCCATCCTCACTGTCTCCTACACCCTCTCCATCCTCACTGTCTCCTACACCCTCTCCATCCTCACTGTCTCCTACAACCTCTCCAGCCTCACTGTCTCCTACACCTTTCTCCACACTCACTGTCTCCTGCACTCTCTCCACTCTCACTGTCTCCTACACCCTCTCCATCCTCACTGTCTCCTACACCCTCTCCATCCTCACTGTCTCCTACACCTTCTCCAGCCCCACTCCTACCTGCAGTCATGCTATTCCACACTACTGATACTCTCTCCTCCATGTCCTCCCAATGTCAGATGAATAGTTTGATCTACTAAATGATATCTTCACGTTTTGCATTATAGAATGTTTTGTTTATCATTTTGAGGTGATTGATAATTGAGCTACAAATCATTGGAGGTGGAGATGCATTGATGAGCCCATTTACCTTGCTGACTGTGTTGGCTACTTAATCCCCGTTTTACTGTCTGTTAGCAGCTGAAAGTGGTCAATCTACCATGCTCTCACAGTAACAATGTTAGGGTCTATGGTGTTGGAGTGTTTCTGCTCTCTCCTCCGATTAACCCTCCACCACCACACACACACACACAGTCCCTCCCACCCCTTCACCCTACTTGGAATTTAGAAGGGCCCTATGTGCCTTTAGTCTGTTTTTTCACCCCTTCTGTTCACCCCTCAACCTCCTCCACCCCCTCCTCCCCTGTTTCCCCTGCAGGCCTGGCCCCTCTCCCTGTGACGGGGTGTGGGGGCCTGGGTTCTGACAGTACCTCAGCAGGAGAGCACGGCCCTGATGGATGCCACAGATGGGCCTTTCCCTCGGAGCTCCCAGGCCCGGCGCAGTGTGAGCTTGGCGGGGTCAGAAGCCAGGCCTCCCCATGAAACGCGTGTTGTGACAGAAAACAAAAGAAGGGCCCCCTATCCCCACAAACCACCCCCCGACCCCCCGACCGAAAAAAAAAGCTTTGCCAGCCAGACACGGACGGGAGGCATGGAAATGGGGGAGGAGGATGGGAGAAAGAGAAGGGGGGAGGGGGGGGTGAAAGGAGGATGGGGTCCAAAAAGAGGGTTAGGGGACATTTTGGGGGACATTTAATGTGGGGCATTAGATAGAGGGCTCTGTTCTGTTGAGGCTTTGTCCATGCTATTTGTCTCTGGTGATTGTGGATCTGTCTCTGTGTGTGTGCATGCTTTTCATGTTAATGCACGTGAGTGTGTTCGTACTCTGTTTTTTTGGTGTGTATGTGTATTTTTGTGTATTGTTGTGTTGTCTTATGCAGTTGTAGTTTCTCAGATTGTCAGTTCAAAGTCCTTCCACATCCAAACAGATCCTTGACAGTGTTGTTTAATCTGTCAGTGTTGTGAATAGATGTTAGATAGATGTCCTGAGTGACATTGAGAGACAGACAAACTGTCTGTCTCTCCTCTAGACTGCTGCAGAGCACATAGACAGACCTTTGATGTTCCCAGGATCAGTCCAATCATCATTATCCTCCTCTCGGGCAGCTCAGCAGCGATCCTCTGACTGGAGAAAACCATCCATCCAACTTTATGGACCTCTATCCACGTGGGTCAGCAGCCACTCAACATCAGTAGGGTTGACAATAACTTGGGTCAATATTCCAATCAGTTAATGATTTGAATTTGAATTGATATTTGCGTTTTCTACTTTCCACTAGTTTTTCCACTAGTATGTATCTGTCGAAACGAGGTAAATACCAGCCAAAACAGAACTGTAAAATAAGAATCACTGCTCTATGTACACATAAATCCCTCCCTCTTTCTCTTTATCCCCCCTTCTCTTGCTCTCTCTCTCTCTCCTCATACAGAGTATACAATATTGGAACAGTAAACATAAAACTCTGGTGCACAGGAGGATTACATGGGGAATATATAACTCTCTCTCTCTCTAAGCTAAAAAGGTGTCAACAGGATGTCTAAGACCGTGTTAGAGGCGATATGGACTTGCTCTGTATGTGTCTGTGTCTGAGTGTGGGGGTGGGATTTGTCATGATTGTGTGTACGCTGTGTGTACACTGTGTGTGTGATTGTGTGTGTGTGTGTATGTGCCCCAGAGAGATGGGCGGGTTGTGGTTGTGTTGGCAGCAGTTTGTTTGTTTCCACCAATCTTGGCTGTCCCCCATAGAGGATTGCAGAGACTTAACCCACTAACCTTGAAAAGAGGTGCTTTGTTTATAAATAGCCCCCCACCAATTAGAGCTGTTTTTCTGTGTCCTCCCCACTGCGCCCGGCACAATGGAATCCCTGACGAGTCGGCTCGTTAGCAGGACTGCACAGGAGCCATCACCTCTGTAATTAGAGTCTGCTATCATTCACCTGCCCCTGCCACACTGCCTGCCCTGCTACACACACACATATGCTTGCAACATAGAGACACAAAAACACAGACACCCACAGTACATACACACGGTCCACAGAAAACACACACATGCTAACAATAGTAGAGATCTATGGGTCTGTACCAGAAATCAGGGGTCAAAGACAAACATTTCAATCATGAAGTGTTCCTCACAGACTAATTCGACCTTAGTCCCACTTCTCACACTGTGGCCTTGTATCATGGGTGCCAACAACAAGACACACACACCAAAAGAAGTGCTATAATTCTCTAGCACTTTAGCGAAGTGAGAAAAGGTGATCGGAGGGAGGCGAGGGAGGCTGAATGTTAAAGCGGGAAACGTTTGAATTACACTTTCATTGCAGAACTATTAATTATAAGTGCTGGAAATCTGTTGCAGTTTGGGTCGTTGTTTTTCTATCCCCCTCTGGTTCCAGTCTTTATGAAGCTATCCATTAACAGCTTAATTGACGCTTGGTGGGATGTGTTTTGCTGTGGCGGCCACAGTGAGTAAAACACAGTGCCACCACCATGCTGTCTGTTGGAGGCTGGGCCTACCAGCTGGCTGGCTGACTGGCTGGGGGAGGGAGCGGCTGGATCATTACACATAACCAATCAGCAGACTGGCATGATGCAATGATTGTCCATCACTAGCATCAGTGAGTCTAATATAAGACAATGAAAAGCCATTCTATTTCCTAAAGGGAGTGTTGATTTGTGTACTCTTGCCTCTCTCCCTCTGCTCCTCTCTTTGTTATTGTTGCGGCTGTGAAATTGCCAGGCCTGATGTTGCTGATGACGAAGATGGAGAAACGTAATGAATTCTATGTGGCCCATAAGAGGTTGACCTAGGGTTGATCAGGGGTTAACATCACTTCACCCCCAGGACATGACACATTAGCTATTATATCGTACATTAGCAATCACGGTGTGGTGTCTGTGTGTCTGTTACCATGGCTGCCTGTCAGTGGGTGCTGCTAGTATACTGTACATCTGAACCTGTCTGTGTGTGTGTGTCCTATGTGTTGTGTGAGGCTGGGTGATTGGTGATATGTCACTGATACCCACCCCCAGACCACAACAAGAGCCTCTGTCTTTCTGTCTATCAGGATCTAGCTCCTGTCTACTGATGAGCATACTGTGTTAAGTGGCATTTTTACACATTAATGCATTTGATTATTCAAATAGAGGGGTTGGGGTTTAGGGTGTGCTTGTGGTATTGAAGAAGCCCCACCCCCCACCCAACACACACAACAATACCCCTGCATTTGACATTTGAGGCAACATAGTTAAAGGCATCACGGGTGCCAGAGGGCTGGGGGAACTTGTTCATCAGGTATTGTGGAGGCTAGAGGGTGGAGTGGGGGCAGGGGAGTAGGAGGGCAGGGGAGTAGGAGTGTCAGAGCCTCTGGGTTTGACATTCACAGAAGAAGAGACAGCAAAGATGGATGCACAGCAGAATTGCATCTATGCACGCATGAGAGAGCCCCCCCCCTGTCCTCCTCTCACAAACACTACCCAACCAAACTCAATCCCAGACCTGACCTTTGAGGAAAACTTGGGTCAACCTCAGGGTTCGTCTGTCTCTCCACCCCACGCAGAGATAGTTGAGATACAGTATCACAAACCCTGGCATAATACAGGAGAATGGGAGTTGTTTCTCTATCCTCCTTCCAGAACCAGGAGAAAACCAACAACCATCACTTATTAGACATGTGGGAGAGATGTCTTGGTATTTTACTCCTTATTTCTCTCAAGGGGTATACCGGTTTCCCTCTCAATCCTACCTGCAGCATTCACAGGGTCCATGACAGTAGAATGTTGAATACTCTTTTCAAAATATACTGTTTGTGTTGGAGGTAACACAACTGAAAATATGTGCAGTAAAAACCATAGAGGTCTGGTTGTGTTCCCTGTGCACCCTGGGACTATTCCCAGAGATGGTGAGCAGCAGGCCCCAGCCCAGCCGTCTGGATTAGCCAAGCTGCCTGTCACTATTATCAGACAGGGGATCTAAGCAGATCCACAGACAGACAGACAGCAGACCAGGGCCCAGAGACCTATTTTTAGGCCCAAGCTAAGGATCAAGGTAATGCCATGCTGTTTCATGCCATGCTTTCTTGCTCCCGAGTGGTGCAGTGGTCTAAGGCACTGCATCTCAGTTCTAGAGGCAGCACTACAGACAACCTGGTTTGAATCCAGGCTGTATCACAACCGGCTGGGATTGGGAGTCCCATAGAGTGGCGCACAATTGGCCCAGTGTTGGCTGGTGTAGGCTGTCATTGTAAATAAGAATGTGTTCTTTAACTGACTTACCTAGTTAAATAAAGGTAACTTTTTAGTTTTTTTACTTTAAGAAAATATCAGGATAAGGGAAGACCCAGATGCAGACCATGTCGAAGTAACAATGTTTATTACAGCAACAGAGGCAAAGGTACAGGACGGCGGGCAGGCTCAGGGTCAGGACAGACAAGGGTCAAAAACTAGGAGGGCGAGAAAAAGAGAGGCTTGGAAAAAACAGGAGCTGACAGGACAAACGCTGGTAAGCTTGACAAACAAGGCGAACTGGCTACAGACAAACAGAAAACACAGGTATAAATACACAGGGGATAATGGGGAAGATGGGCGACACCTGGAGGGGGGTGGAGACAAACACAAAGACAGGTAAAACAGATCAGGGCGTAACAAAGAATCCCAGTCTGTCCACTGCAGTCTGCAGGAATGGGCTCGTCAGGCAAACCCTACATCAGTCATAGGCATGTAAAAGAGAGTGAGCTGTCTTTCTGCAGGTCTGCACGCAGGGCTAGGAGATGCTGCTGCAGGCATGCAGGGCTGTGATCTCTAGGTCTACTCATTGCTGACGGCTGGAGGAAACCAATCAACCTTGGCCCCCTATTCCCCGACCCATCGTTTTGTTAATGACCTGGTCTGACAGGAGCGCTGCAGGAGCTGCCCCCTCTCCCCTCTGCCGCTCAATGGCTGACCACCCCCCATCAGCAAGATGTAAATGAGAAGGGCCTGAGACCATCACAACACACCACTGCATCACACCACTCTGATTACTTCATACATTACTTAAGTATTTGTATCTGTGTGTAATGTCATTACACCTGAAAAGGACTTTGGCAGCTATGTTGATGTTCTATTCAGCAGCCATGTTGGTGTATAGTTCCTTCCCCTCCTCCTCTCATCGTTCTCTCCTCCTCCTCTCTTCTCTCCATCCCTGGTCTGTGCTGCTCCCTGGTCATTAAGGTCATTGACCTGTCATCTGATAGCAGACAATGAGCTATCCAAATGAGCAACCTAATATCTGACTCCCACTGCAGGCACAAACACTCTCAATGCAGTGGTGTACATTAGCAACATACGCAAGAAGTAGGGAGAAGAAAGAGTGAAGGAACGAGGGAAAAAGAAAGACATTTTTAAAAGCCTAATTCATCATTGAACAGTGATTTTTTTTCAGCTCAGTGGGACACTAGTATGCATACAGTCTATCATCTTTTGTGTGTTGCAATTGATGTACAGTGGTCCATAAAGCCCAGTAAAATTAATATGTTTCTCTTGAATAAATGGTGGATATATTGTGTGTATCTGGTGTGTTTGTGCTGTATTTAGCATGCAGCTACAATCCCCTGGCAGGCACAAAAGAGGTTTGGGACTTTTAAGCTGTTTGTTTCATCTCAGGTATTAACCCCAGTTTCATACCCACACAGAATATAATCATGGTTCCAAGCTGTTAGCATTTCCTTCCCTCTCCAAATCAGCAGTTTTAATCCCTGGAAACTAATTACATTTTGTATAATTATCACTTTTGCCCATTTAGCCTGTTTATGAGTGTGTGTGTGTGTGTGTGTGTGTGTGTGTGTGTGTGTGTGTGTGTGTGTGTGTGTGTGTGTGTGTGTGTGTGTGTGTGTGTGTGTGTGTGTGTGTGTGTGTGTGTGTGTGTGTGTGTGTGTGTGTGTGTGTGCGCGCGCGTGCGTGTGTGAGCATGTGTGTGTGTGAGCATGTGTGTGTGTGAGCATGTGTGTGTGTGTGTGTGTGAGCATGTGTATGTGTGCTCCCTCTCCCACATGCATGCGTGAGTGCATGTGGGAGAGAGAGAGAGATCAGGAAGACAGCGAGAGAGGGACAGAGAGAGCATTAAACAAGGCCTTCTTTATGCTTGTGTTGGTGCATCAGCCTGCAGGCCTTGGGGTGGGCACTGACCACCCTCCTGTGACACCCACAATCTACTGACAGTCGGGGCCCTGAACATACCTTACATTCCTTCTGCTTCATTGACTCCTATATGGCCCGCTGCTGTACAGCCTGGGAGAGATAACACAGCAATGGATGGCTGATGAACATTGGACTCCATACTGACTGAGAGGGGCAGACATAAAGCTTTCAAAATCATTGCATGACACCTTGTCTAACCAATTCTAGACATAGAAATGCAATGTACTGTTTGTACTGTAGGTCTGAATGAGAAGTGTGTGTGTTTGTAATGAGTGACTCTACCTCTCCTCCAACTCACCTGTTAATACTATCCTGGTGAAACCCCATCCTCTTAGCGTGTGTGGTGAGCGATCGTCTTCGCCCTGTAGTTGGCCCCAGTCAGTCCTATCCAGACTAGACCCCCCCACCGACACTCTCCCCTGGGATCAGGGTTTCTCTTTCTTCCAGGCTCAGGTTGCCGGCTCAGGTGTCCTGAATTCCCTCAGTCCCTCTGCTCCTGTTTCAAAGGGTGTAACATGCCTCCCCCCTCCGTGCCCCTACTTGTGTCAGCTACACCGTGTCACCTTTTCATCCACCCCAGTCAGGAGTCTTCACTAGGGATGGCTGGGATGACAAAGAAAAAACATTAAACTGCATATACAGTATCTAATATGACAACTTAAACATCTAGAACACAAATTACATGGCATTCTACTTGATAATGCTCTATAACAAATGTACTAACTTGTATAGAGGGTTACTGCACAATAAGGTTCCCTATCCCTCCCGGACACACAAAGACTAATCAGTTAGGATAGAGGAGACAGACCAAAAGGAGAAGTCTGGAGGGGCAGAAGTGTGGAAGAGCGAACAGCATGGCGGGAGATCTTATCCCCCATGGGAGGTGTGGGTACAGTTTGTCACGTCCCAGAGTGACAGAGATAGCCATGGAGGTGTGGGTACAGTTTGTCACGTCCCAGAGGGACAGAGATAGCCATGGAGGTGTGGGTACAGTTTGTCACGTCCCAGAGGGACAGAGATAGCCATGGAGGTGTGGGTACAGTTTGTCACGTCCCAGGGGGACAGAGATAGCCATGGAGGTGTGAGTACAGTTTGTCACGTCCCAGAGGGATAGAGATAGCCATGGAGGTGTGAGTACAGTTTGTCACGTCCCCAAGGGACAGAGATAGCCATGGAGGTGTGGGTACAGTTTGTCACTTCCCAGAGGAACAGAGATAGCCATGGAGGTGTGGGTACAGTTTGTCACGTCCCAGAGGAACAGAGATAGCCATGGAGGTGTGGGTAGTTTGTCACGTCCCAGAGGGACAGAGATAGCCATGGAGGTGTGGGTACAGTTTGTCACGTCCCAGAGGGACAGAGATAGCCATGGAGGTGTGGGTACAGTTTGTCACGTCCCAGGGGGACAGAGATAGCCATGGAGGTGTGGGTACAGTTTGTCACGTCCCAGAGGGATAGAGATAGCCATGGAGGTGTGAGTACAGTTTGTCACGTCCCCAAGGGACAGAGATAGCCATGGAGGTGTGGGTACAGTTTGTCACGTCCCAGAGGGACAGAGATAGACATGGAGGTGTGGGTACAGTTTGTCACGTCCCAGAGGGACAGAGATAGACATGGAGGTGTGAGTACAGTTTGTCACTTCCCAGAGGAACAGAGATAGCCATGGAGGTGTGGGTACAGTTTGTCACGTCCCAGAGTGACAGAGATAGCCATGGAGGTGTGGGTACAGTTTGTCACGTCCCAGGGGGACAGAGATAGCCATGGAGGTGTGGGTACAGTTTGTCACGTCCCAGAGGGATAGAGATAGCCATGGAGGTGTGAGTACAGTTTGTCACGTCCCCAAGGGACAGAGATAGCCATGGAGGTGTGGGTACAGTTTGTCACGTCCCAGAGGAACAGAGATAGCCATGGAGGTGTGGGTACAGTTTGTCACCCACACAGAGGGATAGAGATAGACATGGAGGTGTGGGTACAGTTTGTCACGTCCCAGAGGGACAGAGATAGACATGGATGTGTGAGTACAGTTTGTCACGTCCCAGAGGGACAGAGATAGCCATGAGGGTGTGAGTACAGTTTGTCACGTCCCAGGGGGACAGAGATAGCCATGGAGGTGTGGGTACAGTTTGTCACATCCCAGAGGGACAGAGATAGCCATGGAGGTGTGAGTACAGTTTGTCACGTCCCAGAGGGACAGAGATAGCCATGGAGGTGTGAGTATAGTTTGTCACGTCCCAGAGGGACAGATATAGCCATGGAGGTGTGGGTACAGTTTGTCACGTCCCAGAGGGACAGAGATAGACATGGAGGTGTGGGTACAGTTTGTCACGCCCCAGAGGGACAGAGATAGCCATGGAGGTGTGGGTACAGTTTGTCACGCCCCAGAGGGACAGAGATAGCCATGGAGGTGTGGGTACAGTTTGTCACGTCCCAAGGGACAGGGATAGCCATGGGGGGGCAACATGATGGTATCGGTGCCAGGCACCAGACTCACCTCCCACCACCGCCCTGTCCTTGACTAAATGCCCAACAGCAGCATTCCTTTTGGAGGGGGGGAGGAGTTTTAGGGTGTAGAAGGAGGAAGTACTGTGGTGCTAGCATGTTCCCGTGGTAATCCCACATGGCAAAGAGACACCTCCTGTTAGCATTTAGGGGCTGGGCGATGGTGTCTCTGTGTCCTGGGCTGATGAGGTGGGTGGCTGGGTGATTCCCCAATGGACAGCCCTCAACCATGATATAGACTGAGGGCAGCGTGTGTGTGTGTGTGTTGGTGTGTGTGTTTAAATATTTTTTTTATCATTATTTTACTAGGCAAGTCAGTTAAGAACAAATTCTTATTTTCAATGATGGCCTAGGAACAGTGGGTTAACTGCCTGTTCAGGGGCAGAACGACAGAGCTGTACCTTGTCAGCTCGGGGATTTGAACTTGCAACCTTCCGGTTACTCGTCCAACACTCTAACCACTCACTAAGCTACCCTGCTACCCCCCCCCTGTGTGTGTGTGTGTGTGTGTGTGTGTGTGTGTGTGTGTGTGTGTGTGTGTGTGTGTGTGTGTGTGTGTGTGTGTGTGTGTGTGTGCGTGCGTGCGTGCGTGCGTGCGTGCGTGCGTGCGTGCGTGCGTGCGTGTGTGTGTGTGTATGTGAGAGAGAGAGAGACTCACGAGGGTGCTTGTTGGTGTTGATGCAGTCCAGACATCTTTCTCTGAAGGTGATGTGGTTAAAGCAGCCGACCTCTCCACGCCTCTGTGGTCTAAGCTGCTGTGAAGAGGTGTGCTAATCGCCCTGCCGTGTCTGAGGGACAGAGAGGCTGCGTCGGGGAAAGATGGGGCTCTCTCCGGGCTCCCTCTGGCACACAGATCTGATTAGAGACATGCGGAAGGCAGAGATGTTCCCTTAAGAGGACAGGAGGAGGACAGGGCAGAGACAGGAGCATTAGCATATTGCTAACTTGCCATTGGGCAGTCATAGTGAGAGTGTAAGCTCTAGTAACCAAGGGTCAGTCCAAAGGAAGTTGTATGGCGGTGTTTGAGTGTGTTTGTACTAGCAGGTGTGTTCATCTACCGCTCTGAAGCCTCCCTGTCTCACCCATGCTCCCTGTCTCACCCATGCTCCCTGTCTCACCCATGCTCCCTGCATCACCCTGAGTGCAGGAGAACAGAACAGAACACAGCAGGAAACCTCTCAAAGGTTCAGTTAATTCTTGACTGGTGAAGAGCGGCTGCAGACAGACACTGCTCCTTCACTGCTGGAGTGCTGCTTAGCGGGCTGCCTGCCTGCCTGGGGCCTGTTGTGGCTGGCTGGGTGCTGCTGTCCAGGCCTGCATGTCAGAGTGAGACAGGCTCCCCCTGACCTCTCCAGCACTGGGGGCCTCCCAGCCCAGAGGAGGGGCCCCCCGCTCCATCACATCCCTTCCAATTACTGACATCCTGCCGCCTTTGAACACGCTGGAATCAGAGTAAAGAATAGCAGAGGTCAGACTGCAGATGGAGAGGGGTGGAAACGACAGAGTCGAAAGTATGAGGGAGAGAAAGAGAAGAGGGGGGAAATAGAGGAGTGAAAAGCTATTTGTGGCATTGATACTACCATACGCCCCCATCCAACCCTTCCAGAGCTCCTGACTGAACTCTAACCAGGAGCCACGATTTCAACAACAAAGAGTGAGAAGCAAAGAGAGTTAAAAATGGCCTTCCGATTGGAGAAAGGGAGGAAGAAAAAAGGAAGAAAAAATCATGTTGCCATCTGGAGAAAAAAGCCAGTTTGGGTCAGTTTAAACCGGTTTAAGCCTCTGTCTTGTCTATGGATGTTCTAGTAAAGGAAGGATGGGGGGTTGGTTGGCTTATCACTCTGTTGTTTCATTTCTACTCTTCCCCTGATCATGAAGACCATCTAAATTCCTACTTGGAATTTACTTTACCATGATGCAATATACCTATTTATTAATCTAAACTATTCATTCGTGATATAAATGGGATAGGGACATTTTATGGGTTTTTGCAAACATGCAAACAGGAGAGAGAGTAGCGGAGATGAGATAACACACCCATGCATACACATGTATTAGACAAACACAGACAAACCCAGTCACATGATGAGTTGAGACAGTTTTGGCATGAGTTTAGGTTTCACTGCTGTGAGACACGATCAGAGGACAGAGACACGCCGTTACAGCCAGCGAGGGATGCCATGATCCTTCTACTACACACTTCCACACACACAACCACACTCTGATGATGAGTCAGCTCTCTCTGTTCTCCATGACAGTGTGTGAGTGAGAATGTTATTTTGTGTGTGTGCATATACCGTGTGTTACTGTGTGTGTTGTGTCAGTGCATGCATGTGTGTGTTTGTGTGCGCGTACATGTTGTTTGTGTGTTTCTGTGTGGCAGTCTGGAAGTTGAAGATAGCTACACTATGATGAATGGCATATGAGATTGGTGTGGCTGGCGAGGGGCCCAGTGCCCTTAAACCCAAATTAGCCTTTTCAAACCCATATCCCCTTGGCACAATGAAAGATCATACACATAGAGTCGCACAGGACCTTAGACTCTCTGAGCCCAGCGCACACGGCCAGCCATATAGCACTCTGAGGCCTGCCTTTTAGAGTGACTGAGCACTGGGCTGCTGAATAGACACATCCTGGGTCACTATGGGGTTCCGAGAGGGCTGCCATTAAACTCAATAAATATAGATTACTTTTATCCACAGGAGGCTGCTGAGGGGAGAACGGCTCATAATAATGACCAGAACAGAGTAAATGGAATGGCATCAAACACCTGGAAACCATGGAAACCCTGTGTTTGATGTATTCCACTCCATCCATTACCACGAGCCCATTATCCCCAACTAAGGTGCCACCAACCTCCTGTGACTTTATCATCATACAATTACATTGGATTGGTTACAAAATGGTTATTGCTGGGTAGGGTTAGAGTTAAGGGCTCTGCACCGTCTAAACAATGCGTCCATCTCTAAATAGTTATGCATACATTTGTACGGCTGAATTTTTGGAACACGATGCAAACGGACCTCCGTGTAGAGCCCGTAGGCTAGGGTTAGGGTTGGACCAGGGTGTGGACATGAAGCTAGGGTTAGGGTTGGACCAGGGTGTGGACATGAAGCTAGGGTTAGGGTTGGACCAGGGTGTTCCACTGATGTCAGAAGGTGAATTCACCAATTTGTAAGTCGCTCTGGATAAGAGCGTCTGCTAAATGACTTAAATGTAAATGTGTGGACATGAAGCTAGGGTTAGGGTTGGACCAGGGTGTGGACATGAAGCTAGGGTTAGGGTTGGACCAGGGTGTGGACATGAAGCTAGGGTTAGGGTTGGACCAGGGTGTGGACATGAAGCTAGGGTTAGGGTTGGACCAGGGTGTGGACATGAAGCTAGGGTTAGGGTTGGACCAGGGTGTGGACATGAAGCTAGGGTTAGGGTTGGACCAGGGTGTGGACATGAAGCTAGGGTTAGGGTTGGACCAGGGTGTGGACCAGGGTTAGGGTTGGGGTGTGGACATGAAGCTAGGGTTAGGGTTGGACCAGGGTGTGGACATGAAGCTAGGGTTAGGGTTGGACCAGGGTGTGGACATGAAGCTAGGGTTAGGGTTGGACCAGGGTGTGGACATGAAGCTAGGGTTAGGGTTTATCCCTCTCTTAATCTTAAGTGTTTTTAGCCTGGGCAAATTATGTATCTGTGTGTGTGTGTGTGTGTGTGTGTGTGTGTGTGTGTGTGTGTGTGTGTGTGTGTGTGTGTGTGTGTGTGTGTGTGTGTGTGTGTGTGTGTGTGTGTGTGTGTGTGTGTGTGTGTGTGTGTGTGTGTGAAGGGTTTGAAGGGTGTTGAAAACATTTAGCCTGTTGCAGACAGAGAGGGGCTGTGCGGAGACTGTGATGAATTATGAAAGTGGCTCTTTGGTATGAATGAAGTGTTGAAAATATCTACCGCTATGGAGAGCTCTACCGCTCCTCAGCAGTACGGGCCATGTGATATGTCCTTAGGTTTATACAGCATAGAAGACTGACTTACTACACTCATCGCTTCGAGTTAATACAGATGTATTATACAGATGCAGGATCTTACTTTGATCAGCCTTTTGTTACTGATTGTTTTCCTGCACAACAGGAAATGCAAACTTGTAGTGTATTCAAGGTTTAGGGGAAGATGGGTTATTGTCCTGCTGAAAGGTGAATTTGGAAAGCAGACTGAACCAGGTTGTCCTCTAGGAGTTTGCCTGTGCTTAGCTCTATTTCGTTTATTTTTATCCTGAAAAACTCCCCAGTCTATATCGATGAAAAGCATACCTATAACACAGTGGAAGCTCCTCAGAGGAGCTTCAAAATAAAAGTAGTGAAATATTAAAAAAGTTCCTTTTTAGAATAAACTATACAAAATATATTCATATGTCACCAAATAATTGATTAAAACACACAGTTATGCCATGAAGGTCTATAGTGGCCTCAACAGAATTATGTAGGGTAGCACCATGGTGGTTAGCTTCCGTCCTCTTCTGGGTACATTGACTTCAATACAAAACCTACTAGGCTCATGGTTTTAACGCCCTTCAATAAACGTACGCAGTAATTATGACAACTTTCAGGGGACATCCTCCAACCTATCAGAGCTCTTGTAGCATGAACTGATATGTTGTCCACACAATCAAATGATCAGAGATTGAATCTAGTACTGAAAGCATAAGCTACAGTTAGATAGCACTGCAGTGCAAAAAATGTGGTGAGTCGTTGACTCAAAGAGAGAGAAAGACAATCATTGAACAGCTTTGAACAAATTCATGTATGTTTTTTAAACAGAAGCAAATGGAACGAAATGGGGATAAAATGTTGGACTAATAATTACACCCTAGCTAGATGCAGGCAAGAGTGTGCGATATTGAATGTGTCACTGTCTGCCTCCTCAAATCTTTCTCCCAACCAGTGTGCACCTACGTTGTAAACTTTCATTCATAGGCTAGGTTGTAGCATGATGGATATAGATAATTAGGGTATCATGTAGTAGCCCAAACCTATCGACGTTACATTGAACTGTATTCTGTACAGGCTTCCTTCTTTCCACTTTGTCATTTAGGTTAGTATTGTGGAGTAAATACAATGTTGTTAATTCATCCTCCGTTTTCTCAGCTTTTAAACTCTGTAACTGTTTTAAATCACCATTGGCTGCATGGTGAAAACCCTGAGTGGTGTCCTTCCTCTCCAGCAACTGAGTTAGGAAGGACGCCTGTATCTTTGCAGTGACTGGGTGTATTGATACACCATCCAAAGCCTAATTCATAATTTCACCATGCTCAAAAGGATATGTCTTCTTTTTTCATTTTATAGGTGCCCATCTTTGTGAAGGATTGGAAAACCTTCCTGGTCTTTGTGGTTAAATCTGTGCTTGAATTTCACTACTTGACTGAGGGACCTTCCAGATAATTGTATGTGTGGAGTACAGAGATGGGCAAGTCATTCAAAAATCATGTTAACCACTATTATTGGACACAGAGTGAGTCAGTGCAACTTATTATATGACAAATTTTTACACCTGAACTTATTTAGGCTTTCCATAACAAAGGGGTCGAATGCTTATTGATTCAAGACATTTCAAATTTTAATTTTGTATTAATTTATAAACATAAAAAAAATATATATTTTGACATTATGGGTATTGTGTGCAGATCAGTGACAAAAAAATCTAAATGTGATCCATTTTAAATTCAGGCTGGAACACAACATTTTTGGGAAAAAGTCAAGGGGATTGAATATTTTTTTACCTAACTCTCTTTCCACTCTTCCCATCTCTTTGCTTCTCTTCTCAAATGTTTTTCTCTCCATTTTTCTCTCTCTTTTCCTCCATCACTACCCCTGTTTCTCCCCTCCCCTCCCCTCCCTCTCACTGGGTCTCCCAGAACTTCCTCTCGTTATAGCAGAGTCAGTGAGCAGTCACTGTGATCCTGCTCTTTTATGTCTTCCCTATTTCAAAGAGACGTTGCCGTTGGGGAGATAGTGAACAGGAATCAGAACCAATGCTTTCCGACAGCAAGGCTGCTCCTCTCTGCCACGACACACCCCGACAGCACCATTGGTGAGGGGAGGGGTGTGGGATGAAGGAGGGGGGAGGAAGAGATTGCTCAAACGCATATCACACATGAAAGTCACCTCACCCAAAGCAGGAGAAATCACAGACCCGGGCGGAAAGTTAACAGCCGGCCACAGGCACTTCTGTTGCTAAGAGACGGGCAACGCTGTGCGGTCGATGGGAAGAGTGGTTGGCTGGACTGACTGCTCGCTCTAATGAAGCTCACCGATATGTACAGTACACACACACACTGAAACACCTGTATCATGAGATATGAAAAGCTTAGAAGAAAATCTGATAAATAATTTTGTACCCTTTTGTGAAGAGAAACCTGATATTTATAGTCTATAAACAATAAACCATTGCAACAATTAATATGCTCATGATACTATATTAAACAATAAGGCACGAGGAGATGTGGTATATGGCCAATATACCATAGCTAAGGGCTGTTCGTAAGCACGACGCAATGAGAAGTGCCTTGATACAGCCCTTAGCTTTGGTATATTGGCCATATACCACAAACACAGAGGTGCCTTATTGTTATTATAAACTGGTTACCAACGTAATTGGAGCAGTAAAAAAATTGTTTTGTCATACCCGTGGTATACGGTCTGATATACCATGGCTGTCAGCCAATCAGCATTCAGGCCTCGAACCACCCATTTACACCATGGCATTGTTGAATACTCGTTTTGTATACTTATGTCCCTATAATGCAAGGTAGAAATCAATGGCTATGAAGATTATTATTACATGTTCTATGTTTGAGCCGCTTTTGAAAACAAAAGTTGAATTGAAAACAGTATTTCTTGCATTAACCTCAGAGATGTACAGGGCCGAGGAGACAGGAGCCAGAGTATGTCAGTACTGCTGCACAATTAATGTGATGTGATGTAATGCAGAAATATTAGAGGTGCAGCGTACTGTGTTGATCAAAACACTGTCCGTAGAGCTACGATGGATGTTTAATGTGCACTCCCAACAGGCCCAGGCTTTATTGCTGTAGGTAGTAATACAATGGCTGCTGTGCTCTGCTTTGGTTTCTCTTTGACCTACAGCATCTGTGACCCTACCAGGCTTAACATGAGCACATCAGAGGAATGGGAGATGGAGATGGCAAGATCCATGCAACTAACATTACAGTGTTCAATCAACAAGAAAGGTAGCTGGCTGGCTACAGCTCTGAGCCTGAGCCACTCAACCTATTCATTTCAATCTCCCTTTTCTGACCCAGAATTATTCCCCTCAATGTGACCCGTTAATTCCTTAGACCTTCCTGAGGATTAGACATGACGTGATGCATTCTCAATGATTTAGCTGCCTCACTATGTGGTGAGCGCTGCTGGCTGGAACGAGACACAGCCCACAAATAGTGAATTGTATGGACCGGGGGAGTGGAACTAGGCCCTATCTAAAGTATTTGAGAGGGAGGACCTGGAAGCTATCTCCTCCATTATGTAAACACCAGGCTATAACCCCACAGGTTGACACACTGACTCCTCTTCAGATTAAAATGGGGGAGAACGAGGTTCTCTGTACTCACTGAAAAATCAGTCTCAACTTTTGCACCCTCTTGGAAATAGGTCATATGAATTAGGAGAAGCTTCTAGAGCCCGGTAGAATATGATACCCACCTACCTGGGTTTCAGCTTCAATCACCCTGTGACCCAAGATACGTCTCGTCACAGGAAGCATGCTATCATATGAGTTTAACACATGACCACTACTAACTAGCTAATATAGGAACAGGGAGGATAGATAGTCCTGATCTTCCAGAGGATCATCCCATCCAGTGGAAGGAGCCACACATCCATAAGGAAGCAAAAAGAAGAAAGAGCAGGAAGTGTCCTCTGTAAAGATAAGAGATCATGTTAAACCTGCCCAAATACCTGAATAGGTAGAAAAAAAATCTAGCACAATCATATCTAACATGACTTACCTTTAACACACTTGCCGTGTGTGTCCCGAAGACATTGTTTGCTCATGTGACAATGGGAGATGAATTATTTAAATATGAGATTATTCTGTGTGAACAGGGTTTCTGATTTGTACAGCATCGTGTCATGCAAGTAGCATGCCGACCCCAGGTGGTGAGGGTAGACAACAGCACTTCGCCACGCTGACCCTCAACACATGGGCGTGTGCGTAGTCCTCTCCTGTACTCCCTGTTCACCCATGACTGAGTGACCACACATGACTCCACCACCATTATCAAGTTTGCTGATGACAAGACTGTGTAAGGCCTGATCACTGGCGGCGATGAGACAGCCTACAGAGAGGTCGTCAGTGACCTGGCAGGGTGGTGAACAACAACCTCTCCCTCAATGTCAGTAAGACCGAGGGTCTGATCGTGGACTACAAGAAATTGGGGGGTGGGCGAGCTCGACCCTATCCACATCCACAGGGCTGCAGTGGAGCAGGTGGAGAGCTTTAAGTTCCTCAATGATGAATCACTAAGAACTTAAAATGATCCACACACACGAGCAGTCGCGAAGAATGCGCGACAGCATCTCTTCCCTCTCAGGAGATTGAAAAGGTTTGGCGTGGGCCTTCAAATCCTCAAACAGTTCTACAGCTGTAACATTGAGAGCACCTTGACTGGCTGAAAAAAAGCACCGATCACATGGTGCCACAGAGGTTGGTGCGGACAGCCCATTACATCACTGGAGCCAAGCTCCCTGCCATCCAGGATTTCCATATCAAGCGTTGTGGAAGGAAGGCCCGTTAAAGACTCCAACCACCCAAAAGCCATAGACTGTTATCTCTGCTTCCACACATCATGCGGTACCGGTCCTTCAAGTCTGACACCAACAGGCTCCTGAACAGCTTCTATCCCAATGCCATAAGACTGATCAATAGCTAACTAAATAGCTAAGTAGCTAACTAAGTAGCTAACTAAATGGCTACATGGACTGAGTTGACCTTTGTATTTTATTCTTATTTTTGCATTGCCTCTATGCACACTCACAGGGCCCTACACACTACACACACTGATACTCCAACACACATACAAACACTCACTCCATCATTTGTCCTCACACATAATATGCATATATATTTATACTGACTCACACACACTCACATACAATCATCATACACGCTGCTGCTACTCTGTTTAATCAGATATCCTGATGCCTAGTCACCGTACCTCGATACATATCTTCCTCTGTAGATCTAATATCCCTGCACCCTTTAAACATGGTACTGAAACTGACCCTATATATAGTATTCTTACTTACTTTGTCATGTTCTTCTTATTTTTGTGTGTTTTTGTTCTACTTTGATATTTTTTGTATTACATTGTTAATGATTACTGCATTTTTGGTGTTTTCAATAAAAGCATTTCACTGTACTTGTGCATGTGACATTAAAACTTGAATAGGAGCCCATTACTGTGTCAAGGCGGGTTTCTTTACATGGACTATTTTGTATATGGTTATTTTTTTCTACCAACACAGGTTGGGTCAATCTCTCTCCCCTGCTTTAACTCACGACAGCCATTTTAACATTCACAGCTAGCCACAGCATGGCACAACAACAAGTGGTCTATTTAAACTAAATCCATAATGGCATTGCCCATATTTTAGGCAGAATGAAGACAGGTCAGTTCCTCTCGGAATTATTTGGTTTCATTTAAAGAATGAATGTGCGTAACCGGGTTGTCACCGTGTGACAGTAGAGGTTGTTAGTGGTAGAGGGATGATGCCAAACTTGACTGGAGTCGAGCCTTATCTCTGTTCTTTACACTCTAGCTTTTGTTTTAAGGGTTTGTTTACACACGCATCATTAATCACCCAGTCTCACAACCCTCCGGCGTTTAAAGTGGGTGCACGTTGTTGGGGCAATGAGCTGCTCAGGGGCCAGAAATGGAGATTCCCAGACCTTTGACCATTTCTTCCTTTTTGATTCAACTCATCTCAACCATGTCATTGGCTTTGATCAGTATCTCTGCATAGTGCTATAAGTAGGTTCTATAAATAGTAATAATACAGTTATGAGCTAGTCAGACCTCATACAGTAAACCTGGTCGCAGGTCTGACCCACAAACCCTCACAGAGAAGCAACCAAACCCAGAATTGAATATGTCCTGAGTCTGACCATTGACTGACTGACTAATGGACTGACTGACTAACGGACTGACTGACTGACTAACGGACTGACTGACTGACACTCCCCTCTAGTCGTGACAGTGAGGTGAGAGCGGATGCAGATGGGATGTTGTTGAGCAAACATTAATCAAACCACAGGAAGCCTTAAACAGACACAGACAGACCCAGAGGGAGGAGAAGATGGAGGACACTGGAGAGAGAGAACTCAGTAGCAGTGTTCCAAGGTCTGAGAGGTCACCTTTAAGATAGCAGCCTATTCTGAGCCCAGGGGTTAGACAGACCATCCCAGTCCCAGCCTGGCTTAACAGCTGACATCCTCCTTATACTGGACCAGCTCCACATCTTTCTCCATCTCGGTCTACTGGGTGTGGCAGAGACATTGGGTTATTTGGACCATAATAAGACCTGGTTAATTAACAACAAAGCCATGCCTCTGCTACTGTTTCTATACAGTAATGGGAGACATGTTCATGTTTATGTGCAGTACGTCAGGTGTGCCACCAGGAACCAGGACTGAAATGGGGCATCATAGAAATGTGGCTATAGAATACATATTGATACGCTATATTCTCTTTACCTGTTCACTGAAAGAGCTGTAAGCAAGGTAGAGCACATGTTGTAGGTTGCCACAATATTCTGAAGGCTTGTTTGATCAATTGAATGTTGAACGTGATTAAGGCGAGGTATATTGATGTTCCATCGTCATATTTTTCAATTACATTCTTGTGTACCTTAATCTCATGGCTTTATACATTTGGACAGGGAACTATAGTGTCTGTGTGTGAATTGATGTGATGTGCGTGCGTGAGTTCGTGCGTACATGCATGTGTCCTAGGTGCGTGCATGTGTGTGTGCAGGAGCTTAGTACGTGCGCTTTAATGCAAAGGCCTGTTTAATTGCATAGTCAATGCATTCATCATTGGGAATGCAGAGCCTGGCTAAAATGAATTGAATTATCTGGCGGGGAGAACAAAGAGATGTACATTGAGTTAGTGTGTAATTTATTGCTGCAAGCAAGGAGGAAGAAGTGCTGGGAGAATTAGTAGGGCAAAAAGGGGAGAATACAGAGGCCTGGAGCTGCAGAGAGAGAGAGATGAGAAAGAGAGAGATGAGAAAGGGAGATGAGAAAGAGAGAGACGAGAAAGAGAGAGACGAGAAAGAGAGAGAGACGAGAAAGAGAGAGATGAGAAAGACGAGAAAGAGAGAGACGAGAAAGAGAGATGAGAAAGAGAGAAATGAGAAAGAGAGAGATGAGAAAGAGATGAGGAGATTAGGAGAGAGAGAGAACCAGAGAGAGATGAGAAAGAGAGAGATGAGAAAGAGAGAGATGAGAAAGAGAGAGATGAGAAAGAGAGATGAGAAAGAGAGAGATGAGAAAGAGAGAGATGAGAAAGAGATGAGGATATTAGGAGAGAGAGAGCCAGAGAGAGATGAGAAAGAGAGAGATGAGAAAGAGAGATGAGAAAGAGAGAGATGAGAAAGAAAGAGATGAGAAAGAGATGAGGAGATTAGGAGAGAGAGAGAGCCAGAGAGAGAGAGATAATGGTGTTCCAAAAAAGGTCCAGTCACCAGGACAACAAATACAAATTCCATCTAGACACCATTGCCCTAGAGAACACAAAAAAACTATACATACCTTGGCCTAAACATCAGCGGCACAGGTAACTTCCACAAAGCTGTGAACGATCTGAGAGACAAGGCAAGACGGGCATTCCATGCCATCAAAAGGAACATAAAATTCAACATACCAATTATGACCTGGCTAAAAAATACTTGAATCAGTAATAGAACCCATTTTTCTTTATGGTTGTGAGGTCTGAGGTCTGCTCACCAACCAAGACTTCACAAAATGGGACAAACATCAAATTGAGACTCTGCATGCAGATTTCTGCAAAAATATCCTCCGTGTACAACGTAGAACACCAAATAATGCATGCAGAGCAGAATTAGGCCGATACCCACTAATTATCAAAATCCAGAAAAGAGCTGTTAAATTCTATAACCACCTAAAAGGAAGCGATTCCCAAACCTTAAATAACAAAGCCATCACCTACAGAGAGATGAGGAGAGAGAGAGAGACCGCAGACGAGAGGTCTAGATCAGATGAGTTCCTGCATTTTTCAGCATTTTCTTTAAAAAAGATAGACTTAGAGTTCGATAAACTTGGATTTTTTTGTCAGGAACATATACAGGATGCTACCCTCTACAACATAACCTTCACTCCAAATCAAAACTCAAAACCTACAACCTGATTTTGGACAGAATTACGGAATCACATGGAAGGCTTACAACTACCAAAGATTATTATTCCAAAGCTATACAGCAAATTCTCTGGAAAACAACAGAAACCTGAAAACACCATCCAACCTGGAACTGAGTGAGTAATGTTTAGTCTGAAACTATATTTTATTTCCAAAAGCAAAGAAGAGAAATACATTACATTACTTTATAAGGACTGAATGCTAAATTAAGGCTGCCAAGCTTGATACAGCTTCAATTAGCACTGACGTGTCAAGTGAGAGGTGTCAAAGCCCTTTAGCCCAACAATGGCAGGAGAGTCGAACAGTCTACTCCAACCAAATGGAAAGGCCTTAGAAGATGCCTCCTGCTGTTCAGAGGTAATTAAAATACAGTACCCTGTGTATGTAAAGAATGATAAGGCAAGAAAAATGAAGCTTATTATGGAAAATCAAGAGACACTTTTTGCTGACTTTTACAAAAATGGGAACATCAGCAACCTCATCTTACACACAAACCATCCCCTGGCATGACAGAGTGCTATATTAGCACACTACCCCTCTGTTAAGAGAGAGGGGTGTTAACGAGGGGTGGAAACTCGGGATCCTTGACAACAAGGTCTCTGAGTCAGCTAATATAAATCTCTATAAGTCTGGAACAGTAATGGTACAGGGCAACCCCAAACAGTTTCAGCTGGACTTTCACCTAGTCAAAGAATTAGCCCAGCAGGAGAAGCTCTCCCTTGAGAAAGATACCCCCACCCCGAGCGGGTCAGACCAGACTTCTTCATTATATAACCCCACAGACGAGCCACCCCCTGCGGAAAGTCAACCTCCCAGCACAGAGTACTACCCTCTCATTGAAATGAAGGATACATTTACCCAGCTGGAGGTAAGGCAGGTGGAGCTGGAACAGCAGGTGATTACACTCCAGTCAGCACAGACCCAGACAACAGTCCAGCACAACAACACTCTCTTAACCAGACCCGGAGTGGTGGAGGTGGAGAGAAACATATCTACACTCTGGACAGTGGTGAGACAACTTCAACAGGAGAAAGAGCAGGAGAAGAACAGCGCACTAGAGGAGAGGATCAGACGGCTGGTTGAGGGGGATGGTGTGTGACAGAGAACAACCCACTAGAGAGGTGGCCACCCCCGCAGAGAAGCCAGCAGAACAGCCCACCTCAGCACCTGACAAAAGTCTTGACACCACAGCAGAACAGTCCACACCAGACCCTGGCCATAGCGTCAACATCACAGCAGAACAGACAAATGAAGAACCCCAAGCCTAGGGGCTCTCACCACTCTCTGAGGCACCCTGATAACCCTTCTGACAACCCCACCCCACACGCACTGAGGACATACACAAGACACAGATTGTACTCCTTATGGACTCAAATGGGAAATGTATACAAGAAAAAACACTTTGCCCAAACACCGTGTGTCTAAACTCTGGTGTCCAAACACCCAGCGCGCCCTAGACCTTCTGTCTGAGGACCAACTAGAGTCACCCAGCCACATAATAATACACACAGGCACAAACGACCTGAGAACACAGCAGGAAAGGGTGGCCACAGCACTGAAGGGAGTGATTGATTAAGCTTCTTCCACTTTCCCCAAAGCACAAGTGTTTATCTCCACCCTGCTACCACGAAAAGACTTCCACCCTGCCACAATACAGCGTGTAAACGCAAGTATTTCCCGTGACTGTACCTCAAAAACAAATGTTTTCCTGGCCCACCACTCCACCCTGGACTTGAACAAACTCTATGACCAGGTCTACCTCTACAAGGCAGCAGTGCCCACCTTTGCCCGGACTCTAAAGGACATCGCTCTCAAACGTATCCCCAACGTTTCACACAGGAGCAACAGATCAATAGACAACCCGCCCAGACCAGCGAGACACCCTCCCAGACCACAGCACCACCAGCCACATCCACACCCTCACCCCAACCAATCAACACCCCCCCAGGTCAACCATGTCCACACCCCATTTAGGCCCCCTCAGATTAGACCTACGCCTCACCTGCCCACCCCATGCACCCCACTCCCGTAAAGAGGGCCTCAACATGGAAGTTGCACTCTTACACTAGCCCAAGCCAATGCCATGTACCAGATGCTCAGCAGGCTCTGCTCACACTTACTGGCCTGAGGCCAAACAACACGACTAACTACATTAGACACGTTATGGAACACAAAGCCTTCACTATCTCATCCTGGAATATCCAATGCCTGAGGTCATCTGCCTTTGGCCTAAAGAGCAGGAACCTGGACTTCACCAAAGAAATTGGTAATACAGACATTGTCATCCTGCAAGAAACCTGGTATAGAGGAGACAGACCCACTGGTTGCCCTCTAGGTTACAGAGAGCTGGTAGTCCCATCCACCAAACTACCAGGTGAGAAACAGGGAAGGGACTCAGGGGGTATGCTAATTTGGTATAGAGCAGACCTAACTCACTCCATGAAATGAATCAAAACAGGAACATTTTACATTTGGCTATAAATTCAAAAGGGAACTATCTTAACAGAGAAAAATGTCCTCCTGTGTGCTACCAATATCCCCCCACTAGAATCCCCATACTTTAATGAAGACAGCTTCTCCATCCTGGAGGGGGAAATCAATCATTTCCAGGCCCAGGGACATGTACTAGTCTGTGGCGACCTAAATGCCAGAACCGGACAAGAACCTGACACCCTCAGCACACAGGGGGACAAACACAGAGATGAGGAGAGAGAGAGAGACCGCAGACGAGAGGTCTAGATCAGATGAGTTCCTGCATTTTTCAGCATTTTCTTTAAAAAAGATAGACTTAGAGTTCGATAAACTTGGATTTTTTTGTCAGGAACATATACAGGATGCTACCCTCTACAACATAACCTTCACTCCAAATCAAAACTCAAAACCTACAACCTGATTTTGGACAGAATTACGGAATCACATGGAAGGCTTACAACTACCAAAGATTATTATTCCAAAGCTATACAGCAAATTCTCTGGAAAACAACAGAAACCTGAAAACACCATCCAACCTGGAACTGAGTGAGTAATGTTTAGTCTGAAACTATATTTTATTTCCAAAAGCAAAGAAGAGAAATACATTACATTACTTTATAAGGACTGAATGCTAAATTAAGGCTGCCAAGCTTGATACAGCTTCAATTAGCACTGACGTGTCAAGTGAGAGGTGTCAAAGCCCTTTAGCCCAACAATGGCAGGAGAGTCGAACAGTCTACTCCAACCAAATGGAAAGGCCTTAGAAGATGCCTCCTGCTGTTCAGAGGTAATTAAAATACAGTACCCTGTGTATGTAAAGAATGATAAGGCAAGAAAAATGAAGCTTATTATGGAAAATCAAGAGACACTTTTTGCTGACTTTTACAAAAATGGGAACATCAGCAACCTCATCTTACACACAAACCATCCCCTGGCATGACAGAGTGCTATATTAGCACACTACCCCTCTGTTAAGAGAGAGGGGTGTTAACGAGGGTGGAAACTCGGGATCCTTGACAACAAGGTCTCTGAGTCAGCTAATATAAATCTCTATAAGTCTGGAACAGTAATGGTACAGGGCAACCCCAAACAGTTTCAGCTGGACTTTCACCTAGTCAAAGAATTAGCCCAGCAGGAGAAGCTCTCCCTTGAGAAAGATACCCCCACCCCGAGCGGGTCAGACCAGACTTCTTCATTATATAACCCCACAGACGAGCCACCCCTGCGGAAAGTCAACCTCCCAGCACAGAGTACTACCCTCTCATTGAAATGAAGGATACATTTACCCAGCTGGAGGTAAGGCAGGTGGAGCTGGAACAGCAGGTGATTACACTCCAGTCAGCACAGACCCAGACAACAGTCCAGCACAACAACACTCTCTTAACCAGACCCGGAGTGGTGGAGGTGGAGAGAAACATATCTACACTCTGGACAGTGGTGAGACAACTTCAACAGGAGAAAGAGCAGGAGAAGAACAGCGCACTAGAGGAGAGGATCAGACGGCTGGTTGAGGGGGATGGTGTGTGACAGAGAACAACCCACTAGAGAGGTGGCCACCCCCGCAGAGAAGCCAGCAGAACAGCCCACCTCAGCACCTGACAAAAGTCTTGACACCACAGCAGAACAGTCCACACCAGACCCTGGCCATAGCGTCAACATCACAGCAGAACAGACAAATGAAGAACCCCAAGCCTAGGGGCTCTCACCACTCTCTGAGGCACCCTGATAACCCTTCTGACAACCCCACCCCACACGCACTGAGGACATACACAAGACACAGATTGTACTCCTTATGGACTCAAATGGGAAATGTATACAAGAAAAACACTTTGCCCAAACACCGTGTGTCTAAACTCTGGTGTCCAAACACCCAGCGCGCCCTAGACCTTCTGTCTGAGGACCAACTAGAGTCACCCAGCCACATAATAATACACACAGGCACAAACGACCTGAGAACACAGCAGGAAAGGGTGGCCACAGCACTGAAGGGAGTGATTGATTAAGCTTCTTCCACTTTCCCCAAAGCACAAGTGTTTATCTCCACCCTGCTACCACGAAAAGACTTCCACCCTGCCACAATACAGCGTGTAAACGCAAGTATTTCCCGTGACTGTACCTCAAAAACAAATGTTTTCCTGGCCCACCACTCCACCCTGGACTTGAACAAACTCTATGACCAGGTCTACCTCTACAAGGCAGCAGTGCCCACCTTTGCCCGGACTCTAAAGGACATCGCTCTCAAACGTATCCCCAACGTTTCACACAGGAGCAACAGATCAATAGACAACCCGCCCAGACCAGCGAGACACCCTCCCAGACCACAGCACCACCAGCCACATCCACACCCTCACCCCAACCAATCAACACCCCCCCAGGTCAACCATGTCCACACCCCATTTAGGCCCCCTCAGATTAGACCTACGCCTCACCTGCCCAACCCATGCACCCCACTCCCGTAAAGAGGGCCTCAACATGGAAGTTGCACTCTTACACTAGCCCAAGCCAATGCCATGTACCAGATGCTCAGCAGGCTCTGCTCACACTTACTGGCCTGAGGCCAAACAACACGACTAACTACATTAGACACGTTATGGAACACAAAGCCTTCACTATCTCATCCTGGAATATCCAATGCCTGAGGTCATCTGCCTTTGGCCTAAAGAGCAGGAACCTGGACTTCACCAAAGAAATTGGTAATACAGACATTGTCATCCTGCAAGAAACCTGGTATAGAGGAGACAGACCCACTGGTTGCCCTCTAGGTTACAGAGAGCTGGTAGTCCCATCCACCAAACTACCAGGTGAGAAACAGGGAAGGGACTCAGGGGGTATGCTAATTTGGTATAGAGCAGACCTAACTCACTCCATGAAATGAATCAAAACAGGAACATTTTACATTTGGCTATAAATTCAAAAGGGAACTATCTTAACAGAGAAAAATGTCCTCCTGTGTGCTACCAATATCCCCCCACTAGAATCCCCATACTTTAATGAAGACAGCTTCTCCATCCTGGAGGGGGAAATCAATCATTTCCAGGCCCAGGGACATGTACTAGTCTGTGGCGACCTAAATGCCAGAACCGGACAAGAACCTGACACCCTCAGCACACAGGGGGACAAACACCTGCCTGCAGGTGACAGCATTCCCTCCCCCATATGCCCCCCTAAGCACAACTATGACAACATAACCAACAAAAACACGTCACAACTCCTGCAGCTCTGTCGCACGCTGGGTATGTACATAGTCAATGGTAGGCTTTGAGGGGACTCCTATGGTAGGTACACCTATATCTCATCTCTTGTAGTAGTACTGTAGACTACTTTATCACTAACCTCAACCCAGAGTCTCTCGGGGCGTTCACAGTCAGCCCACTGACACCCTTAACAGACCACAGCAAAATCACAGTCTACTTGAACAGAGCAATACTCAATCCTGAGGCATTAAAGCCAAAGGAACTGAGTAACATTAAGAAATGCTATAGATGGGAGCAATGCAGATTGTAAACCAACCCAAAAAAAATTAGGCAACAACAAATTCAATCCCTTTTAGACAATTTCCTGGGTAAAATGTTCCACTGTAATAGTGAAGGTGTAAACTTGGCAGTAGAAAATCATAATAGTATATTTGACCTCTCAGCTTCCCTATCAAATCTAAAAATCTTAAATAGAAAACCGAAAAAAATGAACAACAATGACAAATGGTTTGATGAAGAATGCAAAAATCTAAGAAAGAAATTGAGAAACCTGTCCAACCAAAAACATAGAGACCAAGAAAACCTGAGTCTACGCCTTCTCTATGTTGAATCACTAAAACAATACAGAAATACGCTACGGAAAAAGAAGGAACAGCAGAAATCAGCTCAATGTAATTGAAGAATCCATAGACTCGAACCACTTCTGGAAAAATTGGAAAACACTAAACAAACAACACAAAGAATTATCTAACCAAAATGGAGATGTATGGGTAAACCACTTCTCCAATCGTTTTGGCTCTTTTGACCTAACAATCGTTTGTGGAGCTTTCGCTGTAAAGCATTTTTTAAATCAGACACTGTGGATGGATTAATGAGAATTGTATCTTTAAAATGGTGCCTAATAGTTGTATGTTTGAGATTTCTGTTGATTTGTATTTGGCGCCTTGCAATTTCATTTGCTGTTGGGCGGGGGTTTCCGCTAGCGGAACGGGGTTCCTATACTCTTCACATTTCGGTTATAAAACAACAAATCCAGAATTGATTAAAAACATCAGGGGACAGGACATCATAATCCTACTGGAAACATGGTGTCGTGGAGACATAGATACTCAGTGTCCCTCAGGCTATAGAGAAAATTTACTACCATCAATCAAATATAAAAATGTTAAACGGGGCCGAGACTCAGGTGGAGTCATCATTTGGCTTAAGCAGGACTTAGCACGGAATGAAAAAAGGTACCAGTCACATTTGGCTAAAACTTAAAAGGTACAATCTATTGTGACAATGAAATATACATATGTGCAGCTTATGCGCCTCCTTCAGATTCATCATATTATGATGATCAGTTTTTTGACAATCTCCATACAGAAATCATTCAATTTCAGGCAGAGGGTAAAGTGCTTCTTTGTGGAGATTTCAAAGCAAGAACAGGTTCTGAGCCTGACTACACTGATGCGGGAGGTAACCACCACATTTGGACACCTCTCCTTGTACAGTAGCCCTATTATAAATAATAGAAACAGTCCTGACCAAATACTGAACAAAAATGGGAAGGAGTTAATAGTAGAATCAGAGAGGACTCTTTAGGTCAGTTTACTTACTGCTCAGCGCTTGCGACAAGTGTAGTCGATTATGCCATCACTGACATTGACCCCTCCTCCATTAGTGCATTCACTGTCCGACCACAGACACCATTGTCAGATCACAGTCAGATCAATGTGTTTCTGAAGAAATGAACCGAAAATGTTCATTTATTAAAAACAGCCCAATAAACTCTACAACATAAACCAATCATACAGATGGGCTCCAAACAGTGCAGAGTGATTCATTGAAACATTAAACTCAAATGAAATGATGATATCTATACAGTTTTTCAATAACTCACAATACCAAAACAATAACGATGGTGTCAATTCGGCTCCTCAAAACATCAACTTCATATTCCAAAAAGCAGTATCGAAAGCGAAGTTGAGAAACCCAAAGAAATGCAACAGCAGAAACAAAAAACTAAATATTTCTGAAAAATGGTTTGATAATGAATGTAAAACAAAAACACCTAAGACAAATGTCAAATGAAAATCGTAAGCAGCAAAACAACCCAGAGCTACGATATGAATACATTGAAGCTCTAAAATAATATAAACATACACTGAAATGCAATAAATTGAATTATACCAACAAGACACTTAATGAAATTGAAAACGCAATTGACCAAAATCAATTCTTGTCACGTTCGTCATAGTGAGGAGACCAAGGCGCAGTGTGATATGAATACATCTTCTTTAATTAACGAAGAACACTAAACAAACTAACAAAATAACAAAAAACTAACGTGAAGCTAATACAACGAATGCTGACATGCAACTACACAGAGACAATAACCCACAAAACCAAAATGGCAAATTGCAACCTAAATAGGATCCCCAATCAAAGACAACGATAAACAGCTGTCTCTGATTGGGAACCAATTCAGGCCACCATAGACCGACAATAAACCTAGACTAACAAACACCCCATGACATACAAAAACCCTAGACAGGACAAACAAGCATACCCACCCTCGTCACACCCTGAGCTGACCAAAATAATACATAAAACATAGATAACTAAGATCAGGGCATGACAGTTCTGGGACATGTGGGACAATTTAAGCACGACAAAGCCACAATAATTAGCCATACTGTTACGTTCTGACCATCGTTCGTGTGTGTTCACAACCCAGTGTGTCCTATTCCTTGCACTCACCCGGAGGTGGGTGTCCCCGGCCTGGTACCACCATTGCCGGCTCCCCGCACCAGGCTGTCTCTCCGTCCCATCAACACAGGTGCTCCCGCCTGTCCGGCGCTACCAGAGTTTCCGCCCCTCAGTCCAGAGGCGCCAGAGCCCCTTAGTCCAGAGGCGCCAGAGCTCCTCAGTCCAGCACTGCCAGAGCCTTCCTGTCCAGCGCCGCCTGAGCCACCAGTCTGCCCAGCGCCGCCAGTGCCGACGGTCTGCCCAGCGCCACCAGTCTGCCCAGTGCCGCCAGTCTACCCAGTGCCGCCAATCTGCCCAGCGCTGCCAGTCTGCCCAGTGCCGCCAGTCTGGCCAGTGCCGCCAGTCTGCCCAGCGCCGCCAGTGCCGCCGGTCTGCCAGCGCCGCCAGTGCCGCCAGTCTGCCCAGCGCCGCCAGTGCCGCCAGTCTGCCCAGCGCCGCCAGTGCCGCCAGTCTGCCCAGCGCAGCCAGTGCCAGCAGTCTGCCCAGCGCCGCCAGTCTGCCCAGCGCCGCCAGTGCCACCAGTCTGCCCAGCGCCACCAGTCTGCCCAGCACCGCCAGTCTGCCCAGCGCCGCCAGATCCGCCATTCAGCCAGGATCTGCCAGAACTGCCAGTCAGCCAGGATCCGCCAGTCTGCCAGGATCTGCCAGAACTGCCAGGATCTGCCAGAACTGCCAGTCTGCCAGGATCCACCAGTCAGCCAGGATCTTCCAGATCAGCCAGGATCTGCCAGGATCCGCCATTCAGCCAGGATCTGCCATTCAGCCAGGATCCGCCAGAACTGCCAGTCAGCCAGGATCCGCCATTCAGCCAGGATCTGCCAGAACTGCCAGTCAACCAGGATCCGCCAGGATCCGCCAGTCAGCCAGGATCTTCCAGATCCGCCAGTCAGCCAGGATCCGCCAGTCAGCCAGGATCTGCCGGAACCGCCAGTCAGCCAGGATCCGCCATTCAGCCAGGATCTGCCAGAACTGCCAGTCAGCCAGGATCTGCCATTCAGCCAGGATCCGCCATTCAGCCAGGATCTGCCAGAACTGCCAGTCAGCCAGGATCTGCCAGTCAGCCAGGATCCACCAGTCAGCCAGGATCTTCCAGATCTGCCAGTCAGCCAGGATCCGCCATTCAGCCAGGATCTGCCGGAACCGCCAGTCAGCCAGGATCTGCCGGAACCGCCAGTCAGCCAGGATCTGCCGGAACCGCCAGTCAGCCAGGATCTGACGGAACCGCCAGCCAGCCAGGATCTGCCGGAACCACCAGCCAGCCAGGATCTGCTCGATTCATCAACCTGCCTGAGCTTCCTCTCAGTCCTGAGCTTCCTCTCAGTCCTGAGCTTCTTCTCAGTCCTGAGCTTCTTCTCAGTCCTGAGCTTCCCCTCAGTCCGGAGCTGCCCCTCAGTCCGGAGCTGCCCCTCAGTCCGGAGCTGCCCCTCAGTCCAGTGTGGCCCATTGTTAGGGTTCCTAGGCCAAGGTTAGCGGCGAGGGCTCGCCACTCAAGGGACGCTAAGGAGGGGGACTAAGACAATTATGGAGTGGGGTCCACGTCCAGCGCCAGAGCCGCCACCGCAGACAGATACCTACCCAGACTCTCCCCTATAGGTTTAGGTTGTGCGTTCGGAGTCCGCACCTTGGAGGGGGGGGGGGGGGGTACTGTCACGTGACCATCGTTCGTGTGTGTTTTCCTTGTTTTAGTGTTGGTCAGGACGTGAGCTGGGTGGGCATTCTATGTTGTGTGTCTGGTTTGTCCATTTCTATGTTAGGCCTGATATGGTTCTCAATCAGAGGCAAATGTTAGTCATTGTCTCTGATTGGGAACCATATTTAGGTAGCCTGTTTTGTGTTGGGTTTTGTGGGTGATTGTTCCTGTCTTTGTGTTTGTGGCACCAGATAGGACAAATCTATGACATCAACATCCCGCACTTCAGCCTTCTGGAGTGGGCCTGCCACCACCAGCCTGAGGAGAGACACATGGAACGAGGGGTTAATACGGTAATTAGTGGGTAGCTGTAACCTATAACATACCTCCTTCACTCTCCTCAGCACTTTAACTTCTTCGATATAAGGGGCGCTCTTTTAATTTTTGGATAAAAAAACGTTCCCGCTTTAAACAAGATATTTTGTCACGAAAAGATGCTTTGGAAAGAAAACACTCTGACGTTTCCAAAACTGCAAAGATATTGTCTGTGAGTGCCACAGAACTAATGCTACAGACGAAACCAAGATGAAATTTCATACAGGAAATGCCCCAGATTTTGAATGCGCTGTGTTCCAATGTCTCCTTATATGGCTGTGAATGTGCCAGGAATGAGCCTACACTTTCCGTCGTTTCCCCAAGGTGTCTGCAGCATTGTGACATATTTGTAGGCATATCATTGGAAGATTGACCATAAGAGACTACATTTACCAGGTGTCCGCTTGGTGTCCTCCGTCAAAATTATTGCGCAATCTCCAGCTGCGTCCACTTTTCCATTTGGTTCAGAGGCAACTGCCACGAATGATTTATCATCGAATAGATATGTGAAAAACACCTTGAGGATTGCTTCTAAACAACATTTGCCATGTTTCTGTCGATATTATGGAGTTAATTTGGAAAAAAGTTTGGCGTTGTAATGACTGAATTTTCAGGGTTTTTTCTTAGCCAAACGTGATGAACAAAATGGAGTGATTTCTCCTACACAAATAATATTTTTGGAAAAACTGAACATTTGCTATCTAACTGAGAATCTCCTCATTGAAAACATCCGAAGTTCTTCAAAGGCAAATGATTTTATTTGAATGCTTTTCTTGTTTTTGTGAAAATGTTGCCTGCTGAATGCTAGGCTTAATGCTATGCTAGCTATCAATACTCTTACACAAATGCTTGTGTAGCTATGGTTGAAAAGCATATTTTGAAAATCTGACAGTGACAGTATTGTTAACAAAAGGCTAAGCTTGTGAGCCAATATATTTATTTCATTTCATTTGCGATTTTCATGAATAGTTAACGTTGCGTTATGCTAATGAGCTTGAGGCTATGATTACACTCCCGGATATGGGATTGCTCGACGCTAGAGGTTAAACGGCCCTACAAACCGCAGACCCAGCTTCCGGAAGAACCGGCTGATACCCTAATACACATTGATAGGGAGAAAGGTTAGTGGAGGAGTGGCGTAGCGAGTTCTGGGCCATCTCTGCCCAGGGCACGAACTTTGCCCACTCCTCCGGCCGGTCCTGGCAATAACACTGCAGAAACATACCCACATCCTGGTTAACTCTCTCCACCTTCCCATTACTCTCGGGGTGAAAACCTGAGGTAAGGCTGACCGAGACCCCCAGACGTTCCATGAACGCCTTCCAGACCCTTGATGTGAACTGGGGACCCCGATCAGACACTATATCCTCAGGCACCCCATAGTGCCGGAAAACGTGTGTAAACAGGGTCTGCAGTTTGTAAGGCCGTAAGGAGACCGGACAAAGGGAGGAGACGACAGGACTTAGAAAAATGATCCACAATGACCAGGATCGTCTGTGAAGGTGGAAAATCAGTTAAAAAAATCCACCGACAGGTGAAACCACGGCGGTTGTGGAACGGGTAAGGGTTGTACCTTACCTCTGGGTAGGTGTCTAGGAGCCTTGCACTGGGCGCACACTGAGCAGGAGGAAACATAAATCCTCACGTCCTTAGCTGAAGTGGGCCACCAGTACCTCCCATCAAGACAGCGCACTGTCCAACCTATCCCAGGATGACCAGAGGAGGGTGATGTGTGGTTCCAATAGATCAGTCGGGCGCGGACAGCAGACAGAATGTACAGACGCCGAGCTGGACACTGAGGGGGAGAGGGCTCTGCACGTGACGCCCGCTCAATGTCCACGTCCAGCTCCCACACTACCGGCGCCACCAAACAAGAAGCTGAGAGTATGGGAATGGGAATGGGATCCATGGACCGCTCCATGGACCGCTCCTCTGTGTCATACAGCCGGGACAATGCGCCTGCCTTAACGTTCTGAGAGCCTGGTCTGTAAGAGAGGGTAAACACAAAACGAGTGAATAATATGGCCCACCTTGCCTAACGAGGATTCAGTCTCCTCGCCTCCCGGATGTACTCCAGATTGTGATGGTCAGTCCAGATGAGAAAAGGGTGGTTAGCCCCCTCAAGCCAATGTCTCCACGCCTTCAAGGCTTTTACGACAGCCAACAGTTCCCGGTCCCCCACATCATAGTTTCGCTGTAGTGACATCAATCGCTGTAGTGGTAAGAGGTAGCGGGTAACTATATCTCAACGTGATTTTATTGAGACCTCGATAATCGCCATCCTTCTTCTTCACAAAAAAGAAACTCGAGGAGACAGGAGAAATGGAGGGCTAAATGTACCCCTGACGCAGGGATTCGGACACATATGTCTCCATAGCCAAAGAGGTTACTGCTCAACAGGGGAGGTAGAAAAAGAGATGCACTTTCTCCTTTACTGTGATAAAAATTCCTCACAAAGAGATTCATTATTCACAGATACGACTACATTTATTCCAAATTTTAACTTATTAAACCCAGAGGAAAAACTAAAAATACTCATGGGCGAAGCAGCAATGGCTCCTCTTGCAGCCAAATATGTATTTGCCTGCCACAGCCTGAGGGACACTAAATAATAACATCTGCATAGTAAGCAGTAACTTACTTATTATTACAATTATTGTTATTACTATTATTACTATCATTTTCCATATTTATATTTTATATTTATTACATTTCTACTATTGACTGTTACCATTTTATTGTTATTATTTTTGTATTTAATTTTGTATTCTTGTTTACTACCATTTTATATTATTATTTGTTATTGTTTATAATTTTATTACAATGTACATTGTATACATTGTTGCTTTGGCAATATTGACACAATGTTTTTCATGACAAAAAAGCAGATTGAATTTGAACTTGAGAGAGAGAGAGAGAGATAGAGATGAGGAGAAAGAGATGATGAGAGAGAGGGAGAGAGAAAGAGATGAGGAGATAGAGAGATGAGGAGAGAAATGAGGAGACAGAGAGAGAGATGGTGAATCACTAAAACAATACAGAAATACACTACGGAAAAAGAAGGAACAGCACGTCAGAAATTAGCTCAATGTCATTGAAGAATCCATAGACTAACCACTTCTGGGAAAATTGGAAAACACTAAACAAACAACAACACAAAGAATGATCTATCCAAAATGGAGATGTATGGGTAAACCACTTCTCCAATCTTTTTGGCTCTATAACAAAGAATAAAGAGAAAAACATATACAGGATCAAATGCAAATCATAGAATCAACTATTAAAGACAACCAGAACCCACTGGATTCTCTAATTACCTTGAATGAGCTACAGCACAAAATAAAAACATTCCAACCCAAAAAGGCATGTGGTGTTGATGGTATCCTCAATGAAATGATTAAATATACAGACAACAAATTCCAATTGGTTATACTAAAACTCTTTATCATCCTTGGCTCTGGCATCTTCCCCAATATTTGGAAATAAGGACTGATCACCCCAATCCACAAAAGTGGAGAAAAATTTGACCCCAATAACTAGCGTGGGATATGCGTCAACAGTAACCTTGGGAAAATCCTCTGCATTATCATTAACAACAGACTCGTACATTTCCTCAATGAAAACAATGTACTGAGCAAATGTCAAATTGGCTTTTTATCAATTTACCGTACACCCTAATTGACAACCAAACAAACCAAAACAAAGGCAAAGTCTTCTCATGCTTTGTTGATTTCAAAACAGCCTTTGACTCATTTTGGCATGAGGGTCTGCTATACAAATTGATGGAAAGTGATGTTGGGGGTAAAACATACAACATTGTAAAATCCATGTACACAAACAACAAGTGTGCGGTTAAAATTGGCAAAAAGCACACACATTTCTTCCCACAGGGCCGTGGGGTGAGACAGGGATGCAGCTTAAGCCCCACCCTCTTCAACATATATATCAACAAATTGGCGTGGGCACTGGAAAAGTCTGCAGCAACAGGCCTCACCCTACTCGAATCTGAAGTCAAATGTCTACTGTTTGCTGATGATCTGGTGCTTCTGTCACCAACCAAGGAGGGCCTACAGCAGCACCTAGATATTCTGCACAGATTCGGGTAGACCTACCATACACAAAGGAGTGGTGGCCTCCCTGATAAACCCTGACCCTAATGCTCCACTATCTAAGGCATGAACAGGGAAAGGCATATCCACAGGAACAATGGGGATCCCTTACTGAGATTTACTGCTGCCTTGATTCCCAGAGGAAGCAACCCAGCACCAACCAGCAGTGTGACCTCTGCGACTACATATGGTGCTTGAGCGGGAACCCCCTCCGGTCTCCCTGTGCACCATCCCTCCTAACTCAATGGGTACAGGAGAGAGGGTGTAGTAAATCTCAGTAAGACCTAACTCCATGGGTACAGGAGAGAGGGTGTAGTAAATCTCAGTAAGACCAAAATAATGGTGTTCCAAAATAGGTCCAGTCGCCAGGACCACAAATACAAATTCCTTTTAGACACTGTTGCCCTAGAGCACACAAAAAACTATACATACCTTTGCCTAAACATCAACGCCACAGGTAACTTACACAAAGCTGTGAATGATCTGAGAGACAAGGCAAGAAGGGCATTCTACGCCATCAAAAGGAACATAAAATTCAACATACCAATTAGGATCTGGCTAAAAATACTTCAATCAGTCATAGAGCCCATTGCCCTTTATGGTTTTGAGGTCTGGGGTCCGCTCACCAACCAAGACTTCACAAAATGGGACAAACACCAAATTGAGACTCTGCATGCAGAATTCTGCAAAAATATCCTCTGTGTACAATGTAGAACACCAAATAATGCATGCAGAGCAGAATTAGGCCGATACCCACTAATTATCAAAATCCAGAAAAGAGCCATTAAATTCTACAACCACCTAAAAGGAAGCGATTCCCAATCCTTCCATAACAAAGCCATCACCTACAGAGAGATGAACCCGGAGAAGAGTCCCCTAAGCAAGCTGGTCCTGGGGCTCTGTTCACAAACACAAACACACCCCACAGAGCCCCAGGACAGCAGCACAATTAGACCCAATCAAATCATGAGAAAACAAAAAGATAATTACTTGACACATTGGAAAGAGTTAACCTCTTGAAACTCCCCATCCCGGATCCGGGATTGTGACTAAGCCTCAGGCTCATTAGCATAACGCAACGTTAACGATTTCTGAAAATCGCAAATAAAATTAAAATAATGCGTTTGCTCTCAAGCTTAGCCTTTTCTTAACAACACTGTCATCTCAGATTTTCAAAATATGCTTTTGAACCATAGAAATTGACTAATTTGTGTAAGAGTATGCAAAGCTAGCATAGCATTTTGTGTAGCATGTAGCACGCAACATTTTCACAAAAGCCAGATAACCAAATAAATAAAATCATTTACCTTTGAAGAGCTTCTGATGTTTTCAATGAGGAGACTCCCAGCCACATACCAAATGCGCAGTGTTTCCTGAAAGCGTCTGTGTGTAGGAGAAATCGTTCCGTTTTCTACATTGCGCCTGGCTACCAAAACGAACCGAAAATGCAGTCACCTACAACGTGAAACTTTTTCCGGATTAACTACATAATATCGACCGAAACATGGCAAACGTTGTTTGGAATCAATCCTCAAGGTGTTTTTTCACATATCTCTTCATTGACATGCAGTTCATGGAAGCTTGCTTCTCTCTCTGTGCCCCATGGAAAAATACTGGCAGGTGACTTTTGCGCACCAATTTCGGCGCAGGACACCGGGCGGACACGTGGTAAATGTGGTCTCTTATGGTCAATCTTCCAACGATCTGCCTACAAATACGTCACAATGCTGCAGACACCTTGGGGAAACGACAGAAAGGGCAGACTCATTCCTCTTGCGTTCACAGCCATATAAGGAGATCATGAAAGACAGAGCCTCAAAAATCCTTGTCATTTCCTGGATGCCAAGTCATCTTGGTTTTGCCTGAAGCTCACGTTAAAGGGCACGCACAGAGAAGATATTTGTATTTCTGGACACGTCAGAGTGTTTTCTTTCGAACAGTAGCAATTATATGCATAGTCGAGCATCTTTTTGTGACAAAATATCTTGTTTAAAACGGGAACGTTTTTCTTCCAAAAATGAAATAGCGCCACCATAAGTGTAAGAGGTTAACAAAAAACAGAGCAAACTAGAATGCTATTTGGCCCTAAACAGAGAGTACACCGTGGCAGAATACCTGACCACTGTGACTGACCCAAAATTAAGGAAAGCTTTGACTATGTACAGACTCAGTGAGCATAGCCTTGCCATTGAGAAAGGCCGCCGTAGGCAGACATGGCTCTCAAGCGAAGACAGGTTATGTGCACACTGCCCACAAAATGAGGTGGAAACTGAGCTGCACTTCCTAACCTCCTGTCCAATGTATGACCATATTAGAGACACATATTTCCCTCAGATTACACAGATCCACAAAGAATTCGAAAACAAACACAATTTTGATAAACTCCCATATCTACTGGGTGAAATTCCACAGTGTGCCATCACAGCAGCAAGATTTGTGACCTATTGCCACAAGAAAAGGGCAACCCGTGAAGAACACCATTGTAAATACAACCACTATTTATGCTTATTTATTTTCCCTTTTGTACTTTTAACCATTTGTACATTGTTACAACACTGTGTATATATATATATATATATATATACCTCTCAATTCAATTCAAAGGGCTTTATTGGCATGGGAAACGTGTTAACATTGCCAAAGCAAGTGAGGTAGATAATATACAAAAGTGAAATAAACAATAAAAAATAACAGTAAACATTACACATACAGTAATTTCTAAACAATAAAGACATAACAAATGTCATATTATATATATATATATTATATATATATATATATATATATATATATATATATATATATATAATATATATATATATATATTCAATTGAATTGAATATATATATAATATAATACAGTAAAGACATTACAAATGTCATATTATATATATATATATATATATATATATTACATTTAATTTAATATGACATTGGTAATGCCAATAAAGCCCCTTGAATTGAATTGAATTAAAAACAAAATTGCCACCCAAGCACTGAAATTAGTACCATGACTGAGTATATGCTGCCACTCCCACAACATACCCCAGTCAACCTCATTAGCCTCATCACTATGTGTCTCCTGTAGAAAAACTACATGAAGCCTTTTCTGTTTTATTACTTCTAATACCTAAGCCCTCTTATTCCTGTCCCTTCCCCCATTCATATTGAGAGAACCGACCCTTAGTACCTCCATATAGAAAAGAGAAAGGAGAAGCAGAAGAAACCACAGAGAAACCAAAGAGAAAAAAGACACCCTATGAGGCATGATCATCATTATTTTAATTTTCTCTTAAACTGACCACGTTTCCCACTACCTTTTGCTGCTGTGACAGCAGTAACACATTTCCTCAAACGAAAACGCTTCTTCTCACTCAACTGGTCTAACCCCACCGTCTTCTGTAACATCACAACTGACCTCACAAATTTATCAACATCAAACTAATCTGCCAATTTGACAGATTTCCCAAAAGTCTGATCCAGGAACCCATTTATCTCCTCTAGATTGTAAATTGAGTCGTCACCAGCTGCTATCTTATCAATAGAGACGTCCATATCCTTCTCCTGATCCTCCTCAGCTGAGGCCACAGACAACTGACTCCCCTCTACCACATCCCTTTCAACACTCCCCACTTGCACCCCATCACTCGTACCAGGCATTTCCTCCACTACCTGGGAGATTAGCTCCACATGAACCCCCTCCTGTACCCCATTACTCATAGTGGGCATCTCCTCCACTATCTGGGAGATTAGCTCCACATGAACACCCTCCTGTACCCCATTACTCATAGTGGGCATCTCCTCCACTACCTGGGAGCTCCACATGAACCCCCTCCTGTACCCCATTACTCATAGTGGGCATCTCCTCCACTACCTGGGAGATTAGCTCCACATGAACCCCCTCCTGTACCCCATTACTCATAGTGGGCATCTCCTCCACTACCTGGGAGATTAGCTCCACATGAACACCCTCCACCCCATTACTCATAGTGGGCATCTCCTCCACTACCTGGGAGCTCCACATGAACCCCCTCCTGTACCCCATTACTCATAGTGGGCATCTCCTCCACTATCTGGGAGATTAGCTCCACCTGAACCCCCTCCTGTACCCCATTACTCATAGTGGGCATCTCCTCCACTATCTGGGAGATTAGCTCCACCTGAACCCCCTCCTGTACCCCATTACTCGTAGTGGGCATCTCCTCCACTATCTGGGAGATTAGCTCCACCTGAACCCCCTCCTGTACCCCATTACTCATAGTGGGCATCTCCTCCACTATCTGGGAGATTAGCTCCACCTGAACCCCCTCCTGTACCCCATTACTCATAGTGGGCATCTCCTCCACTATCTGGGAGATTAGCTCCACCTGAACCCCCTCCTGTACCCCATTACTCATAGTGGGCATCTCCTCCACTATCTGGGAGATTAGCTCCACATGAACCCCCTCCTGTACCCCATTACTCATAGTGGGCATCTCCTCCACTATCTGGGAGATTAGCTCCACCTGAACCCCCTCCTGTACCCCATTACTCATAGTGGGCATCTCCTCCACTATCTGGGAGATTAGCTCCACCTGAACCCCCTCCTGTACCCCATTACTCATAGTGGGCATCTCCTCCACTATCTGGGAGATTAGCTCCACCTGAACCCCCTCCTGTACCCCATTACTCATAGTGGGCATCTCCTCCACTATCTGGGAGATTAGCTCCACCTGAACCCCCTCCTGTACCCCAGCACTCGTCCTGGGCACCTGCTCACCAGTCTGAGGAACTGGCTCTTCAGATACATCCTTACCTTCTACAACAATATTTTTCTGCTGAATAACATTTCCCTCTGGTACAAGTTGCAACTCCATCCCCTCCATAACTTGTTCCTCAGCAACAGGTGCTTGTGGCTGCTCTACCGCTGTCAGCCCACCTCTCCCTATGTCAGTGGGCCCAGGCGTTACGATGACCACCTGTCGCTTATGGCCAACATCACCACACTCAAAACACCGTTGACTACCCGTACTAGCATTAGTCATATACAATCTGTTGTCATACTTGACTTTAAACGATAACTCCAAAGTCTGCTCCGGTGAGTCCAAAAACATAAACCCCTGTCACCAAAACGACATAACCTGTTTCAAAGCCGGGTGTTTGCAACCCAACGGGACAATCTTAATTGAACTTGCGAACTTCCCAAAGCGCAATAACCCGCGCTCCAATAGCTCATTTGGAATAAACGGCGGTACATTTGAAATCAGTACCCTTGTTGATGGAGAAAAAAGCGGTGTAACTTGAATAAACATTCCTTTAAGAAGTACACCATGCTCAACCATACGATCAACCAGATACTCTTCTTTAAGAAGTACGCCATGCTCAACCATATAATCAACCAGATACTCTTCTTTAAGAAGTACACCATGCTCAACCATACGATCAACCAGATACTCTTCTTTAAGAAGTACACCATGCTCAACCATATAATCAACCAGATACTCTTCTTTAAGAAGTACACCATGCTCAACCATCCGATCAACAAGACACTCTTCTTTAAGAAGTACACCATGCTCAACCATACGATCAACAAGACACTCTTCTTTAAGAAGTACGCCATGCTCAACAATACGATCAACAAGACACTCTTCTTTAAGAAGTACACCATGCTCAACCATTCGATCAACAAGACACTCTTCTTTAAGAAGTACACCATGCTCAACCATACGATCTACAAGACACTCTTCTTTAAGAAGTACGCCATGCTCAACCATCCGATCAACCAGACACTCTTCTTTAAGAAGTACACCATGCTCAACCATCCGATCAACCAGACACTCTTCTTTAAGAAGTACGCCATGCTCAACCATCCGATCAACAAGACACTCTTCTTTAAGAAGTACGCCATGCTCAACCATATGATCAACAAGACACTCTTCTTTAAGAAGTACACCATGCTCAACCATACGATCAACAAGACACTCTTCTTCAAGAAAAACCACCATCGCTTTATTCATCCGTGACGCATAAGCAACATTCTCATATCCTACCTTCTCTCCTACAGCGACCAGAAACTCCTGCACAGTGACAGTAGCTTCAGGAACACACTTAAAGCCGTGACGAAGTAGTAGGGTAATTTTGACACGAAAAACAATATACTTAATTCTACCACAACAACTAAATAAAAATTATGATAACCTTAATCATGCATAGGAAGAAAAAAAAAGATAGCACCAAGAAAAGGAAACAAGATATCTAACTCCACCCAACACTCGCACTCACTCACACAATTCCCAGCATGCACCAAACACTCCCAGCATGCAGAGAGAGAGAGAGAGATGATGAGATAGAGAGGGAGAGAGAGAGATGAGGAGAGAGAGGGAGAGAGAGAGAGATGAGGGGACAGAGAGATACATAGGAAATGAGATAGACCTTAATCATGAGAGGAGAGAGATGAGGAGATAGAGAGAGAGAGAGATGAGGGAGAGAGAGAGAGAGAGAGAGAGAGAGAGGAGAGGAGGGAGAGAGGGAGAGAGAGACTGAGGAGATAGAGAGAGAGAGAGAGAGAGAGAGAGAGAGAGAGAGAGAGAGAGAGAGAGAGAGAGAGAGAGAGAGAGAGAGAGAGAGAGAGATGAGGAGAGAGAGAGAGAGAGAGAGAGAGAGAGAGAGAGAGAGAGAGATGAGGAGAGAGAGAGAGAGGAGAGGAGAGAGAGAGAGAGAGAGAGAGAGAGAGAGAGATGAGGAGAGAGAGAGAGAGAGAGAGAGAGAGAGAGAGAGATGAGGAGAGAGAGAGAGGAGATAGAGAGAGAGAGATGAGAGAGAGAGAGAGAGAGAGAGAGAGAGAGAGAGAGAGAGAGAGAGAGAGAGAGAGAGAGAGAGAGAGATAGAGAGAGAGAGAGAGAGAGAGAGAGAGAGAGAGAGAGAGATGAGGAGAGAGAGGGAGAGAGAGATGAGGAGATAGAGAGAGAGAGATGAGGAGAGAGAGAGAGAGAGAGAGAGAGAGAGAGAGATGAGGAGAGAGAGAGAGAGAGAGAGAGAGAGAGAGAGAGATGAGGAGAGAGAGGGAGAGAGAGATGAGGAGATAGAGAGAGATGAGGAGAGAGAGAGAGAGAGAGAGAGAGAGAGAGATGAGGAGATGAGGGAGAGAGGAGAGAGAGAGAGGAGAGAGAGAGAGAGAGAGAGAGAGAGAGAGAGTGAGAGATTTGGTGAGAGAGAGAGAGAGAGAGAGAGAGAGAGAGATGAGGAGAGAGAGAGAGAGAGAGAGAGAGAGAGAGAGAGAGAGAGAGAGAGAGAGAGAGAGAGAGAGAGAGAGAGAGAGATGAGGAGAGAGAGAGGGAGAGAGAGATGAGGAGAGAGAGAGAGAGAGAGAGAGAGAGAGAGAGAGAGAGAGAGAGAGGAGAGAGAGAGAGAGAGAGAGAGAGAGAGAGAGGAGAGAGAGAGAGAGAGAGAGGAGAGAGAGAGATGAGAGAGAGAGAGAGAGAGAGAGAGAGAGAGAGAGAGAGAGAGAGAGAGAGAGAGAGAGAGAGAGAGAGAGAGAGATGAGGAGAGAGAGAGAGAGAGAGAGAGAGAGAGAGAGAGAGAGAGAGAGAGAGAGAGGAGAGAGAGAGAGAGAGAGAGAGAGAGAGAGAGAGAGAGAGAGAGAGAGAGAGAGAGAGAGAGAGAGATGAGGAGAGAGGGAGAGAGAGAGAGAGAGAGAGAGAGAGAGAGAGATGAGGAGATAGAACACAGAAACAGAACTGACACCTTCCTTCAGAGTATTGAGGGGATAAAACATAAACATGAACGTGTGTGTACATTAATGTGTACATGCGCGCGTGCGACTTTTGGAATGTTACAGAAAAAGGTTTCTGAATGTTTCCATCATTGTAATGCATAGAAATGTTGAGTGAGCAATCCAAAACAAAATAGTAAAATAACTTCCTATTCGTTTAAAAAGCCGAGGCTTTTTGAACAACCTGACACTGAAGTGAACATACATCATCCTACACAAACAGATCCACAATTGAGCACACACTACATATGATCACACACACACTCCCACACATTCACACAAGCACTCATGGCTAATCTCACATTTTCTCTGCCAAGTCTTCCTCCATCTTTCTCCTTGGCTTGTGAAGTAATTGCAGCATGTATTGAAAAGGAGGGCTGGGAGGGGGATGGAGGGGGATGGAGAAAATCTATTTCCCAATACTATCTAACTGCAGCTTTCCACCAATGGACTGGCGTTCCTGGTACTGACTGTGTCCCATTGATTCCTTCCCTGACATCATCTGAAAATCTATGAGCATAAAGGACAGCCAGAAGAAGTACAAACCACATAATGTTCTTATACACTCGCTCCAGAGGACTCTGTCTCACCCACTCTCTCTTCTCTGGCTTATTCCTCTCTCTTCCTATTCACTTCAGCCCTACCCCCCTCTAAGTTGTACCACGGGAGGGATGGATGGAGGGTTGGAAGAGAGGAGTGGACGATGGAGGAGCTTGGAGAGAAGGAGAGGGTCATTGGGGAGAGGCTGTATGGATAACTCTGTGCCGGTTGTGACAATGCATTATACAGTATAGAGCGAATCACATCCTGTCACCGAGGAATAACTCACTTTCCTCAGTGGAAACCTAGCATTAAATAATGGTTCACATTTTCATGGTCTGATGACGATTAGAGCATTTTCAGAACTGCATCACTCACAGTAAATCTCCTCTTTATCCTGAAATGCTCAGCCTATTAAACATTTGCGAGACAACATTTGCTGGACTGATCTTTATGGCCTGCACTCATCTAAACTGATTTGTTCTGTGCCAGACAGCTCACTGCATACACTTGTGTGTGGGAGTGGGGAGGCTATTCTTTTCTACCTGCCCATCAGGCCTATACTAAGACTAATCTCTGAAAAAACTATACTTTTTTCCTGAGCAATGTCAGAACAACTTCTATCACAGTCTAGAGTCAAATAATCAATGCAGTAAGAGAAAAAAACAATCAACCTTCTTGGAAATTGTCACCACCGTGTTCCAAGGGGCTTTATAAACATTGGCGTGTCAATCAGACCCAATGCTATTGATCGTCTTTACCACTCGTGGCACCAGATAATGATGATTATTTCCTGACTGTAGGCTGCCTCTGAAGCACTATAGGGAAACATAAAGAGCACTTAAATATTTATGAGTGTGTGGGGCAGGTGGTGGTGGAATAACTCTGGTTCTAGATGGTCAACGCACATTTAATTCAGGTATATTGTACCATTACAGCCTTTGTCAAAGGGTCTGGGGTTAGCTTGATCCAAGAAAATGTTCATAATTATATTTTCAGACCACAGCTAGTGTATAAAAGAAAGGATCATTGGTACAGAGAAGGGATGCAAATAGACAGACAGACAGACAGACAGACAGACAGACAGACAGACAGGCAGTCAGGCAGGTAGACAGTCCTCGGATCAGCCACATATCGTCTGCCTTTCCTCTCTGCCGCCACCACTAATTAGTCACAGCTGAGTTCATACAGAGGCGTCTGCAACGGAGACCAGGGAGCGCAATGCAAATATCGCTAGCTCGTTCACACTCACCACACTCAACAGACATTCCTGCAGTGTTGCTTCTGACTATATCTCATATAAGGTAATCCGATGCAAAGTAAAACATTCAAATCATTTCAAAACGTACAACAACATATTCATAACTTTACAGGCAATCTTATAGAATAACATGAAGATGCATGAGACAGCATTAAATGTTAATTTGCTGACATGATGCGGCACCATAGCAAGTGTCCATAAGTCACCAGTCAGGAGTAGTAGTGATGTGTAGTCACTCTGTACTCCACTCTCAGCCACTGTTATCAGCCAATGGCTATCGTGATTTGAAAAATCTTCCTCTGTGTGTGTGTGTGTGTGTGTGTGTGTGTGTGTGTGTGTGTGTGTGTGTGTGTGTGTGTGTGTGTGTGTGTGTGTGTGTGTAACAGTATAACTTTAGACCGTCCCCTCACCCATACCCGGGCACCCGGACCCTCTGCACACATCAAACAGTCAGGGACCCATCTGCGGTGAACCACTATCAACAGAGCACGTCACCCGCTATTTAGCGCGCACCGCTAACATTTACATTTACATTTAAGTCATTTAGCAGACGCTCTTATCCAGAGCGACTTACAAATTGGTGAATTCACCTTCTGACATCCAGTGGAACAGCCACTTTACAATAGTGCATCTAAATCATTAAGGGGGGGGGTGGTGAGAAGGATTACTTATCTTATCCTAGGTATTCCTTGAAGAGGTGGGGTTTCAGGTGTCTCCGGAAGGTGGTGATTGACCCTACGTGAGGAGTTTGTTCCACCATTGGGGGTCTCAGTTTTGAGCGGGAAGTACTTCCTCAATGGTCAGCAGGCCAGAGGTGGATGAAGGGCCTGATCAGAGCCTGGAGGTACTGCGGTGCCGTTTTAGGCGCACCATGGTCTTGTAGCGGATGCGAGCTTCAACTGGAAGCTAACTAAGCTAGCCGTTTCACATCCGTTACGTGTGTGTGTGTGTGTGTGTGTGTGTGTGTGTGTGTGTGTGTGTGTGTGTGTGTGTGTGTGTGTGTGTGTGTGTGTGTGTGTGTGTGTGTGTGTGTGTGTGTGTGTGTGTGTGTGTGTGTGTGTGTGTGTGTGTGTGTGTGTGTGTGTGTGTGTGTGTGTGTGTGTGTGTGTGTGTGTGTGTGTGTGTGTGTGTGTGTGTCACTGGTTGCCGGACTGGTTCTGTGTCGAAACCTGTGTCAAGGTATGGTACAACCCTATGAGCACACACAACTCCAAAGTCACCTCTCCCAATGAAAGGGTACTACACAGCCCCACCAAGCTATGATCCCGAACAGTTAAAGTCCATATGTCACATAAGTGCCATTGCTAACAGCAACCACATGGTGAACTTGTTCAGTTTCCTTGTTCAGAATTGGATCAGATCTCTATTTCTATGCCCTACCTGCCTGCCTGCACACCAGGTCCTGTGATGAGATGTGTTCTGACACCCTCAACATGCCCACAACATAAGGTGACTTCCTCCATAAAACAGTTATTGAGAAGTTGGCTTCTTGCCACACACATAAACACAAGTAAACAATCTGAGACATCACTGAAGTGCCCTGTGGTTAACAAACATGTCAGAGATGCTGCACAGCACAGTGCCACAGCTGTGTCCAAACAACCAGCCACGTCCTCTGGCTCCTCAAAGACAACACGTCTGTGTCAAGAAAATGACAACCTAGCGCACTTGTCATTTATCGCTACAAGCAGGGAGTTTAGAGTCTGGACCGTCTTGGGTCATGTTGAGCTGTCTAAAAAAGGAATAGACCAGCTTTAGGTTAGTTAGGGAAGGAACAGGGTGTACACAAATAGTTATGGAGGTGAGAGAGGGTGAGGGTAGAGGGAGAGGAAAAGGGAGAATGTAGAGGGAAAGAGTATAGGGAGAGGGTAAATAGAGGGAGAAAGAGAGGGTAGAGGGAGAGGGTTGATAGAGGGAGAGGCTAGAGGAAGGGGAAATGGTAGAGGGAGAGGGAGAGGGAGGGGTAGATAGAGGGTGAGGGTACAGGGAGAGGGAGAATGAGAGGGAAGAGGGAAGGGGGAAGAGGGAAGAGGGTTGAGGGAAGAGGGAAGAGGGAAGAGGGAAGAGGGAAGAGGGTTGAGGGAAGAGGGAAGAGGGAGAGGGTAGAGGGAGAGGGAGAATGAGAGGGAAGAGGGAAGAGGGAAGAGGGTTGAGGGTTGAGGGAAGAGGGAGAGGGAGAATGAGAGGGAGAGGGAAGAGGGAAGAGGGAAAAGGGTTGAGGGAAGAGGGAAGAGGGAGAGGGTAGAGGGAGAGGGGCTCAGGAGCAAGCAACACATGGTGGTGTCTGCTCCCTGCTACAGACCTTCGGAGAGATGAAAGGTAGAATGGAGGAAGTGTCAAGGAGAGATAGGGGGGAGAGAGAGCTCGTCAGGAAAGCGAAAGGGGAAAAACAGTGCTGAACACAGAGGAAGAAGGAAGGGGAGGGGCCAGGGACAGAGACTGGTGTAAAGAGAAGATCCTGTTTTCTCCCTTGATACAGTACACACACTAAATAGTCTTCGCAAGGGATTTCTGAGACAGACCCTTTCCTTTGTTCAGTTAATAGGCAGGCCACTCTAAATGGGCAGTTTTTCAACCCTCTGACACAAAGACACTTTTTCATGACTCCTCAGCACCATCGTTTTGCTGCTCTTCTTCCTCACATACCTCAGACAGAGGCCCCTCTGTGTGCTGTTCTCCCACAGAACATGGACACTGAGAAAACTCTCTCACACAGCTTACCACGGCCAGCCCCACTGTCCCTTCCCCTGAACACCCCTATACACTGCCAGGCAACACACAGATACTCACCGACAGGGAACAATGAGACTCAACAGGCTCTTTCCCTGGGTCTTCCCTGGGTCTTCCCTGGGTCTTCCCTGGGTCTTCCCTGGGTCTTCCCTGGGTCTTCCCTGGGCCTTCCCTATATCTTCCCTGGGTCTTCCCTGGGTCTTCCCTATATCTTCCCTGGGCCTTCCCTATATCTTCCCTGGGTCTTCCCTGGGTCTTCCCTATATCTTCCCTGGGTCTTCCCTATATCTTCCCTGGGTCTTCCCTATATCTTCCCTGGGTCTTCCCTATATCTTCCCTGGGTCTTCCCTATATCTTCCCTGGGTCTTCCCTGGGTCTTCCCTATATCTTCCCTGGGTCTTCCCTATGTCTTCCCTGGGAGTTTGTGAGGCATTCAATGGTCAAATAATTGTCAGTCATAATGCCCAATGGCAGAAGTCAACACTTATCCTCATAAAGGTTTGCTTGTAAAGAAACAAATCAATAACACAAAATGATATCCTGAGCCTGACAGTTAAAGGGTTTGTTTAGAAAAGAGTTGTGTTGACCAAAGTGTTATTCTTCAGAGCCATCATATACATTGTAATGAGGTTGATCAGGGCCCTATTTCGTGACAGTCTCCATTCCACAACAATATTCCTATGTGAGTAACTGCTCCTACTTAAAGTGGTATACACATTGCCAACTGGAGAAGATCCTCAGGCCTTTTGGCTCACATTGGAGGTGAGTTGAGTCTGTTATCTAATAGTAATTTCCGCAGGTGGTTTTGTGCTTCACTGTTTTTTCACTACATTCCCTCATGCAAACAGGAAATTGTTTATCTCAAGACAGACATGAAATATCATGTCTTATGGTCAAATGTTTTTTCATGATTACTTGAATCCGGTTGCATATTAACACGAGACCAATTGGTATGCCAGTAATTCATATATTTCCAAAAGGTATCCGATCCACTAACAAATCAAATCTGATGATGTATACACAACGGTACACATTAATGCATCCATGTGGAACTTATTCTAACTCTGAGGTACAGCCAGTCAATGATGATGTTTTCGGTGTGTAGGTTAGGCACCATATAGCTCCTTCATAGACCTGTCTGCCGGCTTTTGACAGATCAATCTCCCTCCCAGCAGCCAGACGTCCCCTGGGCCTCCCTTGCCTTATATCTAGCCTCTGCCTGCCTCACACTTCACTCACACTCTGACACTGACGCACCACACTGCACCACACTGCACCACACCACACCGGCTGCTCAATCACACAGCTCCCCTGGACCCATAGAGAAACACACACACACACACACACACACACACACACACACACACACACACACACACACACACACTTAGCTGACCATGCCCCATAGCCAAAGACATCATCACATTTTGGAATTCTCACAGTCAAGGATGTGGAGATAGACAGATGCTGTGTATGACTCCCTCTTCAACATTCTCTCCGCTCTGTGAATCACACCGTTCCTGGGCCTCCCTCAAGCCCATTCATGCCCTCAGCCAGCATATCAATACATGTACAAGCAATTTGTCTTCCCTCCTCGGAAATTGGGTAAATTCCATCCTCCCCTTCCCTCTGGGTATGAGAACTGCATAACCATTAGTTGTGGTATTTTTGTTTTCTAAGTGGAGCATGTGTTTGTTCTGTCTTTAATGTGTTACACTGTGTCTTCATTGGATTATCACTGTTTCAACTCAGCAGCTCTGACTGCAGGGATCTCAATCTGTGAAACTCAGGCTTTCTCAGCCACAATGTCAACACTATCTGTAATCCACTAGCCATTTCTATGTCCTAAACTGGGGCATGCTAAGTCTCTGCTGCTGGAAACTTTCCCGTCTTGCTTCTTCACAAGACTTTTCATCCCCTGCGATGCCTGGTGGTAACGTAGCGATGGGATTAGGAGAGACCCAGAGTGTGTCTCAGTCTGCAACCAGGGACGACCATAGTCCTATGACCTGCTAACCCCGCAGTCATTGTCCTGCTTCCCAGAGACCAATTCCAGGTGCCAGGCAATAGAGAAGATGCTTTCCCAAGAATGAAACAGACTGACTGAAATAGTTCCTTCCCTCACTGCACCCCCACCACCACACAAAAAAAACTCAACTCTGAAAGGGACACCATCTCCCCTTATTTCACACACACTCTCTCTCTCTCTTTTAAAGAGCGGCAACAGGAGTGTCCTGCTCTTTCTCTCTCTTTCAAAACTAAATTCTCCTCTTTTTTGAGGTGGTTGGGGGGCTGGTGGGAGGACAGTTGTTTTGTCTCGCTCCATTTGCTGATTTACATCTCCACAGCTTCTCTATCAAAGTGCCTATTGTGACGACTGACCTATGAACATTTCAGAGGACACTGGGGGCCGCACTCCTTTGACAGGCCAGCCAACACACACACACACACACACACACACACACACACACACACACACACACACACACACACACACACACACACACACACACACACACACACACACACTCACACACTCACACACTCACACAAATATAAACTCTTCTAAGCCCTGTTCTAACACACAAACACACACACACACAGAATCCCACAGACCATCTCTCTTTCTGCTCTTCTCCCTTCACATGCAGAGACTCCAGAAGGGAGGGAGGGGGACGGTTCCTCCTGGAATTAAGGAGAGAGAGCCATTTGCACACCAATTGTTTTTCCTTCTCTCTGAGCCAGGAATGAGAGAAAGACCACCTCTCTCTCACCCTGGGGCCACCGTCCCCCTCCTCCTCTTCCTCCTCCTCCTCCTCCTCCTCCTCCCTCCCTCCCTCCTTCCCTCCTCCTCTGTGAAATCAGTGTGAATGGAGAGCTACATTCAGAGGGGATGAATGGGTTGGGGTGGGAATGGGTGGGGGGTCACTCTGACCCCTGCAGCCCTCCAATGCCAGAGCCACATGTGCAGCATATTAACATATGAAGCCCTGTCACTGCTCTGTCCACCCTCCCAACTGACCCCATTTACATTCACACACACACACACAGTGAGTGTTTGGGTCACGCACTATACGGTTATATCACCATAAAGCATAAAGCTCTAAGCTCCAGTACAAACCCTTATAGAGTGTTGCTGCCCAAAAAGAGGAGTGGACGTGTGAGCTGGGGGGACACAGAGGGTGATTGGGGCCAGGGGCAGGCAACAGGGACGCACCAGAAACCGGCAGAAAACAGAATTAGTCCCACAATGGCAATAAAAGACGAGGATTCCACCACCGGAATAAAAATAGGAACCCTTCTGCAATCACCAAATCAGAAAACCATTGAGTTGTAGTTAAGCAAATTGGAAAAACAAGTGCAAAAATGTGAGGAGAGGGCCAAAGAAAACGTACCTTGGGCCTGGGCTGCACAGGGACCTTTTTTAGACTGTTTTTCCTGTTAGAGTTTCCCTCTTCGAGACAGTGCGTCACGTACAGACATTAACCCTTCGTTGGCTACGCACCACACTTCCCTGTGGAGAAACCCATAGTCCCCGTTCTCAGAGTGGATGTGTCTTTACATATCTTCTGGATCCAATGTGTTTGGACAGAATCTCCACAGAACACTCATCAGGCTGTAATGTATTTCACGGCAGATGTGTTTTATTATCATATTACAGCTTGTGGTTTGGGTCAGGTTGTGGTTTGGGTCAGGTTGTGGTTTGGGTCAGGTTGTGGTTTGGGTCGGCTTGTGGTTTGGGTCAGGTTGTGGTTTGTGTCAGGTTGTGGTTTGGGTCAGCTTGTGGTTTGGGTCAGGTTGTGGTTTGGGTCAGCTTGTGGTTTGGGTCAGCTTGTGGTTTGGGTCAGGTTGTGGTTTGGGTCAGCTTGTGGTTTGGGTCAGGCTGTGGTTTGGGTCAGGTTGTGGTTTGGGTCAGCTTGTGGTTTGGGTCAGGTTGTGGTTTGGGTCAGGTTGTGGTTTGGGTCAGGTTGTGGTTTGGGTCAGCTTGTGGTTTGGGTGGTGGTTTGGGTCAGGTTGTGGTTTGGGTCAGGTTGTGGTTTGGGTCAGCTTGTGGTTTGGGTCAGCTTGTGGTTTGGGTCAGGCTGTGGTTTGGGTCAGGTTGTGGTTTGGGTCAGGTTGTGGTTTGGGTCAGGCTGTGGTTTGGGTCAGCTTGTGGTTTGGGTCAGGTTGTGGTTTGGGTCAGCTTGTGGTTTGGGTCAGGTTGTGGTTTGGGTCAGGCTGTGGTTTGGGTCAGGCTGTGGTTTGGGTCAGGTTGTGGTTTGGGTCAGGTTGTGGTTTGGGTCAGGTTGTGGTTTGGGTCAGCTTATGGTTTGGGTCAGGTTGTGGTTTGGGTCAGGCTCTGGTTTGGGTCAGCTTGTTGTTTGGGTCAGCTTGTGGTTTGGGTCAGGTTGTGGTTTGGGTCAGGTTGTGGTTTGGGTCAGGCTGTGGTTTGGGTCAGGTTGTGGTTTGGGTCAGCTTATGGTTTGGGTCAGGGTCAGGTCAGCTTGTGGTTTGGGTCAGGTTGTGGTTTGGGTCAGGTTGTGGTTTGGGTCAGCTTGTGGTTTGGGTCAGGTTGTGGTTTGGGTCAGGTTGTGGTTTGGGTCAGGTTGTGGTTTGGGTCAGGTTGTGGTTTGGGTCAGGTTGTGGTTTGGGTCAGGTTGTGGTTTGGGTCAGCTTATGGTTTGGGTCAGGTTGTGGTTTGGGTCAGCTTGTGGTTTTATGGTTTGGGTCAGGTTGTGGTTTGGGTCAGGCTCTGGTTTGGGTCAGCTTGTGGTTTGGGTCAGGTTGTGGTTTGGGTCAGGTTGTGGTTTGGGTCAGGCTGTGGTTTGGGTCAGGTTGTGGTTTGGGTCAGGTTGTGGTTTGGGTCAGCTTGTGGTTTGGGTCAGGTTGTGGTTTGGGTCAGCTTGTGGTTTGGGTCAGGTTGTGGTTTGGGTCAGGTTGTGGTTTGGGTCAGCTTGTGGTTTGGGTCAGCTTATGGTTTGGGTCAGGTTGTGGTTTGGGTCAGGCTCTGGTTTGGGTCAGCTTGTGGTTTGGGTCAGGTTGTGGTTTGGGTCAGGTTGCGGCGTGATAATTCATGATTGGATTGAAGATTAATTTCTAGCAATACAGTAAACAGATTGCACAACAGAACATTCTCAGTTGTGGAAGAGCAAGGCAATGCATCCATGCCATAAGGTATGATGAGTGTACTATCTTTACACAACCAGGTCTACATCCTCTTTAAAGGGGGGGGGGGGGGGGTAAACCTTAAACAGCCAGTAAACCTTAATTACGACCACCCAATGGCCGGCCCAGTGTCATTGGATAATTACGTTTGTTTATATGTTTTTGTTTGGAATGGAGCTGAATGGAGTGAGACAGCAGGAGCGATGGAGGGAGGGAGAAAGGGAGGAAATGAGAGAGAGAGGGGTGGTAGGAGTGCGTGAGAGAGAGATTAGAGAAAGAGCAAGAAGGAGAGCAAGAATGGGAGGTGTTCGCCTGCTCTCCTGTCCTCTCTCTTTCTCTTTCCCTCACTCACTTGTTTTCTCTCCCTCTCTCAGCCGCCCCTTTCATCCTATCCCTCTCTCCCAGAATGGAGGAACTGAGTCTGACATGAGCACAAATAAGGAACCTCAGGCCAGAGCCACGACTGGAAAGTTTCCCCACAGGCAAGGCAGAATACATTTTTTTACAAAAAAGGAGGACAACAAGCTTTTTTCCCCTCATTCAGTTCAACATTTTGTTCTCCTCAAACATACATGCATGCACAAACAGGATAGTATGCACATGCACAAACACACACACTAAAACACACACACACAGACGACAACACATGTAATCACACGCACCCTCCATTGCTTCCCTGGTGGGTTTAGCTGTAGTGATGCTGTGTGTTGAGAGAGAGAGAGGCCAGCCCAGGCTCTCAGAAGGTTTGGTGTGGCTGTCTGTGGTTATGCCTGTTGAGTCCCTCTGACCGCCACATGATGAATCACATCCCTGCTCCGTCCAAATAACATAAAACACAGCCCAGCCAGACCTGCTGCCACTCTGCACAGCCGACACAATAGAAACAACTGTCCTCTTTACTTTGTATACACAGAGATTCATTTTAACAACCCAAGCCCAAGCTCTGTACAAAGGCAGTGAGGGAAGAAAGGGGCAACAATCCACAGAGAAGAGGAGAGGAAAAAGCAGAAGTGAAAGTGTGTGATGTCAGTGCCTCTCTTGATCTCCCGTTCTGTTTCATGCCCTTGGCCAGGTCCGATTCGTGTCCCCCAGATATCTCTGCACACGCCCCAGTAGGCTTGTTAGAGCAGCTCAGTGAACATGCTACATTCTGGCCCCACAAGCCACGACAAAAACAACAACAAGAAACAAACCCATGAGGACAAACAACAAAATGAGACATAACCAAGTCTTTTCGTTTTTTCATACTTTTCGTGGTGTTTTTGTTGCGATGAGAAAGTTCAGACCTTCCCTATTTTAATCAAAAGGTAAAAGACAAAACATTACTGACCATTGAACCAGCCCCTCTCTCTCTCTCCCTCTCTCTCTCTCTCTCTCTCTCTCTCTCTCTCTCTCTCTCTCTCTCTCTCTCTCGCTCTCTGTCTGACTAACACACCAAGCCCAAGAGGAGCACAGAGAGGAGTGAATTACAGGGCTGAGTAAGGATGAGTAACTTCAGAAAGCATAATGAGATGCCCCCTGAAGAGTGTCCATCAGGTCTGTGGAAGGGGAAGTCTGCCCTACTGTAAGCCACAGTAGCTTGCCACCTTCCTGTTTGCCAATGTGGGAAAATTGAAAGCAGGATCAGTGAGGGTGAAATAAGCACTAAAAAAGGGGTTGTGCCATCTCAGTGACTAAAAGCAGAAATTTCTCCAGACTGAACTCCGGTCCCACAATGATTTAAGCATTACCTCTAATTGCTCATTCTAATAGACCCCCAGGGACCCAGCGAAGCCAATCACATCACAGCTCACGCTGTCGAGTGGAGAGCAACACACATTTCAGTGAACAGAGAGGGGGGGGAATAAAAGGCAGAAAACAGAGAAAAGGAGAGACAGTCATTCACCAAAGGGGTAAACTCCGGTTTCCATGACACCTTGGTAGAGTTTAGGTGCATGGAACGGTGAGTTACCCCCTGTCTCAGCCACTTGGTAGAGTTTAGGTGCATGGAACGGTGAGTTACCCTGTCTCAGCCCCTAGAGCCACAGTCACATGCCCTGGAGGAGCGGAACAGCACTTGGCAGAGCACATCCAGGGGAAAGATGCTCCACAGGCAGAGACTCTAAAATTAGCCCCAGTGTGGGGTGCAGGAGCAGGGGACGTGGGTGGGAGAGCGGGGGTGGAGGGGGTGGTGACAGCACACATCTCTGCACACTCTGCACACTCACCAGGCTGTGTCAAATTAAACTGCTCAGCTCACACTTCATAAACACACATCGCTTAACACACAAAACACAGGCTACACATGCACACATAACATACATTCACCAGCAGACACACACATGTCTACACTTACACACCACCCACACCATTAAGTGATTTACACATTATGAGATCATTTGGAGCCTGAGCTCCTTTCATGAATGGCCCAGTGTCACTACGGAGCATATGTGTCCCAGTGTCCCACTTAGACTCCTGCAGAGCAGAGCGAGGAGCCCAACCTGCTGTTGTGTGTGTTGGAGCAGAGGGCAGACGGGTAGAATCAGATTATAGAGCTGTCTGACCTCTCTCGAGGGCCGCTTACCGTGGCCTGTGCCCAGGGCCAGCACAGAAAGAGTTTGTTGTCGGTATTAGGAGCTAAACGGCTTAACGGTTAACAGACGTGCTTCTGGAGAGTCCAGCACACAGTCTGGACTCGCTGCCAGAATCTCTGAGCCAAGGCGATTCAAGGGCTGTACACAGAGGGAAAGGGGAGGAAACAGAGAGAGAGGGAGGGGGAGACATGGATGGAATAGGAATTTGACCATAAAATGTAGATCCAGGTGTGTGAGGATGAAAACATTATATTTGACTGCCTGCTGAAGTTTTTAAGTTTACCCAAAAAACAAGCTGGACTATTGCTTGAACCATACAGTTTGAGAAGAACTGGGCACAATTCAATCAAAATCTGTAACTGTGGAATTAAGAACAACATTTCTCCTGTAAAAACAATAACTATGTATAAAAACATTTTCATACATGCCTCCTCCTGTACTCCCTGTTCACCCACGACTGCGTGGCCATGCACGCCTCCAACTCAATCATCATGTTTGCAGACGACACTACAGTGGTAGGCTTGATTAGCAACAACAACGAGACGGCCTACAGGGAGGAGGTGAGGGCCCTCGGAGTGTGGTGTCAGGAAAATAACCTCACACTCAACGTCAACAAAACAAAGGAGATGATCGTGGACTTCAGGAAACAGCAGAGGGACCAGCCCCATATCCACATTGACGGGACAGTAGTGGAGAAGGTAGTCAGTTTTAAGTTCCTCGGCGTACACATCAAGGACAAACTGAATTGATCCACCCACACAGACAGCGTCATGAAGAAGGCGCAGCAGCGCCTCTTCAACCTCAGGAGGCTGAAGAAATTTGGTTTGTCACCAAAAGCACTCACAAACTTTTACAGATGCAAAATTGAGAACATCCCGTCGGGCTGTATCACCACCTGCTACGGCAACTGCTCCGCCCACAACCGTATGGCTCTCCAGAGGGTAGTGAGGTCTGCACAACGCATCACCGGGGGCAAACTACCTGCCCTCCAGGACACCTACACCACCCGATGACACAGGAAGGCATAAAGATCATCAAGGACAACAACCACCTGAGCCACTGCCTGTTCACCCCGTTATCATCCAGAAGGCGAGGTCAGTACAGGTGCATCAAAGCAGGGACCGAGAGACTGAAAAACAGCTTTTATCTCAGAGCCATAAGACTGTTAAACAGCCAACACTAACATTGAGTGGCTGCTGCCAACATACTGACTCAACTCCAGCCACTTTAATAATGGGAAAATTCATGTAAAATGTATCACCAGCCACTTTAAACAATGCCACTTAATATAATGCTTACATACCCTACATTACTCATCTCATATGTATATACTGTACTCTCTACCATCTACTGCATCTTGCCATCTTTATGTAATACATGTATCACTAGCCACTTTAAACGATGCCACTTAATATAATGTTTACATACCCTACATTACTCATCTCATATGTATATACTGTACTCGATACCATCTACTGCATCTTGCCTATGCCGTTCTGTACCATCACTCATTCATATATTTTTATATACATATTCTTCATCCCTTTACACTTGCGTGTATGAGTTAGTTGATTTGATTTAAATTCACACTGAAAAAACTTGGGACTATAAGGTTCTATCTACAAAAAGATGATTCTGAGATAAGTGGCTTTAAAGTTCTTTAAATGTTGTTCTTAATTCCACAATGTTTATCTCGTATTCTTTTGAACTTATTAACATGAATTGGGTTATTTAGAGTACTATATAGGTAGAGAACATTGAACAGAAAAGGGCTTTGTCAATAACTCAATTTCTTCTTGTGGTGTAAAAATTATATATATATTTTTGGGTTTCTGGGTTTGATTGAACTGAACCCAATGTCTGTCTTCAACAGGGACAGATCATCTATTAGCCTCTTTAGTTCCAGCCCTGTGTATTGTAAAGCAGCTTTGTATCGCCTGTGCATCATCACAGCTGGCATTTAAACTCACTGGTAAACATCACTGTGAAGTTTTGCACTCTTGTGGCATCGCTCAATGACCACTTCCTGCTGTGCCCTGTGACCAGACTGTCCTGTGTGTCACTTACTCCACTGACTTCCTGTGCCGTTTCTCCTCTTCCTGTCTAGGTCTCTGTAGGTTCAAATAAATATTACAGGTATTACAGACTGTGCCAGGTAGAGGTTGAAAATATCAATGTAGACCAGTTGGTCAGCGCATGCTCTGAGAACGCGTCCTAGTAATCCGTCTGGCCCTGCGGCATTGTGAATGTTAACCTGTTTAAAAGTCTTACTCACATCGGCTACGGAGAGCGGGATCACACAGTCATCTGGAACAGCTGGTGCTCTCATACATGGTTCAATGTTGCTTGCCTCAAAGCGAGCATAGAAGACATTTAGCTCGTCTGGGAGGCTTGCATCACTGGGCAGCTTGCGGGTTGGGTTTCCCTTAGTAATCCGTAATAGTTTGCAAGCCTCATCCACATCTGACAAGCGACAGAGCCAGTGTATTAGGATTCAATTTCATTCCTGTATTGAAACTTTGCTTGTTTGATGGTTTGTTGGAGGGAGTAACGGGATTTCGCTTCCGGATTATTGTCCCGCTCCTTGAAAGCATCAGCTCTAGACTTTAGCTCAGTGTGGTTGTTGCCTGTAATCCATGGCTTCTGGTTGGGATTTGTATGTACGGTCACTGTGGGGACAACGTCGTTGATGCACTTATTAATAAATCCGCTGCCTGGTGTGGTAAACTCATCAATGCCATCGGATGAATTCTGGAACATATTCCAGTCTGTGCTAGCGAAAAATTCCTGTAGCTTAGCATCCACTTCAGCGGACCACTTCCGTATTGAACACGTCACTAGTACTTCCTGTTTGAGCAGGAATCAGGAGGACAGAGTTATGCTCAGATTTGCCAAATGGAAGAAAAGTGAGAGCTTCGTATACATCTCTGTGTGTGGAGTGAAGGTGATCTAGAGTTTTTTCGCCTCTAGTTGCACCTGATTGACGGATTTCAGTTTTCCTGCATTAAAATCACCGGCCACTATGAGCGTCGCCTCTGGATGAGCGTTTTCTTGTTTGCTTATGCTTATTTAGCTCATTGAGTGTGGTCTTAGTGTCAGCATCAGTTTGTGGTGGTAAATAGACAGCCACAAAAAATATAGATTAAAACTCTCTTGGTAAAAAGTATGGTCTACAGCTTTACATTAGTTATTCGAAACTGGTTTCTCTTGTGGGTTGCTCTGGATGGGAGTGTCTGCTGGATGACTGAATGTAATGTACCTTTTGAGCAGCTTCACTGCAGGTAGATTTGTAAGTAAAATTCAATCAAATAAAAACTCAGGCTAGCAGAACCTAGATACTTCTTTAATCAGAGATTGCGCACCAGCTGTCGTTAACAAAGAGACACACCCAATGTTCCCTCAAATGTTTTCATCACTGAGAAAATTTCAAGTCTGCTGACCACAAACTTGAACGTTGTGAAAATTCTGTGCAACTTCCGGCGTGCTTTTACTGTGGACATTTAGGCTGTACGTGCTTTAAGTTAGCCTACTTGACCATTGTTTAAACTATGGGGCTATTTGATCATAATGTAGGCCTACCCGAGTGGCTTACCATCAAAAAAATGGAGAAATGCCTCATTATTACCATACCATTATTACAATCAGGCAAATTATGCTTCCCTCTGCCTATTGGCTACTTAGCTTATTCAAGCCTGTCTCAAAATAGAACATCGCCGCTTTATGACAAAAAAAGTTACTTACCTGACTTGCTTTTCAAAGATGTCGAGAAATGCAAATGTTTTGTACCCTTGTGGGAAGGAATCACTCCCCCATTGCTGACTACAAATGATCTATAACTGGGCTAATAACTCACTAACGAGCAAAGAATATGAACACATGTACACACGTTGCTACATGTAGCTCTCGATTTGATCTCAAAACCAGGACATCTACACACCACTGCTGATACTGTAAAAACAGTCCAGTTCAAAGTGAAGGGCACAGATCCATAAATGGCAATGGTCTATTTGCATATAGGCCTACTGCAGCTCTGATTGGTTATGGCGCACCGTGAAGAGTATGTGCCTGAGTCTGCCTGTCAATGCAGTAAAATCATTCGTTCTGCCGACAACAAAATCTCTTGCATAGTTCATTTTGTTTCAGTATGTTGCATTGAAAGTGGCTAATGGGCTGATTCGATCACAATTCCCACAGTAAAAAGAAACATTGATAGTGTTAACTAACGTGGAAAACTCTAGATAATTGAGTGAAGTTCAATCTTGTGCTTCTCTGAGCACGTATTCAGTTTAGAGGGAACATTGGGCACACCCTACCCCCCTGAGTTTACTCGACGTTGTCGTTCTGTCCTGCTGACGTATAGAAAAACCAGCTAGATTTATATTTTCCATGTCCTTCTTCAGCCACAACTCTGTGAAACATGGGATATTACAGTTGTTCAGATCACGTTGATAGGATAGTCTGGAACGGAGCTCGTCCAGTTGTATGGAGAGAAGGAGAGAGAGAGAGCACACCGCTCATAGGGGACAGTCAGCTGGGTTCACAGACAGTAGCAGTTCCTCTTCTGTGTGGATTAATCCTATTTCTCAGGGGGGACTTTAAAACTACAGGCTTGGAGTATACTTACTCTCATAGCATTACATCAGAGTCAATATTTTAGAAGTATCTTTGTTACTATTGGTGCTGAGCTGGGTACTCTAAACAAAGTTAACATGTGTACACAAACTAAACTAAATGCAAACCACGGCCACAGATTAAGTTGAACCACTACAAACACACTGTCAACTCGGCACACAAACGAAGATGAAAAGACCTACAGTAATCCTCACATGGGCCCTAGATTTCCCTAATCTCCTGCTTTTGTTGTTGCTGGAGCCCAGAGGAGGGTGTGACAGGGTCATGGGTGAAAGTTAAGAGCATGGAGGGAGGGAGGGGGAGGGAGGGAGGGAGGGAGGGAGGGAGGGAGGGAGGGAGGGAGGGAGGGAGGGAGGGAGGGAGGGAGGGATGAAGTTTCAGAGTGGGCCATGCCTTTGGCTGGAACCCTGTTTCCCCCATGCCCTCTGGAAACACAAACAGTTCTTTGACTCCCAGAGATCAAGGGTCAATGTGGGAACTTCCAGCAGTGTAACACATATCCCTTTTCTAAATAGAGCTCCTCAAAAACACACACACACACACACACACACACACACAGAAACCCTAATGCATGTGAAACTGGGTGTTTTTGCAACATTAATTTAGTTTCATGCTGATTTACTTTCAATTAATCGACCTGAGTGGATGACGAAAGAGCATGCTTTATTCCTGGGTCTTGCAGTAACTTCTGTCCTGCTCCCCACCCTGAGCAGCATTGTGGTAGAAACATCCACGCTGAGGTCTGTCCAATGCTGGTCCGACCAAGCTGATTCCACACTCCAAGACTGCTTCCATCACGTGGACTGGGATATGTTTCGTATTGCGTCAGACAACAACATAGACGAATACGCTAATTCGGTGTGCGAGTTCATTAGAACGTGCGTTGAAGATGTCGTTCCCATAGCAATGATTAAAACATTCCCAAACCAGAAACCATGGATTGATGGCAGCATTCGCGTGAAACTGAAAGCGCAAACCACTGCTTTTAATCAGGGCAAGGTGACTGGAAACATGACCGAATACAAACAGTTCAGCTATTCCCTCCGCAAGGCAATCAAACAAGCTAAGCGTCAGTATAGAGACAAAGTAGAATCTCAATTCAACGGCTCAGACACAAGAGGTATGTGGCAGGGTCTACAGTCAATCACGGACTACAAAAAGGAAACCAGCCCAGTCACGGACCAGGATGTCTTGCTCCCAGGCAGACTAAATAACTTTTTTGCCCGCTTTGAGGACAATACAGTGCCACTGACACGGCCTGCAACGAAAACATGCGGACTCTCCTTCACTGCAGCCGAGGTGAGTAAAACATTTAAACGTGTTAACCCTCGCAAGGCTGCAGGCCCAGACGGCATCCCCAGCCGCGCCCTCGGAGCATGCACAGACCTTCTGGCTGGTGTGTTTACGGACATATTCAATCAATCCCTATCTCAGTCTGCTGTTCCCACATGCTTCAAGAGGGCCACCATTGTTCCTGTTCCCAAGAAAGCTAAGGTAACTGAGCTAAACGACTACCGCCCCGTAGCACTCACTTCCGTCATCATGAAGTGCTTTGAGAGACTAGTCAAGGACCATATCACCTCCACCCTACCTGACACCCTAGACCCACTCCAATTTGCTTACCGCCCAAATAGGTCCACAGACGATGCAATCTCAACCACACTGCACACTGTCCTAACCCATCTGGACAAGAGGAATACCTATGTGAGAATGCTGTTCATCGACTACAGCTCGGCATTTAACACCATAGTACCCTCCAAGCTCGTCATCAAGCTCGAGACCCTGGGTCTCGACCCCGCCCTGTGCAGCTGGGTACTGGACTTCCTGACGGGCCGCCCCCAGGTGGTGAGGGTAGGCAACAACATCTCCACCCCGCTGATCCTCAACACTGGGGCCCCACAAGGGTGCGTTCTGAGCCCTCTCCTGTACTCCCTGTTCACCCACGACTGCGTGGCCACGCACGACTCCACCTCAATCATCAAGTTTGCGGACGACACAACAGTGGTATGCTTGATTACCAACAACGACGAGACGGCCTACAGGGAGGAGGTGAGGGCCCTCGGAGTGTGGTATCAGGAAAATAACCTCACACTCAACGTCAACAAAACTAAGGAGATGATTGTGGACTTCAGGAAACAGCAGAGGAAACACCCCCCTGTCCACATCGATGGAACAGTAGTGGAGAGGGTAGTAAGTTTTAAGTTCCTCGGCATACACATCACAGACAAACTGAATTGGTCCACCCACACAGACAGCATCGTGAAGAAGGCGCAGCAGCGCCTCTTCAACCTCAGGAGGCTGAAGAAATTCGGCTTGTCACCAAAGGCGCTCACAAACTTCTACAGATGCACAATTGAGAGCATCCTGGCGGGCTGTATCACCGCCTGGTACGGCAACTGCTCCGCCCACAACCGTAAGGCTCTCCAGAGGGTAGTGAGGTCTGCACAACGCATCACCGGGGGCAAACTACCTGCCCTCCAGGACACCTACACCACCCAATGTCACAGGAAGGCCATAAAGATCATCAAGGACAACAACCACCCGAGCCACTGCCTGTTCACCCCGCTATCATCCAGAAGGCGAGGTCAGTACAGGTGCATCAAAGCTGGGACCTTCTATCTCAAGGCCATCAGACTGTTAAACAGCAACCACTAACATTGAGTGGCTGCTGCCAACACACTGACTCAACTCCAGCCACTTTAATAATGGGAATTGATGGGAAATGATGTAAAATATATCACTAGCCACTTTAAACAATGATACCTAATATAATGTTTACATACCCTACAGTATTCATCTCATATGTATACGTATATACTGTACTCTATATCATCTACTGCATCTTTATGTAATACATGTATCACTAGCCACTTTAACTATGCCACTTTGTTTACATACTCATCTCATATGTATATACTGTACTCGATACCATCTACTGTATCTTGCCTATGCTGCTCTGTACCATCACTCATTCATATATCTTTATGTACATATTCTTTATCCCCTTACACGTGTGTGTATAAGACAGTAGTTTTGGAATTGTTAGTTAGATTACTTGTTGGTTATTACTGCATTGTCGGAACTAGAAGCACAAGCATTTCACTACACTCACATTAATATCTGCTAACCATGTGTATGTGACAAATAAAATTTGATTTGATTTGATCCCCTGTATGCAGATGGACAGGAACCCGAAGAGGTACAAAGAGCAGAGGCATAAGCAGAGCGAGTAAGAGAGTTTCTCTGACGTATGTCTTCACCTAGCTACTGCCTCCCTCCACACCCACTCTCTCCATCTCCGCCCACACCCACACTACCTTCCACAGGCTGAAGTGTGAAGATTCTCCCCCTCCAGCCAAATACCTGTAGGATTATAAAGGCAGACCTTGAAACAGGCCTGGCCAATTGAGCCGTGGCTCTGTGTTAAAACAACAGCCAAACCAGAGCAGAAATCCCCTTGCTTTATGTCAGAGGAGACTGTGGGAGATGAAGTTGCACTAGCATGTCTTCTCCTCTGTGACCCTGGGGGGTGATAGGTGGAGAACACTGGCCTGCATTGTTTCCCCATCCCTCCCCCCGCCTGCCTCCCCCTCCCAGTACCTCACTCAGCTGAAGATGAAGTTAACTCTTGCCTGCGGTCACTCCACCTCGCTGGAACACAATCCTTCTCTCCTTTGTGTCTCCTGGGCCAGTCAGCAAGAGGTTAATGCTGTGCTGTTGTCTCTGCCTGCCTGCCTGCCTGCCTGCCTGCCTGCCTGCCTGCCTGCCTGCCTGCCTGCCTGCCTGCCTGCCTGCATGCCTGCATGCGTGATTCATTACCATAAGGCCTGAATAGTGTAGATCAAAAACATAATGAAAAGCTATAGGTGTGCAATTCCAGTGTTATGGATGTGACATTTGCACACAAAATAAGAAACAAAATGCCTCACAGAATTGACTTATCAAGCATAATTTAAAATGATATGTATATTTGTAGAAATAGGTTAGGTAGGTAGTTGGTAGCTAGGTAGTTGGTGGGGTGCGTGCTAATAGCATTTCAATTGGTGATGTCACTCGCTCTGAGACCTTGAAGTAGTTGTTTCCCTCTGCAAGGGCCATGGTATTTGTGGATTGATGGGTAACAGTGGGGTGACTGTTGTCAATGTGTGCAGAGGGTCCCTGGTTTGAGCCCAGGTAGGGGTGAGGAGAGGGACGGAAGCAACATGCTCTTAGATGTAGACCCAAAATTACAACATTCTAACTTACACCAGTAACGGGACACCAAAACTGGACAGATATTTTTGGGAGCAAAATTCTGTGAATCTCAAAGTCTTGGTACTGTAATGGATGTGACATTCTCAGTTATGGATGTGATGCTGTGAAAAAGGATGTGTTGATATATTAAATATTTCTTCACCAAACGTCATAATAATACTTTTCTTGTCATCTGAAAATGCAGTGTACCTCAAAGAAACCAAGAAATCACCAGTATCTTGAATGGTTATTGCGTAGGCTATCAAAGTGGTCCTGTCTTAAACAACCATAAATTCACAAATGTGCTAAATAAAAATGCAATTAGAATTCTTTATTTGAAAATCTCTATTTTCAATGTGAATTAGAGGGCTGCATACCTCAACAATTACAGAAACATTTGCACTTTCATAAATAACACTAGAGGAACACTTCATTCTAGATCATTAATGACAGATGTTTTCTTTAAAATATTCAATGGTATTATCAATCACCTACTGAGCAACACAATAAACATACAAAACATCAAACTCAATTCAACATTTTTTTATGAGCTCCTGCTTTGTGTTAATCTCACACCCTTTAATCTGACAGTACAGGCTCTATGAAATGGTACCTCCTCCCTGTTGTCCACTAAAGGACACAGGGACTTGACAACTTGACCTGAAGCCACCCAAGCCTTGACGTCCTTGGCTGGCAAGATGTACACACATCCTGTGTGGTCGTTTCTCCTCAAGGACTGAATTTCAACAGCATTATAGCCTTATTATAAAATATATATATTTTTAAATGTTCCTCATCAATCTACACACAATACCCCATAATGACAAAGCGAAAATGGTTTTTAGATATTATTATTTGCTTATTTATATAAGTATTCAGACCCTTTGCTATGAGACTCGAAATTGAGCTCAGGTACATCCTGTTTTCATTGCTCATCCTTAAGTGGTTTCTACAACTTGTTTGGAGTCCACCTGTGGTAAATTCAATTGATTGGACATGATTTGGAAAGGCACACACCTGTCTATATAAAAGTCCCAGAGTTCACAGGGCATGTCAGAGCAAAAACCAACCCATGAGGTTGAAGGAATTGTCCGTAGAGCTCCGAGACAGGATTGTGTCGAGGCACAGATCTGGGGAAGGGTACCAAAAATATCTGCAGCATTGAAGGTCCCCAAGAACACAGTGGCCTCCATCCTTCTTAAATGGAAGAAGTTTGGAACCACCAAGACTCTTCCTAGAGCTGGCCACCCGACCAAACTGAGCAATCAGGGAAGAACCTTGGTCAGGGAGGTGACCAAGAACCGGATGGTCACTTTGACAGAGCTCCAGAGCTCCTCTGTGGAGATGGGAGAGCCTTCCAGAAAGACAACCATCTCAGCAGCACTCCAACAATCAGGCCTTTATGGTAGAGTGGCAAGACGGAAGCCACTCCTCAGTCAAAGGCACATAAACAGCCCGTTTGGAGTTACCTGTTGTATTCGGCGTATGTGACAAATACAATTTGATATGATTTGATGAATCCAAGATGAAACACTTTGACCTGAATTCCAAGCGTCACGTACGGAGGAAACATGGCACCATCTCTATGGTGAAACATGGTGGTGGCAGCATCATGCTGTGGGGATGTTTTTCAGCAAGCAGGGACTGGGAGACTAGTCAGTGCTTTGAGAGGCTAGTTAAGGATCATATCACCTCTACCTTACCTGACACGTAGACCCACTTCTATTTACATACCACCCCAAAAGATCCACAGACAATGCATTCGCCATCGCACTGCACACTGCCCTATTCCATCTGGACAAGAATGGGATGCTGTTCATTGACTATAGATCAGCCTCCAACACCATAGTATCCTCCAAGCTCATCAGTATGCCCGGGGCCCTGGGTCTGAACCCCGCCCTGTGCAACGTGGTCCTGGACTTCCTGATGGGCCGCCCTCAGATGGTGAAGGTAGCAAACAACACCTCAACTTTGCTGATTCTCAACACAGGGGACAGACAAGTGTGTGTGGTCAGCCCCCTCCTGTACTCCCTGTTCATCCATGACTGTGTGGCCACGCATGCCTCCAACTCAGTCATCAAGTTTGCAGATGACACAACAGTTGTAGGCCTGACTAGCAACAATTCTAAGACAGCCTACAGGGAGGAGGTGAGGGGCCCTGGCAGAGTGGTGCCAGGACAATAACCTCTCCCTCAACGTCAACAAAATGAAGGAGCTGATCGTGGACTTCAGGAAACAGCAATGAGAGCACGCCCCCATCCACATCGACATGACCACAGTAGAGAAGGTGAAAAGCTTCAAGTTCCTCGGTGTACACATCACCAACGATCTGAAATGGTCCACCCACACAGACAGTGTGGTGAAGAAGGTGCAACAGCGTCTCTTCAACCTCAGGAGTCTGAAGAAATTCGGCATGGCCCCTAAGACCCTCACAAACTTTTACAGATGCACAATTGAGAGCATTCTGTCGGGCTGTATCACCACCTGGTACGGCAACTGCATTGCCCACAACCGCAGGGCTCTCCAGAGGGTGGTGCGGTCTGCCCAACACATCACCGGGGGCACACTGCCTGCCCTCCAGGACACATACTGCACCCGATGTCATAGGAAGGCCAAAAGGATCATCAAGGACATCAACCACCTGAGCCCCGGCCTGTTCACCCTGCTACCATCCAGAAGGCGAGGTCAGTACAGGTGCATCAAAGCTGGGACTGAGAGACTGACAAACAGCTTCTATCTCAAGGCCATCAGACTGTTAAATAGCCATCACTAGCCGGCTACCACCCGGTTACTCAACCCTGCAACTTAGAGGGTGATGCCCTTTATGCATAGACATGGGATCACTGGTCACTTTAATAATGGAACACTAGTCACTTTAATAATGGAACACTAGTCACTTTAATAATGTTTACATGTATTCTTTTTTACATGTATTCTGCACTGTTGGAGCTAGAAACACAAGCATTTCACTACACCCGCAATAACATCTGCTAAATATGTGTATGTGACTAATAAAATTTAATTTGAGAGATCCTTGATGAAAACCTGCTCCAGAAATTTCAGGTCCTCAGACTGGGACGAAGGTTCACCTTCCAACAGAACAACGACCCTAAGCATACAGCCAAGACAACGAAAGAGTGGCTTCGGGACAAGTCTCTGAATGTTCTTGAGCGGCCCAGCCAGAGCCCAGACTTGAACCCGATCTAACATCTCTGGAGAGACCTGAAAATAGCTGTGCAGCGACGCTCCCCATCCAACCTGACAAAGCTTGAGAGGATCTGCAGAGAAGAATGGGAGAAACTCCCCAAATACAGGTGTTCCAAGCTTGTAGCGTCATACCCAAGAAGACTCAAGGCTGTAATCGCTGCCAAAGGTGCTTCAACAAAGTACTGAGTAAAGGGTCTGAATACTTAAGTAAATGTGATTTTTCAGGGGTTTTTTACTTTATCAATTTGCAAAAATGTCTGAAAACCTGTTTTGTGTAGACGTTATGGGGTATTGTATGTAGATTGACAAGTTTTATTTTAATTTGATACATTTTCTAATAAGGCTGTAACGTAACAAAATGTGGAAAGAGTCAAGGGGTCTGAATACTTTCCGAATACACTGTACACTGAGTTTACAAACCCCATTTGCCCTCAGAACAGCCTCAGTTCGTTGGGGCATGGACTCAACAAGGTGTCATAAGCGTTCCACAGGGATGCTGGCCCATGTTGACTCCAATGCTTCCCACAGTTGTGTCAAGTTGGCTGAATGTCCTTCAGATGGTTGATCATTCTTGATACACACGGGAAACTGTTGAGCGTGAGAAACCCAGCAGCGTTGCAGTTCTTGACACAAATCGGTGCGCCAGTCACCTACTACCATACCCCGTTCAAAGGCACTTCAATCTCAAAATGTCTCAATTCTCTCTAGGCTTAAAAATCCCTCTTTAACCTCTCTCCTCCCCTTCATCTACACAAATGTTAAGTGGATTTAACAGGTGACGTCAACAACGGAACATGGATTTCAGCTGGATTCACCTAGTCAGTGCTTGTCGTGGAAAGAGCAGGTATTCTTAATGTTTTGTAAACTCAGTGTGTACCTCTAACCCTCGACTCAAGGATTGATACACCCATTTCCTTCCCTTGTTAATTTGAGCTATCTGGACTCATTCCTCACTCATCCTTTATCATCTGTACTATATCTTGATGTCTCTACTATGCAGGGTTACACTTCTTCATTTTTGTGAAGTGAAATGGCAACAAACAAAAAAAAGAGGTTGGAACGAATACTGACAAAGAGAGAAAGGAAACCAGTTATACATCACTGAAGCCTTTGATGAAAGTTAGCTTTGCACAGAAAATTTGATTGCAATCATACTCGAAACATGTCCACAATATCAACCTTTCCTCAAAAACGTTACAAATGTGACACTGCCTGTCCAAATCAGCTTTCTATCGTTACTAGATTGTAGAATTCTGTATTAGCACTTAATGGATAAAAATGTGTTTGATATTGTTTCGTTATTCTTCAGGCTTGGTCAGAAACACAGGGGGACAGATGTGAGTACCAAAACAAGTTCTGTGAGCCATTGCCAAAAGCTATGAAATCTGGTTGACTGAAAATAGTTATTTTGAGACGTTGTATCCTACTTTGTGGTAACAATTACATTCAATTTAGCAAATATAAAGGCCAAATGTAGTCTTTACTTCAAAATACATTCAAGGTAAATATGAAAGTAGTTTAATTAGGAAAAAAGCTATTTTGTTTTTTCATGCTCAGCTTGACCTTACCATGGAATTGCTGAGGTGCCAGCTGCAAAATATGGTTTAATTTGTTTGTTTAATGGGTATGCACTGACATGTATTTTAGTGTAAGTTATCTGTATGTCTTTGTGGTCTGTCTATGTATTTATTTGTGTACCTGTGTGTTTGTACCCATAGGCACGTGTGTTTTGTGTTTCCCTGCACACATGTGTGACTGTTTGTGATAGTGTGTACAGAGGGAGCATGTCTCTTTGTCTTGTCCCAAGTGCTAAGAGGCAGAGCAGAGGAGCAGGCCTGGCCATTGACTCATAAATCACAGGAGAGGATGGAGAGTAACAGCTCAAATTAAGATAAAACCTCCTTAATTATCACCTAAACAGCCTGGCGTATCCTCTCTCCCCAGGCTATCTGTCACACACCCAGCAGGCCCAGGCACCAGGGGACAGGTTGCACTGCTCCAACAGACAGAGTGGAGGGAGCTGGACCCACACACACATGCACACACACACACACATACTGGGAAAACAAGACTGCACACTAGTGTATAAACACACAATGTCAATACACAATGACAAACAGGAGTAATACATGAACACACAAACTCATAAGGACTAACAAACATACACCAGAGTTAAAAACACAATTGTAAAGAGACTCACAGGAATAAAGAGAATTTAAAACAATCTTTCCCGTTCTGATTTTGCTGTCAGTCAACAAAACAAGTCGCAAATCATCCCCCATTACCTCTCCCCTGCCTACATCCACACCCCCTTTCTCTCTCTGCTTATTCACCCTGCTAATTATCATTAGCCTAATGACTTCTCAATGGCCCTCACCCCTCTCCTTCTTCAAAGAATATCTCTACCTTGCCCTCCTCCCTCTCTCTCTCTCAATTTGTGTCCTGAGAAGTCCTTAAATTCCAAGCGACTGCCCCCTGTCACACACACACAAACACACACACACAAACACGCACACTTAGGCTCCTCTCCCGCTCCCTAGGGATTCCTAATGGAATAGTAGATTGAGAAGTTAGGTGGGCTGGGCCTACTCCTGCTCAGGGCTGGAGAAGATCAGTGAAGTGTGTGTGCGTATGTGTGCGCGTGTGCATTTGTGCGTGCAAGCAAGAGAGAGAGAGAGAGAGAGAGAGAGAGGGAGGGAGGGAGGAGGAGGGAGGGAGGGAGGGAGGGAGGGAGGGAGGGAGGGAGGGAGGGAGGGAGGGAGGGAGGGAGGGAGGGGGAGGGAGGGAGGGAGGGAGGGAGCATTCATCCTTCTCGTTTTTTTCTCTTGGAGGGAGAGTATTGATTTTATATTAGGTCTGAGCTGCCATCTGGCTGCTTTTTATTTCTCTGTTTTTACAAAGCAATTGAGTAAGAGAGAGGGAGCGAGAGAGAGAGAAGAAGAGAGAGTGAAAGCAACAGAGTTTAATTCGTTATGCGTTAAATAAAAACAGTGTGGGTGAAACAGAGAAGAATACAGTGTGTGCGTGTGTGTGCAACTAGATCTCACAGTCTCACTTCAGAATTAGACGTTCATTCATGTTTCTCAAACATCAAATTTCGAAGTTATTACAAATGTCAAATTTCGAAGTGTTTCAGGTTAAGTTAAGGCATTAACTCCAAAGTCTTACTGTTAGGCATTAATGCCAAATGGTTAAGGCAGGTGTTCCCAAACATTTTTGGCCCACTACCCCATTTTGATAACTGAAAATGTTCGCGACCCCAAGCATGTGAAAGAAATGATGTAATTAACAGCCAATGTTTACTTTGTATTTGGGGCTATGGCAGTCCATTGAAAAATATATATAAATATATATAATATCTAAATATAAATAACAGTATTTCTGATTGTCTTCTCAACTCATCATCACATATTTTTAATGTGGGGCTAGGACAGTCAATTAAAAGAAGTCTGATAATGTATCTCATATCACAACCACTAATGAGATGGGTGTGCTTGATGCATGTCGTGTCGTAGCTTCTCTTGGTCAGGGGGCAGACTTGAACCCGATCTAACATCTCTGGAGAGACCTGAAAATAGCTGTGCAGCGACGCTCCCCATCCAACCTGACAGAGCTTGAGAGGATCTGCAGGGAAGAATGGGAGAAGCTCCCCAAATACAGGTGTGCCAAGCTTATGGCATCATACCTAAGAAGACTCGAGGCTCTAATCGCTGCCAAAGGTGCTTCAACAAAATACTGAGTAAAGGGTCTGAATACTTATGTGAATGTGATATTTCACATTTTTGTTTTAAACCTGTGTTTTTTTGTCATTATGGAGTTTTGTGTGTAGATTGATGAGGGGAAAAAAACTTTGATTTTAGAATAAGGCTGTAACGTAACAAACTGTGGAAAACGTCAAGGGGTCTGAAAACCTTCTGAATGCACTGTATGTCTATCCCCGTTTTGTTCCATTTTCTTCCCTTTTATAAAACATTTTCCAACAGAATCGGCCAAATGAATACACCCGATTACACGCTAACAGTTCACTTTCATAGCCACATACAAACAGCTTGTTGTATTCCTTCTCGCATCTACGCACTCTCCTCCTCTCACCTTTTCCCTTCGCTTGTGGACTTCAATGCACAACACATCAGCTGTATGTGACCAGGCAAAAAATACTTTCCAATACAAACCTTCATATCATAACCACGACACACAGCCTACATCGTTGTCACCATATTAGCTAAAGTAATGTCATAGTCAACATAACTAATGGAACTAACGCGTTAGTAAACTCGCTACAATCATGCAGTACAGTGTACATTCAGTAAGCAGTTTAGCAGTTACACCTGCAGGCCCCGGTTGCAATAAATTATTAAAACCTAAAGCTTACCTTGACTTGGAAGAGTTCCAGTGTTGGATAGTCATAGCCAGCTAGATAAGAGCATCCCTCTGTTTGAGCCAGATGTTTGAGTATGCTAAACTAGCTACATAGTTGTATTTGCTAGCTGTGAAAGTGACTCTCTCTCTCTCTCTCAATTTAAGAAATGCAGTGCTAGCTAGTTGTAGTTGTTGGGTGGATAACATGTCTGTTCATGCTGCAAGAGCCCTGATAGGTTGGAGGATGTCCTCCGGAAGTTGTCATAATTACTGTGTAAGTCTTTGGAAGGGGGTGAGAACTATGAGCCTCCTAGGTTTTGTATTAAAGTCAGTGTATCCAGAGGAAGACAGAAGCTAGCTATTTGTTGACGTGAATATATTTGGTATAGTTTTATCTGAAAGGTTTACTTTTTAAATGTTTCACTTTTTATTTTTATAAAATTCACTGAGAACGATGGTCCTCCCCTTCCTCCTCTGAGGAGCCTCCACTGCTGTAATATCGTATAGCTTTGGAATCATGACATTACGTACTTTTGAGAATAATAGGCACGTTTCTCTCCATATACACTGACTTTGAGAAGGGATTGCGTGATGATTATCTTAGCAACTGCTTGACGCATGACAATGTGATGACAACGTGAATGTGATTGGTCGACAGACTGCTGTGTAGGGTGTAATACATCCTTCACCCTGGGCTAAAGAGGCAGACAAATAGGAAAAATGGGCTCTGTTAAATTACACATTTCTCGAGTTAGGAATATCGCAAAAATATGATCGATGGCTCATTCGAGAGAAGACATCCTCCCGCATTATGACATTGGCCAGTATTGAAATCTAAAATGTATGATAGATGTTTTCATGATCTAAAAGTCGTTTTCCTATTTACTTCCAGTGTCGTGAGAGAGACTTTATCATGGTGCTAGGTCCTACAAGACAGATTTCTGCCTGCTTGAACGCCAATAACTCAAACACACATGAAAACATGAAATGACCCAGGGAATCAATAGATAATGACTCTGAGATGCACAAAAACAATTTAACATTCAAAATAGGTGAACCTTTCCTTTAAGGTTAGGGATAGGCTTAAAACAAAAATAACTTTCTATCACCGTACTCAAACTTCCAACCTTTGGAATCAGAGGCAGCTGCTTTACATCCATCCACCATCCCTGTCCACAACACCCTAACAAAACTGAAACCTACTTGAAGGTAACAGTGCTCACTCTTGCCCCTAGTGGCAGGTTTCCACGTCTTCTTCCGACGTCCTCAGATATGGATGGAAGTCGAATACTGACTTGTGTCACAGGTGACCTGTGTGTGTGTGTGTGTGTGTGTGTGTGTGTGTGTGTGTGTGTGTGTGTGTGTGTGTGTGTGTGTGTGTGTGTGCGTGTGTGTGTGTGTGTGTGTGTGTGTGTGTGTGTGTGTGTGTGTGTGTGTGTGTGTGTGTGTGTGTGTGTGGATGGACAGGGAGACAGAATCCCTCTCTAAAACTACAAAGAGTTGAATTTTCAAAGGAGGGGCTCAGAACCCCGTCCATCCCCGCTCTCCCTCCATCCATACCTACAAAGAGAGAGACCCTTCCCTAGGGAACACCCTGAGTCCAAGGAATCCACATTTTTCTCTACCAAACCTCTCTCTCTCTCTACTTGAGGAACAGGGTAAGCAAACAGCAAGCATGCAGCCTGGTCTCATTCTTTCTTATAATTTATTGATCCGTTCAATTGATGTGTGATCGCCTGATGACAAATATTTAACATCCTGCTCCATTATTGATTAGAATACTCAGAGTGAATGAGAAGTTCACACTGAAGCTTTGTTGTTTGAGTTAGGATTCAGCTAGTATTTCACCATACCATCCACTGGCACTGGACAGAAACCTGAAGACTACACACACGTTTGTACCGTCGATGATTTAGCCTTGGCGATTGGAAAGCAGATAATCAAGATCAAAGCTAAGCATAAACCAACAGCATTATGGTAATTATGGCACGTTTCTTAAAGTCAGAGTCTTTTAGACTGTGCTAAGTTAGTAAGTTAGTGATCGGTTTGAGCAGACTATTGGTGTGTGGGTGCTGTCCCAGCAGTAAAGGAGTGTATCGGAGTCTAAGAGCGGGGTCCTGAGCCAGCTCGGAGGCGAGGAGCTGAGGTGGTGGCAATGGCAGTGCAGTGATTAATGGTAGGGGACACGCCCCACTAATTGTGGTCCCTGACACAGGCACACGTCCCCCTGACACAGGCACACGTGGTGTAATGCTCAATCACCGTCCCCTGGTACCCTGTGTGCTGTGGTAGAAGGATCAGCTAAGGAGAGATCACATAGGATATCATCATACAACCACAGTGAGACAGAGGACACAGCAGAGGAATCAGCTCTTACACACTTGGCTAACATCAATCTAAGTTGATCCCTCCGCGACGGCAGAGAGCTTCGGCAGGGAGAGAAAGGTTATATATAGAGGAAAGAGAGTAACACGGGAAGGGAGAAATGTAAAAACACATACGGTAAGGGCAAAGAGAGTAGAGCAAGAAGATAGGCAGAAACTGCTTCTCCAAAATAAATCCCTGATCACAGGTGTAGGTGATGTCATGGTGACGTTGGCTCGCGAAGCTAATGCGCAGAAACACATCATCGGGTATAATGGTTGTCTCACACCAAACTGTGAGAGCAGACAGGTGGAAGCAGTCATGAATCCCCTTTATAGGGAATCCAGGCAGCCATCTCCCTCAGCCTAACCATAGGAGGATATTTTTTTAACATAACCTTTATTTAACCAGGCAAGTCAGCTAAGAACAAATTCTTATTTACCTGACGGCCTACACCAGTTAAACCCAGACGACGCTGGGCCTGTAATAAACAGTACCCATCTTGTCAAAGGCAGTGACACAAAATATTTATCTTGTCTATTCCCAGCGCACCTCTTCATGGTGCTGTTGGAGAGACGCATCGCTGCGGCGCTCCACCAACATTCAGTCAAAAAAAAGAATTGAACAAAAATCATGTAGCAGATATAGGAAAGGTAGAACGAGTATGTGGCCATTTCTGTAGCCTACAGGCTGGAGATAAAATGTAGGACAATGTAATGAGACGGAAACTTTTTTTATCATGCATGTTTCTCCGATCAATTAGACGAACCTAAACGGTGCCCAATAAAAAAAGAATGTGCTGACATGTTAACAAACAACATCTCCTAAAAACAGGTCAGGACAAAGTTTAATGGACTATATGGAATGGATGGTCAGGCTACTCACAACTGCTGTCTAGGAGATTCATCTAGTGAGCTACATTTTCATGATAAGTGGTTTCAAGTTTGTGTCTGTACATTTTTTATGAGCTGATCATGGGGAAAAAGATACTTCTGCATTTCCCGCTGTGTAAACGCATTTCAAATAGGCTCAGGATAACTCCTCCTGATAAAGTTGGGTAGCTGATACTGAGATGAAATAGCTAAATTGATTAGTTACAGGAATCAGGACTAATAAAGCCAATGCAACGGCTTGTTTTACAAATGGTGGGCCTACCATGTGGATGGGCATTCATAAAATTATATTGAGGGCCGACGGTATGCTACAACCCAGTAAGGAACGACTTTTGGACGGCATTGTTGGTGTTTCACAAACAGTAGACTTGCCACCAGTGGAGGCTGCTGAGGGGAGGATGGCTCATAATAATGGCTGGAACGGAGAGAATGGAATGGTGTTTGATGTATTTGAGACCATTCCACTTATTCAGCTCCATTACCACGAGCCCGCTCTCCCCAATTAACGGAAACCATGTGTTTGATGTACAGCACCAGTCAAATGTTTGGACACACCACACACAGTCATTCAAGGGTTTTCCTTTATTTTTTACTATTTTCTATGATGTAGAATAATAGTAAAGACATCAAAACTACGAAATAACACATTTGGAATTATGTAGTAACCAAAAACAGATTTCCACCGGTCTGATGTCCATTGTTCGTATTTCTTGACCCAAGCAAGTCTCTTCTTATTATTGGTATCCTTTAGTAGTGGTTTCTTTGTAGCATTTAGACCATGAAGGCCTGACTTACGCAGTCTCCTCTAACCAGTTGATGTTGAGATGTGTCTGTAACTTAGTGAAGCATTTATTTGGGCTGCAATCTGAGGTGAAGTTAACTCTAATGAGCTTATTCTCTGCAGCAGAGGTAATTCTGGGTCTTCCTTTCCTGTGGTGGTCCTCATAAGAGACAGTTTCATTATAGCACTTTACGGTTTTTGCAACTGCACTTGAAGAAACTTTCAAAATTCTTAAAATTTTCCGTATTGACTGACCTTCATGTCTTAAAGTAATGGTGGACTGTCATTTCCCGTTGCTTATTTGAGCTATTATTGCCATAATATGGACTTGGTCTTTTACCAGATAGGGCCATCTTCCGTATACCACCCTTACCTTGTCACAACACAACAGATTGGCTCAAAGCATTAAGAAGGAAAGAAATTCCACAAATTACCTTTAACAAGGCACACCTGTTAATTGAAATGCATTCCAGGGGACTACCTCAGTAAGCTGGTTGAGAAAATGCAAAGCTGTCATCAAGCAAAGGGTGGCTACTTTGAAGAGCCTCAAATATAAAATATATTTTGATTTGTTTAACACTTTTTTGGTTACTACATGATTCCATATGTGTTATTTCCTAGTTTTGATGTCTTCACTATTATTCTACAATGCAGAAACTGGTCAAAATGAACAAAAACCCTTAAATGAGTTGGTGAGTCCAAACTTTTGACTTGTACAGTTTTTTTTTAGCATTCCTCTTATTTCGCTCCATTACCACGAGCCAGTTCTCCCCAATTAAGGTGCCACCAAACTCCTGTGCCTACGAGATAGATGGGCATTCCTAAAATTGAATTTCAGGTGACACTGTAAGCTATACTTCAGTAAGCATGGACCGGCGCTGATGCCTTTTGGACATCTTTTTTTGCAGACGTTTATGTTTAGCTCAGATTTGATCCGGTCTGGGCCAGCCTTTATTTGGCCCAAACATAGATGTCTATAAATGACGTATTTTCAACTTTCATTCAGAACTGAAAATTAACCTGATTTTAACGTCCTGAAAATACCTATTTTCAAAGTCTGGAAAATACTTATTTTCACCTTTCATTCAGAACCTAAATTGAACCTAACTTCAATGTCTGGAAAAATAGGTATTTTCAATGTCTTTTCAACATAATTTTGCTTACTGGGACAATTCTAGTGGGGGAAGCAATTCTTTTGTCTAGCCTAGGGTGGCAGAATGGCCAGGACTGGCCCTGACCCCAACTCTTCATCCCCGTTGTGCGTGCGCGTGCGTGCATGTGTGTATGGCTATCAGAACATTCCAGTGCCATACCTTGGTCCCTCCAAAACCCCATCTTCCTCAGTCAAGCTATTCAAGGCTGTGCCCCCCTCCGTACCTCTCTGGCCCCCCAGTCCCCCGTGTGCCTCCCACAGAAAGTCCACAATGCTGTTCAAACAATAGACCAAGGGACAAAGAGCACATTTACACAAGTGGAGCTTTCTTGAAAGCAAAAATGCACTGTTTGGAAAACGTCCAAACCTCTCTCCTGAAAAACCAGAGCCCCCTCGCCCCTCGACCTCCCCTCCAGCAAATCCCTCAGCAAAAAACCCACTGGTGTGCCATTCCAATGATGTGGGAGCCAAATGTACGACGCCAAGCCCCAGCCCAGCCCAGCCCACCACCCCCAAATCCACATGCACCCCAAATCAGCCAAACCCCATCTTTACAAGGACAAAGGCCCTTTAGAGCCCCAGCGTATGCGAGTGCTCTGGTGGATGCCATAGTGACTTAAAGACAGTGGAGGCCTCTGAGAGGACGACTCTTTCTCCTCCCCCCCAATCTCCCTCCATTTTCTTTCTCTCCCTCTCTTCCTGTTCCTCTGCCCTCTACCTTGGTCACTTTCATTTTTATCTATATACATCCTCTCTCCCTCTCCCTATCTCTCTCTCTCGCGCTCTCTCTTTCCTTCTCTCACTCTCTCTCTATTTCTCTTTCCTGAGTGGTCAAGAATTTGTCAGGCATTGAAAGGTTAAAAAGTTGGGAGAAGAGAGAGGAGAGGGAGAAGGGGGGCAGGGAGGGTGAACTTATGTCAACACAGTGGTATTTTCCCAAAGATGCATATAGCCTCTAAACAAATAAGATGTATTTATAGGAGTGCATGGAGAGCTGCCTGAGAGGAGAGCGTTTGGCTCTGGTCTGTGGACATGGCCCCTTGGCTTCATGGATGGTCTTCATGGCTAGTGAAATTGTTATTCTTTAGATGCGTGTTGGCTGGGAAACACAGGAGTTCTCAGGCCACCACACAGCATTCTCTCCCTCCCAAGATGGCCGCTTCGCAGCCAGACCATTGAAGGAAACCTATACATCTTGACATCAGCCAACATCCCAAGCCCCTCTCCCACAGTGTCCCACAGGGCTAACGTCACTGAGACATGAGGCATGTTCTCGGCTGCTGTGTTTCTCTCATCTACCATCAGCTGGTTACATGTAATGTATTGCAGTTTGTGTTTAAATTCATGAAATGTGTTGTAATATTAACCTTGGCATTTAGGGGCCATCACAATGATAGACCACAGAGTTTCTAAATCCAAAGGTGCAACATTGCAAGACTTCCGGGAATGCTTTCAAAACAAACCAAGCAGAGCAGGTTGGGGTTTGGGCTTTGAGAAGTCAATGAGAGAAGTGAAAAAGCATTAATTAGTTGTTAATTTTCTCTAAATCTAAATCCACAACCTAGACCAAAGACAATGTCTTAAGTAGTTGAACATGTTATTACTCCAACCTTGTGAAAGTCGCAAACTGACACGTTTTCATTTTTGTCAAAAAACAACTTTATCAAAGGAGTGCCTTTGATTTGACGGCCTGCACATGCACCGTTCGGTGCGAGACCCGATGATGTGTTTCTGAGCATGAGCTCAGCTAGCCAACGTTGCCACGATATCGACTTCAAGTGGGATCAGGATTTCTACTGGAGAAGCAGTTTCTGCCTATCTTCATATTGACTTCTCCTGGAGGGACGGCCTGGGCAGTGACCTTCTCCTGTATTGCCACCCAATGTCAGGAGAGACAAGTAAACCAGACATACAGACAGACAGACAGACAGACAGACAGACAGACAGACAGACAGACAGACAGACAGACAGACAGACAGACAGTACAGGAGAGACAGGTAAATCAGACAGACAGATACAGTAAGGAGAGACAAATAAACCAGACAGACAGGTACAGTGAGGAGAGACAGGTAAACCAGACAGACAGACAGGTACAGTCAGGAGAGACAGGTAAACCAGACAGACAGGTACAGTCAGGAGAGACAGGTAAACCAGACAGACAGACAGGTACAGTCAGGAGAGACAGGTAAACCAGACAGACAGGTACAGTCAGGAGAGACAAGTAAACCAGACAGACAGGTACAGTCAGGAGAGACAGGTAAACCAGACAGTCAGACAGGTACAGCAAGGAGAGACAGGTAAACCAGACAGTCAGACAGGTACAGCAAGGAGAGACAGGTAAACCAGACAGACAGGTACAGTAAGGTGAGACAGGTAAACCAGTCAGACAGGTACAGTAAGGTGAGACAGGTCTGAAACAGGTCTGCTGGCTGGCACACACAGACAGAGATGACAGAGAAAATCCCGCATCTTGGTATGAAGCAACATTGTTCAAGGTTTAGTCAACAACAGAGTAGCTTGAAATGCTGTGTATTCAGTAAGCAGTTCACCCAAGCCTTGGGCTGGACATATGGGAGACGTCAACAATACTGCAAAAATACCAGTCAAACCAGTATCATCAAGATTTCCACATTTTGCCTTAAAGACACACACCTTGAATCAAAAAAAATAATGTCCCCTATTTTACACTAGTCCAAAAAATACCAAAAGAAGTTTAAGTAAGCCTTGGGCTGTATTGGGACACGCAACAGTGCATTCGGAAAGTATCTAGAGCCTTTCACCATTTCCACATTTTGCTACATTACAACCTTAATCAAAAAAAATAATGTTTTTTAAAATCCTCATCAATCTACACACAATACCCCATAATGACGAAGCAAAAACTATTTTCCTGAAATTTTTGCAAATGTCTTTTTGGGGGAAATATCAAGGATGTTTGATCAGGTTCAAGTCCGGGCTCTGGCTGGGACACTCAAGGTCATTCAGAGACCTGTTTCCGAAGCCACTCCTGCGTTGTCTTGGCTGTGTGCTTAGGATCGTTGTACTATTGGAAGGTGAACCTTTACCACGGTCCTGAGCACTCTGGAGCAGGTTTTCATCTAGGATCTCTCTGTAGCTTGCTCCGTTCATCTTTCCCCCATCCTTACTAGTCTCCCAGTCCCTGCAGCTGAAAAACATCCCACAGCATGATGCTGCCATCACCATGCTTCACCGTAGGGATGGTGCCAGGTTTCCTCCAGACGTGACGCTTAGCATTCAGGCCAAAGAGTTCAATCTTGGTTTCATCAGGCCAGAGAATCTTGTTTCTGTGACTTTTATATAGACAGGTGTGTGCCTTTCCAAATCATGTCCAATCAATTGAATTTACCACAGGTGGACTCCAATTGTCACGACTTCTGCCGAAGTCGTTGCCTCCCCTTGTTCGGGCGGTGCTCGGCGTTCGACGTCACCGGTCTTCTAGCCATCATTGACCCTTTTTTCATTTTCCATTGGTTTTGTCTTGTCTTCCCACACACCTGTTTTCAATCCCATTCATTACCTGTTGTGTATTTAACCCTCTGTTTCCCCTCATGTCTTTGTCAGAGATTGTTTTATTGTCAGTGTAGTGTGATTGTTGTATAGGTGCGCGTGGGGTCCTCGTACCCATGTTTTGTTTGTTTGTACATTTATTGTTATGGAGCATACTCTTGGAACTTTATTAAAAGACTCCATTTTAAACTCCATTTGACTCTCCTGCGCCTGACTTCCCTGCCACCTATTACACCTATGCATGACAGAATCTCTGACCAATATATATGAAGTCAGCAGGAGAGGACACTATGCCCATGGACCTGGAGGAACGCGTTCAGGAACAAGCGAGGGAGCTTGACTGTATCAGCTCCGTCATGGAGCACATTGTCCAGAAAATGGATCGCTGGGAGAGACAGGGAGTTTCTCCAGCGCCACCACCACCACAACCGGAATCTCCCGTGAACGTTTTTTCCTCTCCGGAATCGAGGATCCATTTATCCCTACCCACGGGATACAACGGAGATTCTGCCGACTGCCAGGGTTTCCTCCTCAAACTGAACTTATATCTAGCCACGGCCTCCCCAGTACCATCTGACCGTGAGAAGAGTTACGCCCTCGTCTCATGCCTCACCGGGAAAGCCCTGGAATGGGCCAGCCCTGTGTGGAGAAGGGAGGATGTGGCGTAGGACCATTTTGAGGAGTTCACCCGCCAATTCCGGATAGTATTCGATCACCCACCTGAAGGCAAAGCAACGGGTGAGCTCCTCTATCATCTGAGGCAGGAGACGAGGAGTGCACAGGATTTTGCTTTGGAGTTTAGGACCTTGGCTGCCGGCGCTGGATGGAGCGACAGGGCCCTGATCAACCATTACCGTTGTAGTGTACGCGAGGACGTCCGTCGGGAGCTGGCCTGTAGAGACACCACCCTCACCTTCGACCAGCTGGTGGACATGTCCATCAAGCTGGACAACATGCTGGCTACTCGTGGACGTCTAGATCGGGGTCTGGTTGTTCCATCCTCCCGCACCCTCTCTCCCGAACCTATGGAATTGGGAGGGATGGTGCGCAGGGAGACCGGAGGGGGTTCCCGCTCGAGCACCATTCATGGTCGCAGAGGGCACACTGCTGGTCGGTGCCGGGTTGGTTCCTCTGGGAATAGAGAGGGCAGGCAGGGCATTCTGGCGTCACCCCAGGTGAGTAGGCACCATTCTCATCCAGAGCCCTCTGCTGCAGTAATGTTTGTCTCTGTCTCTTTTCCTGATTTTTCACTGCATTCCCAGTATAAGGCGCTAGTAGATTCAGGTGCGGCTGGGAATTTCATTAATAAAAGTCTAGCTCATAGTTTAGGGATCCCTATTATTCCTGTGGATATGCCATTCCCTATTCATGCCTTAGATAGTCGACCATTAGGGTCAGGGTTTATCAGGGAGGTAACCGCACCTTTGTGTATGATAACGCAGGAGGGTCACAAGGAGAAGATTAGTCTTTTCCTTATTGATTCTCCTGCGTATTCTGTGGTGCTAGGCCTACCCTGATTAGTTTGTCATAACCCCACTGTTTCTTGGCCACAGAGGGCTCTCACGGGGTGGTCGCGAGAATGCTTAGGTAGGTGTTTAGGGGTTTTCCGTTGGTGCTACTACGGTGGAAAGTCCAGACCAGGTTTCCACCGTGCGCATTCCCCCGAATATGCCGATTTGGCTCTCGCCTTCTGTAAAAAGAAGGCGACTCAATTACCACCCCATCGACGGGGGATTGTGCGATAGATCTCCTGGTAGACGCTGCATATCCCAAGAGTCACGTGTATCCCCTGTCGCAAGCGGAGACGGAGGCTATGGATACATATGTCTCTGAATCCCTGCATCAGGGGTTCATTCAGCCATCCATTTCACCCGTCTCTTCGAGTTTCTTTTTTGTGAAAAAAGGATGGCGGTTTACGCCCGTGCATTGATTATCGAGGTCTTAATAAAATCACAGTGAAATATAGTTACCCGCTACCTCTGATCAATACGGTTATTGAGTTAATGCACGGGCACGTTTTTTCTCAAAATTGGATCTCAGGAGTGCGAACAATCTGGTGCGTATTAAGAAGGGTGATGAGTGGAAGACGGCATTTAGCACTACCTCAGGTCATTATGAGTACCTGGTCATGCCATATGGGTTGATGAATGCTCCATCAGTTTTCCAATCATTTGTAGATGAGATCTTCAGGGACCTGCACGGGCAGGGTGTAGTGGTGTATATCGATGATATTCTGATATACTCTGCTACACGCGCCGAGCATGTGTCCCTGGTGCGCAGGGTGCTTGGTTGCCTGTTGGAGCATGATCTATATGTCAAGGCTGAGAAATGCTTGTTTTTGCAACAATCCATCTCCTTCCTAGGGCATCGGATTTCCACTTCAGGAGTGGAGATGGAGAGCGACCGCATTACAGCCGTGCGTAATTGGCCGACTCCAACCACGGTAAAGGAGTTGCAGCGTTTTTGGGGGTTTCCAATTACTACCGGAGGTTTATCCGGGGTTTTGGTCAGGTGGCAGCTCCCATTACCTCACTGCTAAAGGGGGCCCGGTGCACTTGCAGTGGTCGGCTGAGGCGAACAGGGCTTTTGAGCACCTGAAGACTCTGTTTACCTCGGTGCCTGTGCTGGCTCCTCCGGATCCCTCTTTGCCATTCATAGTGGAGGTGGACGCATCCGAAGCTGGGATAGGAGCAGTGCTCTCTCAGCGTTCGGGTACGCCACTGAAGCTTCGCCCCTGTGCTTTCTTTTCAAAGAAGCTCAGCCCGGCGGAGCGAAACTATGATGTGGGGAACCGAGTGCTGTTAGCTGTCATAGAAGCCTTGAAGGTGTGGAGGCATTGGCTTGAGGGGGCTAAACACCCTTTTCTCATCTGGACTGACCACCGCAATCTGGAGTACATCCGGCAGGCGAAGAGATTGAAGGCAAGGTGGGCCATGTTTTTCACTCGTTTTGTGTTTACCCTTTCTTACAGACCAGGCTCCCAGAACGTTAAGGCAGACGCATTGTCTCGGCTGTATGACACAGAGGAGCGGTCCATGGATCCCACTCCCATACTCCCAGCTTCGTGTCTGGTGGCGCCGGTAGTGTGGGAGCTGGACGCGGACATTGAGCGGGCGTCATGTGCAGAGCCTTCTCCCCCTGAGTGTCCAGCTGGTCGTCTGTACGTTCCGTCTGCTGTCCGCGACCGATTGATATATTGGACTCACACATCACCCTCCTCTGGTCATCCTGGGATAGGTCGGACGATGCGCTGTCTTGAAGGAAGGTACTGGTGGCCCACTTTAGCTAAGGACGTGAGGATTTATGTTTCTTCCTGTTCGGTGTGCGCCCAGTGCAAGGCTCCTAGACACCTGCCCAGAGGTAAGCTACAACCTCTACCCGTTCCTCAACGGCCATGGTCGCACCTGTCGGTGGATTTTTTGACTGATCTTCCACCTTCACAGGGTTACACCACGATCCTGGTCGTTGTGGATCGGTTTTCAAAATCCTGTCGTCTCCTCCCTTTGCCAGGTCTCCCTACGGCCTTACAAACTGCAGAGGCCCTGTTTACACACGTTTTCCGGCACTATGGGGTGCCTGAGGATATAGTGTCTGATCGGGGTCCCCAGTTCACATCAAGGGTCTGGAAGGCGTTCATGGAGCGTCTGGGCATCTCGGTTAGTCTTACCTCAGGTTTTCACCCCGAGAGTAATGGGCAGGTGGAGAGAGTTAACCAGGATGTGGGTAGGTTTCTGCGGTCTTATTGCCAGGATCGGCCGGGGGAGTGGGCGAAGTTCGTGCCCTGGGCAGAGATGGCTCAGAACTCGCTACGTCACTCCTCCACTAACCTTTCTCCCTTTCAATGTGTATTAGGGTATCAGCCGGTTCTGGCTCCTTGGCATCAGAGCCAGACCGAGGCCCCTGCGGTGGACAATTGGTTTCGGCACGCTGAGGAAACCTGGGAGGCAGCCCACGTCCACCTTCAGCGTGCCATAAGGCGCCAGAAAATTGGCGCAGACCGTCGCCGCAGTGAGGCCCCAGTGTTCGCACCAGGGGACAGGGTCTGGCTCTCGACCCGAAACCTGCCCCTTTGCCTGCTCTGCCGGAAGCTGGGTCCGCGGTTTGTGGGGCCGTTTCAAATCCTGAGGAGAGTGAACGAGGTATGTTATAGGTTACAACTACCCACTCATTACCGTATTAACCCCTCGTTCCATGTGTCTCTCCTCAGGCCGATGGTGGCTGGCCCGCTCCAGGAGGCTGAAGTGCGTGATGTTCCTCCGCCTCCTCTAGACATCGAGGGGGTTCCGGCGTACTCCGTTCGATCCATTTTGGATTCGAGACGTCGGGCGAGGGGCCATCAGTACCTCATGGACTGGGAGGGGTACGGGCCGGAGGAGAGATGCTGGGTTCCGGTGGAGGACGTGTTAGATCCTTCCATGTTATCAGAATTCCACCGTCTCCATCCGGATCGCCCTGCACCTCGCCCTCCGGGTCGTCCCCGAGGCCGGTGTCGACGCGCAGCTGGAGCCGCGCGTCGGGGGGTACTGTCACGACTTCTGCCGAAGTCGTTGCCTCGACTTGTTCGGGCGGTGCTCGGCGTTCGACGTCACCGGTCTTCTAGCCATCATTGATCCTTTTTTCATTTTCCATTGGTTTTGTCTTGTCTTCCCACACACCTGTTTTCAATCCCATTCATTACCTGTTGTGTATTTAACCCTCTGTTTCCCCTCATGTCTTTGTCAGAGATTGTTTTATTGTCAGTGTAGTGTGATTGTTGTATAGGTGCGCGTGGGGTCCTCGTACCCATGTTTTGTTTGTTTGTACATTTATTGTTATGGAGCATACTCTTGGAACTTTATTAAAAGACTCCATTTTAAACTCCATTTGACTCTCCTGCGCCTGACTTCCCTGCCACCTATTACACCTATGCATGACACCAATCAAGTTGTAGAAACCACTTAAGGATGATCAATGGAAACAGGATGCACCTGAGCTCAATTTGGAGTGTCATAGCAAAGGGTCTGTAAATAAGGCATTTCTGTTTTTCATGTTTAATAAATTAGCAATTTAATAAATTGTCTAAAAAAAAACGTTTTTGCTTCATCATTATGGGGTATTGTGTGTAGATTGATGAGGGAAAACCTTTATTTAATCCATTATAGAATAAGGCTGTAAAGTAACAACATGTGGAACAAGTGAATGTGTATGTGGATTGACACTGCTAAAAATAATACATAAGCCGCATGCACAATAACACATGAATGCATTAAATGTCAATCTCACCCAAACACTGATCAATATCTCCACATCACATCTATCCGTGTGTGTGTGTGTGTGTGTGTATACGTTCGAGCACAGTTCTCATTCGTATACATTCGAGCACAGTTCACAGTTCACAGTCACACGTATTTTTAGGCTGTATGTAGGCAGTGTTGGTGTACATGTATGCATTCTTCCCAGTACAGAAGCTGTGTAAGACTGATACAGTGTGTGTGTGTGTGTGTGTGTGTGTGTGTGTGTGTGTGTGTGTGTGTGTGTGTGTGTGTGTGTGTGTGTGTGTGTGTGTGTGTGTGTGTGTCTCCCAGGCAGGACGATGGTGGGGATGCTGGCTGATCACTAGCCCTGTTAGACAGCATTGACGTCTCCACCTCCCTCAAGGCTGGCACACTGGGGAGCTATTGATTACCATTAACCATCCATGTAGATGGCCCATAAAGAGCAGGTGAGTGAGAGTGAGCTGGGGTGGGGTTGAGGCAGATGGGGATGGGGGCAGAGAAGACAAAAAGCGAGGCGAGACAGACAATGAGGTGGGCCTTTCAAAAATGCTGAGAGGAGAGAGACAGGAAGACTATTATTACTAGTATATAATATCTTCATGCCAGTTTACTGACTACAGAGTACACAACCTCCCCAGACAAACTTGTCACAATTAATATTTTTGTGATATATATAGGTATATATAGGTATATATATATAGGTATACAGGTATACAGGTATACAGGTATATATATATATGAGATATCTTCAGAGTATAGCAATATTTCCATTATTATATTATTATACAGTATTAAATGTTATTTTCATTCATAAATTGCGACTTTGTTATTATGACAGACAAATAAGGGCACAACATTAATAAAAACAAGCAATCATAAAATTCACCATTAACGTCATATTTATTGTTATTTAGTTCCTCAATAAAACATATACAGATATTTACAATATGCAGGAAAACAGACGACTGCACTTTACATATTATTAAAAAAAGAAAACAAAAAAGAAACAGTTCGTAAGATGCCGTCACAGGCCTCCATCTATTGTTTCAGAAATTCAAATTCAACAGAAGCTTTATTTAAAGGTTACAAGATTGCCTAACACACAGCAAATGTTCTCTTATTTTACATGTGCAATACCAATATTCCTTTTTTCAAATCCCTTATTAAATGGTTCCTTGACCTCCCCTACAGTTTACATTGGCTGTATTGTATAACTGTGTTGGAGCCCAAGCTAAATAGAAGAGGAAATGAGTGAAAGAGAGGAATTTGTATTCAGGAATCCCTTTTTGCAGATACCCACACCAAAAATAAACTATTTCTCTCTCCATCTCCCTCCCACTCTTCCTCCCCCTGTTTCAGGGTCCAGGCCAGTTCTATTGGACCAGGAGGATGGCCTGGTGAGGTTGTGAGGTACAGTGTCTCAAAAGGTCCAAATCTCATCAGGTTCCTGTGTCTCTGGGTATCAATGGGGTTCCAGGTCTGAGGGAGAAGTCCTGGTGAGAGGCCTGCTCTCCTCTCCCTGTACCCCTGAGAGCCATGGGAGGGAGAAGTCCTGGTGAGAGGGCTGCTCTCCTCTCCCTGTACCCCTGAGAGCCATGGGAGGGAGAAGTCCTGGTGAGGCCTGCTCTCCTCTCCCTGTACCCCTGAGAGCCATGGGAGGGAGAAGTCCTGGTCCTCTCCTCCCTGTACCCCTGAGAGCCATGGGAGGGAGAAGTCCTGGTGAGACCCCTGAGAGCCATGGGAGGGAGAAGTCCTGGTCTCCTCCTCTCCCTGTACCCCTGAGAGCCATGGGAGGGAGAAGTCCTGGTGAGAGGCCTGCTCTCCTCTCCCTGTACCCCTGAGAGCCATGGGAGGGAGAAGTCCTGGTGAGAGGGCTGCTCTCCTCTCCCTGTACCCCTGAGAGCCATGGGAGGGAGAAGTCCTGGTGAGAGGCCTGCTCTCCTCTCCCTGTACCCGGTGAGAGGCCTGCTCTCCTCTCCCTGTACCCTTGAGAGCCATGGGAGGGAGAAGTCCTGGTGAGAGGGCTGCTCTCCTCTCCCTGTACCCCTGAGAGCCATGGGAGGGAGGAAGGGCTGGTTCACACACATATCCTCCAAACTCTGGCTGACAAAGATGACCAGAGTCCCTCAACGGGTGAATATGGGTCAGGGTGGTTCTGCTTGAGGCCATACCCAAGCCCAGTCCCAGTGATCTATACACTAGGCTGGGGGCAGGCATGGTGGGTGGTACCACCTCCAACCCACAGAGAGAACCACGGCTAGGAGGTCACTGAGTACAGGCACAGGGTACAGCTGGTGAGGATGGGGTATTAATCACAGAGCTCCCAAATACTAAGAGACAACTTTCATGTCTAAAGAATGTAACAGAACAGAGACTCAACACTGCTATCCCAATACAGCCAAGGACATTTTGTCTTTCTGTTTTCTCAGTTTTAGTTTTTTCCTTTCCTCCATTGACATTTATCCTGTTTTCTTCAAAAAACAACAAAAACTAAAAGGATGATTTGAGGTTTCCCAGATGTGGGCACCACTGAATAGAGCCCAAGCTGTATAGTCCAGCGATGCATGAGTGAGTGTGTATGTGTTTGTGCCCAAAAGTGTGTGTGAGTGTGTGTGAGCATGAGTGTGTATGTGTTGATGTGTGTGTATGAGTGTGTATATGTCCTTCTCTCCCTGAACAGGCGAGAGCCAATGCAGACGCCTCATCATCAATACCTTTATATCATCCTCATCATCAATACCTTTACGTCATCATCAATACCTTTATGTCATCCTCATCATCAATACCTTTATGTCATCCTCATCATCAATACCTTTATATCATCCTCATCATTGCTGTCGTCTTCATTATCATCTGCCTCTGACTCTCTCCACCCCCCTCTCTTTCTTCTGATCTTCTCTCCATCTCCTGGGCTGCCCTGGTTGTGTTCAGGTCAGGGCAGCCACGAAGGTCCCAAAGCGGTTGGAGATGTCGGAGTGCAGGGAGCGCCAAGAGGAGACGGGCCCCCCTCGGCCCTTACTGTCCCCCAGCTCATCTGTGCAGTGGACGGACAGGCACTGCAGGTGGCTCCCCCCATTGCCCCCTCCGGGCCCCGGGGCCCCCACCCCTACTCCAGCCTTACTCTGAGACAGCTCTGACTCTGAAAAGGAGAAACAAACACAGAGAGAGGAGAGGGTTAGTGAGTGGGCCAGCACTGTGGAACATTAAGGATACATTCATTCATCCTCAACCACAAAATAAACATCTTCAGTCAATATGTCAACACTAGAATTAATCATAAAATCCTATATCTAAATTAGATCCTAATTCTCATCCCACTCAAAATCTGTGCAGTAAAATGACCTCAACAACCCCTCTCCTTCTCCCTCTCCCACCCCCATCCTGCAGGCTGGAAAACGACAATGCTCTAAACCCATCCCCCACCTTCTCCTTGCCAGGACCACGCACACACACACACACACACACACACACACACACACACACACACACACACACACACACACACACACACACACACACACACACACACACACACACACACACACACACACACACACACACTGTCAGTCCCGGTCACCCGTGCAAATGGGGAGCACTCCTCCCTAACCTCTGGTCATGAGGTCAGAGGGCTGTGAGGAGGCTGACCTTTAACTCTGCATGACCTAATTTACTGGTATAATGACCCTGCTGCAGAATCGACCCCACGTCACCGTGGTGTCAAACCTATATTAAATGGAACCAAGCTTCCAGAAAATCTATATATAGGTTTATCGAAGGTTGTATAAAAATCAGCCGTGCAATTCTAGAGGGACATGGGAAACGCTGCCAGCTGAGATGCATAATCCATCCTCTGTGTCAAATCGCATGCGTTGTGTAAGAAAACATTTGCGAGAGGTAGATTGACGAGGACAGAAAGTGCTAGGCTAAATTACACGCATCTGCCATGATATAGACCAGCAGCATTCTGAAAGAGTAGGAGGGGCAGGAAGGAGAGAAGGGCAAGGAGTTAGAGGTAGAGATGACGGGAGAGAGAGGTTGTCAGACTCTTACTATCACTGGTTTCAGTAAGCCCCATTGGTGACTGCAGCATTGCATCATGCGTTTGGGGTCTGCCTCCAAGCATGCTCTGAGCATTCTAAAAAAAGAGTGCGTGAACATGGTGGATACCTGCTGTAAAAATCAATCAGGCTATTCCCATCTGTCCTTAGCACTCAAAACACTTCTGCTGTGTTCCTCAGCCCCAGGTTGTTACTACTGCTTTGAGTGGGAGCGTAGCCGCAGAGACAGACAAGCTCTAAATAGCTCAGACATGCTGAGGTACAGGCGTCAGAGACAGGAGACTATGATACACACTCTGCTCTAGGCACAGGGCCTGTACATCACACAATCACTACTCTGATCTGCCCACCTCACTACTCAACAAAGTGACAGAACAGAGAGAGAGAAGAAGAGAAAAGATACTCTGACCTCAAAACAGTCTCTGTGTCACACTTTCCTTTTTATCTCTTCTCTCTCTTCCCAAATGCTTTTTTGTTTTTCTCACTCTCTCTGTATATATTTCTCCCTTCCTTTACTTCCCTGGAGCAACTATGACACGGTGTTAACAACACACAGCCAGAGAAACAAGGCCAGGTCAGGACAGAGAGTGAAGGAGGCAGGGTGGACAGGCTAGGGCCGGGAAGACAGGGAGGTGGTGAGGCAGCCTTGCCCCCCAGCCTGTCTGGGGAGCGACCACTGGAATGGAAAAGCGGAGGGATTTGGTAAAAGGTCACGCAGCCAAGCTCCCGCCGCTCCCGCATCTCTCTCCCTCCTCCTCCACACAAATCACCCAAGGACTCTGGAGACTAAGCGGAGCGACGGTGGGGGAGAGAGGAAGGCAGAGGGGGAGGGGACGGGTGTGTGGGGTTGTGGGGATTAGTGGTGATGGTGGCAAGAGCCAGCGTTTGCCAGAGGGCCCTGCCATACACCTCTGCATGGCTGACACCCACACTCAGTGAGCCTGGACCACAACCCCCTCTCCATGTGCTTCCTCCTACCCCCCACTCCCATCCCCAGCACTGTGCCCTCCAGCACCCGCCGACAGCCCATGGTAGCTGGGCACAGCAGGGTCCACACCGGCCTGAATAGGCAGCCAAGCGTTCCCCTGGCTCTCTGCTGACACACAGCAATCTGACAACACAGCCACAAAACACACCGCCAACCACCGCCACTGCTGCCATATCCACACCAGCCCTCAGCTGCCGCTCCACACACAGTCTGCATGGTCCCAAAACAGACAGACATGGCCCCCAGCCTCATACATGCAAGGACAAGGACTGTAAACACACAGTCAAAAGCATCCACTCCCTCTGTCCCAGAGCCATGCTCAGACGTGTGATCGTGTGACCACGTTACTTTATTTATCAAAATAAAAACATTAGCATTACCAATGATACTTTCACATAAACAATCATTTACAATGTAGTAATTGCCACCAGTTTCCTAGTTAAAACATTTTAAAAATATTTTTATAATCAAAACACTGTACCTCTCAAATTGTATTATTACAAGCAGAAAAACCATTCTCCTTGAAAAAATACAAAGCTCTCCTTTTAAGGAGTAAGCCAGTCAATTGTAGTGTATCTGTGGATATTTCTAGGTAATACCCTGGGAGCCGAGAGAGACGGAATTTTGGTGGAAAATCTACACGCTACACTTAAATGTTAAGCATTATCCACGGCACCATATTTGTTCAAAAGTGGAAACGGCAGTGTGAAATTCTACATCACACAGGCCTAAATCCCAAATCACCGTGACATTTTACAAGCTGTGGAATCTCTTTTCAATAAAACCTTGTTAAGGCTGTTCAATGACTCGCATTATTTTGCCATGCAGCGTACTGTTCATATCCACAGTGATATCTCAGTGATAGGCTATTCATCTCAGAGAACGAGTGCTTAGCATCACACAGGGCGAATACCTAATAAAGAAGAAAACAATAATATCACAACCAACTAAGCTGAACCACAAATACAGTTAAATATCCCTAACCATATTACAAGTCAAAAAAGGTAACCATGGCAATTCAAACGCTCCGTTTTTTAATCCACCTCTATTCCTCTCCTCTTTCTAAAAGTGTGTGATTTACAGTGTGACTCCTCCACGTAGGCTTATAGAGCCGTCACACAGACACAGCTCGTGACGATATACACAGGTGAACAACGCTTTCCACTAGCGTGCTGTGAAGAGAACACACACACACAGCACAGCACAGCACACTGCTCTGTTTCGGTTTTTCTGTCTGGCTGACACCAATATGTCGGAAGCTGACGGCCTGAATCTAGTACACGTCATGCCATCAGTTCTCTAAGTCTGTAAACAACACTGGGAAGGAATCCTTATTGAACGACAATAAATGTCATATTCTCACAATCTAACTATAATTGTCAACCTAAACATTTTATTAAACGATTAATGTAAACTGATGAAGCTAATGGTAATTATTATGTTGTAAAGGCAGTTAAAAATGAAGTGTTATGATAGTTAAATGCACATTGTGTACCAAGTCCCTGTGCAGATGTGTGCATTAGAAACAAAGTATATGCTAAATAAGACTATGTATATGTGTGTCTTGGTGTTCGCTGGTCTCTCTTTCGGAGCCAGAGAATTTCACAGAGGCGTCACATTGATTTCCGAGGTCCATTCTATCCCAAGCTATACTTCCATGACGACACTTCACCTTTAACCCTGTGCTCCCCGGGGCTCGGCCTTACCCTCACCGAACACAAACCAGCCCAATCCGACCTTCGCCGCTCTCTAGTGAAAACACCTAGAGGCCTCTGCTCCTATGACAGTGAGTGAATTCAGATAAGATTCCTGTAGCATAACAACCATAGAATTAGAAATTAGAAGACACATTTAATTTAATAGGATCGCTATGATAAAAAACTAACACTAAGGACATTAGAGAAGATTCTAAGTTCGGGAGCACAATGCACAGATACAAAGTCTGTTTTTTCGACAATCTAAGGAGTGATGGTAAAGAACACAGAAAAATGATGTAACATTTCTGTTATCATAAAGCATACTTTAAAGGTTAGTCATTTAGGTCTTTAACACTTTTCCTGAAGGCTCATGGTACCTAAGAGCAGGACATGTGATCCGGCGCCTCTCTACTGCACTAAGCAGACCGACCAGCAGAGCAAGGCTTCACATTAAATGACAATCACCAAAATATATATACAAAATCATGAAGTTATCTGCTTTCAACTAGCTTGGTGAGGGGCTACAGGAATCCCTGTGCGAGGAATATGGGAACTACTGGAGGTATGACCCAGGTATCTGATGGTGGCCTGGGGGTTGGTAGTTGCTGTGGGGGAGTATGGCATGGGAGGCCTTCTCCGACCCCCACTCAACCCCACTGCCACAGGTTGACCTTTCCCCTCAGAGAAGGGTGGATATGGAGGGGGCACATTTCTCAAGCGAGGGCACAGGGGTTATTTTGGTTTGAATTTCCTCTCTGTTCCCTGGCCTGCAACAAGAAGGAAAAAAACTTGCCCAGGCAGGCAGGCCTTGGCCCGGTCGCTCCTCCTCACCCCTTCTCTAGTAAACTCTCTCCCTTCAGCCATCCCCTCGTACACACACACCTCCCCCTCAGGCCGCAAGACGCGCTTAGGAAACTAGACACAAAAGGGAACACGGGAAGTGATTTAGTACCTCCTGCATAAATCAAAACCATGTCCAGGACCTGTCATCCATGTCATCCAAGTAGGTGACATATTGATCTACGTCTCGCTCTCTATTTTGTTTCAGTCCGTCACTACACACTCTGTGTATGTATTTTTGGCCCATTTGGAAACCCCAACCACTCATGAAAACAGTGGAAATGTAGGGATTAGGAGCATCTGCTAGGGAGACGCTAGGAGAGGAGGGGGGTCGGAATGGGTTTAGGGGGCTGACTTTCTCAGCCACAACACTTAACATACAATCCCTATTTCAGCTAGTCCTCAATGTGGGAAGGTAGCTGGTCAATTCAAGGAATCTTACACTTTCATGTGTTTGTGATAGAAATAGTTTAACACTTGAAATCAAATGACTGAATATAATTGACTGAAATAATAATTATCCTGTTATTAATTAATTCATTAATTGACCCTTGATTGAAGAAAATAAAGATTTACTTGGAAATGTACATATAATGTCTTCAAAATAATTAGCACTGGTTGCACAATTATTATTTTTTATGTCAAATATAATCAATCCTTTTCCATTTCCAAGATAACAACACAAAGTTGAAAAAACACAATGTTAAAACTGTAAATAAAATATAATTATAATTATTGAGTTAAAGGTGATATTGCTGTGTGGTATAATGACAGTATTAAGCTTTAGTGATGACAGTTCCACTGTTGAAAAGACTCAAATGTGCTGTTTAAAAAAATCCGAACCATTGTTTCTAACATCCGAGTATCTAAACTGCCCTAAAAAAAGAAATAAGGAAGGTCCAGAGGATGGAATTGTGGAGAAAATGTAAGACTTATTTTCTCTCGTTCTCTCTTTACAGTGAGGCAAACGACAGCCATTACCATCTTGCTCGACCTCGCAAGTCGAAACCTAAGATGTTCCCAGAAAAAAAGATAAACTTCTTTCCATCTCTCCCGCTTTCGCTAGTACTCGATCAGTCTCTGCTCTTCTCTCCCAAGAGAAACAGCTCCGGTGTCATAACTCATTTGTCAATTTTTCAATACGAATTAAAGAAATCTGACGACTACCTGTATGCCAAATAACCTAACTGCTGCTGGCGTTATGACAACACCTCCACACACGCACGCACGCACGCACGCACGCACGCACGCACGCACACACACACACACACACACACACACACACACACACACACACACACACACACACACACACACACACACACACACACACACACACACACACACAGCCTAGTAGCTTTAGCATGGTACAACTCTGCTGAACAGAGGGAGTGTTAAGGATTATAGTCTATTTAATTGATAAAGACAACTTGCATTTCTCACAAACTATGTTAAAATCATCTCTACAGGGATTGTTGGTAGCTACATATAAAAATATATAGCATTTTCTACAGGAATAGTAGATGCCTTGTTTTTTCCAGTCCCTCTGGGCACTGGCTGATTAAGACCCTGGACATTAGGAAACGTGTCACATACATCCAGGCAACCGGAGCCTCCGGTGCCCACCCCCCCACCCTGCATCTCCCAGACAAACTCAGCCGTCCATTCCAAGGGGAATATTCACACCCACACACACACAGACAAGTTTGATTTTATTTCAGCGCTCTTCCCCAGGGAAAACAAAACACTGCTATTTTGAAGAGTCAGAAATCCAGCTAGCAAAAGGCATGGAACCTTTGTTCATCCTTTCCTCTCTACATCAGTCACAAAGACATGTTTTAACACGCCTCCTTTGACTGTCACTGGTGGTAAATGTATTGCAAAGGCCTCAGCATTCAGTGGATACACACATACACAGTAACATCTGGACAATCAATTACTACAGACAGAACTACAAGCAGAAACCTTGTAATGTCCTGTTATGAGCTGCAAATTCTATAAGACAGGAGACTACACACTGGGCCGGTGTTATACGTGCTAGCAGTTCATCAGTAGTAGTGATAATTACAAATGTATTGGGGTCTCCTGTGGATGTACTACATACTAGCGGGGATTGTACTTCAAGCAGGCCAAACTGACGTAAAGCAAGCCAAATGGACGTAAAGCTAAAATAAGTTGTGATGAACCCTGACATAACTTGTCAGATAATTGTATCACACTGTGATGAATTCTCAGAGCTGGAACTGAGAGAGGTGTTACTACCAGCAACTATTTCCATTTCACTACAAGTCAGAGAGTCTATTCCAGCATACAAGACACCTGAGCAAAGGTCTGAAACCACAAGCCTGTGACCAAGTCTGCATAAATCAAACATGATGTCACACTATCAAGTTTTCATGTCTTCATCACACACACATACACCTCTGGTCCCTCCAGCTGATAAACCCACACTATCGAGTTTCCATGTCTTCATCACACACACATACACCTCTGGTCCCTCCAGCTGATAAACCCACACTATCGAGTTTCCATGTCTTCATCACACACACATACACCTCTGGTCCCTCCAGCTGATAAACCCACACTATCGAGATTCCATATCTTCATCTCCAGGTGATAAACCCACACTATCGAGTTTCCATGTCTTCATCACACACACATACACCTCTGGTCCCTCCAGCTGATAAACCCACACTATCGAGATTCCATGTCTTCATCACACACACATACACCTCTGGTCCCTCCAGCTGATAAACCCACACTATCGAGTTTCCATGTCTTCATCACACACACATACACCTCTGGTCCCTCCAGCTGATAAACCCACACTATCGCGATTCCATGTCTCCATCACACACACATACACCTCTGGTCCCTCCAGCTGATAAACCCACACTATCGAGATTCCATGTCTCCATCACACACACATACACCTCTGGTCCCTCCAGCTGATAAACCCACACTATCGAGTTTCCATATCTTCATCACACACACATACACCTCTGGTCCCTCCAGCTGATAAATCCTTTTACATACGTCTCATATTTGTCTTAGTCCCGGTAACTGTCAATGGGGAGGGGGGGTAAGGAAGAACAAACACACTTACATGGTGAAAGCAGTCCTAATGCCCACTGATTCATGCTGATAGTCCAGCTGATAAACCCTTTTACATGTCTCATATTTGACTTATTCTGTCAATTCAAACACACTTACATGGTGAAAGAGTCCTAATCAATTCACTGAAAGGAGACAGAAATTCACAAAGGGAGACAGAAATTACTTTGTGAAGAGACATAAGAAAATAAATGCATAAAAATGAGGAAAGGTCCAACTTAAAATATCTCAAAGTCTGCACTTTTGCTCCGTTTGCGGCTATAGCTATAATATATTCCTCACAAAAGACACACACACTTCACTAGCCTCTCTGTATCTGTCAATAACCAAGTTAACTCACAGAAGATGCCAGAGGATGAATTGGCACTTTTGAGAACAATATTACCAGGGCTAATTGCTGTGATTATGATAATGATTATTATTACTGCAGTATGGGAGAGTGCAGAGAACACTATGCTGCCTGGGTGTGTGTTGTTGAGGAAGTCAATACGCAACGCCTTGCAAGGAGGGATCTGGAACATGGACCGCCCCAAGCTGTTTTCTCTTCATTCAAACAAATGTCAATCACATCTATTTTCTGCTTTAAGAAAGGAAAAAAGGGAAATAAAAATGACTCATGTGATTTATGAGTTGTCGCTGGAATGAAATGTCAATACGATAAGTATGATTTTAACAAACTAAGAAAGGTGGGAAGGTGGGGTGGTCTTATAGGAATATTGTCCTTTCTTCCTAGGTCTCTTTAGGTGGCATGTCAATATGCCTGTTGCACTGGATTAAATTGCGTCCTAATCAGGGTGTCTAAGCATGAAAAGTCCCTCTCTACCCACTGCTCTCCTACACATGCCAACAGCAAGCCAGCGCATGCTCTAACTAATAGTCACTCCACCACCACGAGAACAGTCACTCTGTTGCATGAGACACCGTATTAATCCAGAGGACAGATCCTAGCACAGTATGTACAAAGTGATAACACACACCGTAAATAACTTTCCCTGTGTGGTCAAACCGGAAGCAAAAAGTCAAAAAAATAAAACCAACTGAATCATTTCCTAGGGCGACAAGTTGCTTGTTATCAAGAGTGTGCACGTTTTTCAGAACAAACCGTCAGGTCCTGGCTATTATATCAGGAGCAGAGAAGGAGAGGCGAAGAGGGTACAAGAAGACGAGATAGAGAAAAGAAGATGAAAAGTACCTTCATTCACATATACACCCACTGGCATACGGAGGCCATACAGTATATGGGCCTCATGCCTACAATAGACATGACTATGTCTTAGTGAATAGCTTTGGCTGAATGGTAGTTTATCACACAGACAGAATAAGCTACGGAGGGTTAAATGGGGGAAGTTACTGACAAACACATCAGTCTCTAAACAACCACAGTGGAACTCATACAGGGAGAGCTGAGACACACAGGGTAAACAGACATCAACACAGAAAATACAACACAACACACTCCCAAACAGGCAAGCTTGACTCTATGCTCAATCTCATATTTTTCTTTAACAGTATTGTTTAATGCAACAATATTATCAAATCCCATATACCTATGAGGCACTTCTGGCACCACGTTCTGGCCTGAAAACATCCCCCACTACCTCCATTAACAATATATATGAGAATACAGTCTGTTCTGTGATCCCAACTCCTGCACTGTCTGAGACCTCACCTATAGTCACAGAGCCCCAAACACCACAGCTCCTGTCCTCCCCATGCCACTACCACCCGTACCCCTGCTATAGACACAGGGAGGCCTATTGCCAAATGTCACTTCAACCATCCCCCTCCCCAAACAAACAGAGGCCCATAACCCACCTGTCTCAATTGGGCAGTTAAACTCAACTTCCCGTAAAAACACTGAATGCAGTCTATAAAGCGCCCAAGTAACACAATCACTCAGGACTCCCACTATTAAAGCTGTTCCCAGGATGGAAGGACCTACGCAGCCCCCCCCCCCCCCCCCCCCCAGCTTCCCCAGCTTCAGGACACTGTGATGGGGCATAGGACAGGGGCATGAAGACAGATACCAACAGAGTGGGCTGCCACAATATTAAACTAAATTGGTTTTAGTGGTGCACAACACCTGCACGGGTGTCATATGATCAACTCCAAGACATAGAGAAATTTGCAAAATGCAGAAAGAAACGTAACTTCAATACAAAAAAACATATGATCAGACCATGTGTGTGTTACGCAAAATGTGCTGTGTATTCAATTGAAATGTGTGATCTTAAAACGTTTTTATTGATTAGCCACATCATGCAGGAATATAGAAAGGAACCATGATGAAATTGTGTGAAAAAAGGTGTTATTTAAAAAAGAATTGTAAACCAGCTATCATTAGCATTATAACATTATAATTATTATTACTACTATTATAAAGGATAACTATAAGTTATCTTGTGAACTGTACTGAGAACCTTGATAACTAACAAGACAATTCGAAAAAAACTGTTTCTTTAAACTGTCATTGTAAATCTTAGGCTCAGGCAACGACCATGTGTTCACCTGTTAACCAGCTGGTTGACTTGCAACAAGACATCAATAACAAACATAAATAGATTCCACAACTTAAAAAATACTGACATATTCCTACATTCATCAATATTTTTATTTCACTTCTACGGAGCACAAGTTCAGATGTCTATGACAGGGTCGTCAAACTCATTCCACAAAGGGTAGGGTGTCTGAGTTTTTTTTAAGACCTAGACAACCAGGTGAGGGGAATTCCTTACGAATTAGTGACCTTATTTTGTCAATCGTATACAAGGGTGGAGCGAAAACCCGCAAACACTCGGCCCTACACGGAATAAGTTTCACACGTGTGTTCTATGCAATCTTCCAAAATAACTTTCAGAATCCTGGTCTTTAGCATTTTCCAAGAGAATATAACTGTTCATCGATTGTGCCTATATGGGTAATATTTACTAGCCTACTGAATATGTGCAACTAAAACCACAAGGCCCTATTTATCTTTATCTGAAGCGTAGCGTTTCGTTGAATGCATAGGATTTCGCGCGTCTCTTGAAAAACATCCAATTCAATCTCAAAATCCAACAACACACCTCAACCCTTTTTCATCTTTGCCGTCTGCAGCACTCAAATGAGAAACTGTCAAGATCCGTGATTTGTGCTAACTAGCTATCGATCGAGCCGAGCAGCATGGGTTTTGTGCTTGCAAGGAGCTGAATTGAGGAAGGAAAAAATGTGCGGAGATAGGAGAGACGAGAGAGAAATACTTTAACAAAATCGAAGTGGCTGTTGCTGTGCATTTTCTGAAGAATAAGTGCGCCTTGCTAAGACATGTGGATCTTGAAAAAATGAACTATGGACAAGGCGAGAATGTGTCTGCCTGGTCTGGTTGACTGCTCTGCCTCCTAAACAATGCGCTATGACTCCAGATTCCGTGCCCTGCGCCCCCCTCTCCTCTCAGCTCCCGCAGTTAGCCAGAACAAAGGGATAGTGAATACGCGCTGGGGGCTACCTATTCACAAGAGAGTTTTGGTGTCTCGTCTCTGGCGGTAGCGATTTAATAACGTCTCACTGCGACCTACCGCCTTTTGCAGCACTGACTGACTACCATTTCATTCTTGCTATAGATTTTCAAATGTCTATAGAAAAAAAGAGTGGCCTCAGAAAAGAATATCGAGACACAAAAGACATTACAATTGCACAGAAAAATATTGCGACATAAAAATACGACATAAATCAGCAATATTGAATTCATAATTTAAATATTTATTTGAAGTAGGTTTTGATTGATGAAGGAGCAGTCAATAAAAAGTAACTTCAGCACTGGATTAAATTGAAGGGGGAAAAAAGTGCTTTTAAAAAAATAATCCAAATCCCTGTTCTAGCTATAGCACAGTCCTAATATAAACAATAATAGGAAATAATAATAGGTCATCATAATAATAATAATTGTTATTATTATTTTAAATGCACGTTATTTCATTTCCTATTTATGAAATAAAACAAAGCAGATGCCTTAGGTATGACCGGTAATCCAAAAACAGGAGAACATTTTTTGTGTTGTTAATGTCAAACCTTGATTGACAGGATTTCAAACCGTTTACGTAAAATGTTTAAAGTGCCAGCCAGCGTCTCTAATCACACTATACCAATTTCAACAAGCACTTAAAATTAAAGGCTACAACAGTTTCGTGGCATAGGCTACTAGAATACTAGAATTTACATTTGTTCGTGAAAAAATAATCATTTGTATCTCACGACCAACCATTTTATTCCTGAACCATGTTGGCGAAAAAGTGGTTGGCAATAGTCTACAATAAAACCAAAAGTTTTAAACAAATTAGAAAAAGTGAATGACGCATCCATTATTATTATAGTATTATTTTCTATTAGTATCATATTATCATGTTCAATGAAAATCTGTTCTTCGAGGACACATCATATTTAGGAGAGAAAAAAGGTTCGAAATAAAAAAGATTAAGATAGGCTACTCTTGTTTATAGTAATATCACTCTTCTTCATATATCCTGACAATGCTGCCCTTTCCAATAGTAGGCTAATCTAAAATCAATCCACTTTCTCCAATCCCGTTTATTATCCCATAGCAATAACAAAAACCAACAGATATGTATGGAGGGGAAGCCCTGCTGTGAAAACGCATCTCAGAAACCTATTAATCTTCTCAGTGTAGTTGTTCACCCTGAAAACCCCGATAAAGCACCACAGGAAATGTTTACTTTTCTCGCGCTGTTCCTTTGAAGTTCCTCAACAATAGAATAATCCATAACACGCACCAAATGATAATTTAATGTTTATTTAGAACCACAATAAATCCGTTTTAAAATGTTTTCCTGATTAGTGCTTTTTTTATTTCGTATAGTTAATTAGCCTGTGGTCCAATAGCCTATCCCCTGTGTAGTCCTATAGGCACACAGAAAAACATAATCAATTATTTATGTATTTTTCTAGCCTACATATAAAACTTGATATACCTGATCTACTTGTTTCCATAGAACAGCTACTTCGAAAGGAAGTCCTGACTTATTTTAGACTAGCATTCATATCATTTTCTGCTCATCGGAGATGCAAAACAACATCGGGCTTATGTGCATATATGTTGAGTGACAGCCTTAGACGGATGTGTGTGTGTGTTTGTGTGTGTGTGTGTGTGTGTGTGTGTGTGTGTGTGTGTGTGTGTGTGTGTGTGTGTAAATACAGCAATAAGACAGTACTAATCAGATAGTAAAACAAAGTGGGAAATATAACCATAGAGCATATTCAATTACCTTCTTTGCTGTTATTCTGGCTCTTGTTTTTTTCCCAGGGTGCCATGGCCTTGTCGTCCTCTGGCCCATCCATCAGGGCCTTGTCACTGGGCACGTACCAGGTGGCGTGCTGCTCTGCCATCAGAGTGTCAAGGTCAATAGTGCCCATTGAGCCCTTCCCAGCATCCGGGCTGCAGCTCGCCAGCTCATTGTCTCCGTTCTGTGAGAGACAGTCACCACTCTTCTTGCCATTCTTCATGCCCAGAGGCTGGTCCTCTGAGATGCTGAACTGCTGGCGCTGCAGCTGGATCTGGGCCTGCAGTATCTCCAGAGGGTGGATGTCATCCTGGCCAGAGGTGCTAGATGGAGTGCGTACCTGCTCCATCCCAGGCGTGCCCGGGTGACCAACTCCATTGCCACCTGTCCCCACACCAGCACTCAGTCCATAGCTGTCGGGTGTCGAGGTAGTGTGATTGGTGATGTCCTGCATGCCTAGGGGCTTCTGCCCATTCATCAGGCCCTGTTCCCCCCTTTGCAGCTTGGGTGAGCCGGTGATGTGCGGGCTGCGGTTGGGCTTGGAGGCAGGAGCACCTCCTGCATCTGAGCTAGAGGACACCTCATCCTCGTTGCCGTAGTGGGCGCTGACATCATCAGGAAAATCTATGCGTGGTGAGTTACTGTTAGACTTGGTGACACTCTGAATGCCACTGTCCAGAGAAGACATCAGGTCTGCCTGGTCCCCCAGCATAAGGTCACCTCCTTTTCCCCAGGAGGGGGATGGGAGGGGTTTCTCATGGGGCGTACCCCCACCCCTCTCCCCAACGCCAGCTGAAGGGGGTTGCTGGCCTGGACTTACAACAGGGTTTCCGCTGTCAGAGGAAAAAAAGATCCCAGGGCTCACATGCCCGCTGTCCCTTTTTCTCCTCCCTCTCCCTCTCCCGTTCCCTGTTGCTGCTTTCCCCTCACTGCATGGGGTAGCGTCCATGTTGTAATTTGGGGAGAGGGCACTGGCTTCCCCCTGCAGCGTCTGGTTTTGACCTGCAGGTTTAATGTTGCTATTCCCGTTGCCAGGCATCTGGCTGTTCTGGGAAGTGCCGCTCTGAAAGTATTCAGGACCAGCACTGCCAGTCCCGTTAACTGTGCTGCTATTAATGTCCTGCTCCGTCTGACTCAGTTTTCGCTTGCCCTCATTTTGGTTCTTCTTGTTGAATGTTACGTTTAGGTTGGGGGCCCCTAGGCTAGCTATCATGTTCTGGCAGGCCGTGGAAAGGGCCGCCAGGCAGCTCTGTCCAAAAACATTGTCTTTAGTGCTGGTTTTGCTATAGTTCCCCAGGGAGAGTGCCCCAAGTTTACTGACAGAGGATCGCTGGCCTGGGGGGAACTCAGACTGTGGAGGGTAGCTCCCTGGTGAGGTGTTCACCCCCTGGGGATTGCTATGTGGTGCCCCCTGACGGTTAACCCCTCCATAAGGAAACGTTGATTGAGATCCCATGGGAGGCCCGGCAGGGAAGTCAGTCGGCCGCCTCTCTGATGGTGCGTTGGGGTGTCCTACCCCGGCTCCGGGGGACTGCATCTGGGAGAGATTGCCCATGTTGTTGCCAAACTGGGGGTGCATACCAGGAGAGTGGAGAGCCTGTACGTGTCCATCTCCAGGTATCCTCATTGGCTCCTGTATGCCCATCCCATTCATGCCCGGCCTGAACATCATACCGACTCCATTCTGCTGCAGCCCCATGTCGTGGGCTACAGCCTCCCCACCCGTTACCCCCATACGCCGCGACATGATCTCTCCTGGTGGGTGAGAACCGGGGAACCAGTTCTCCTGAGTTATATGAGGGTTCTGACCCTCAAAGTTGGGCATCCTGCCCCCATTCTCCCTGTCAAAGTTGGGCTGAGGCATGCTCCCCACTGGGCCTCCATGAACCATGGGGCCTGGAGGTACGTCGCCATGGTGACCCAGCTGCTGCAGGCTGGGCTGCCTCATCCTCTGCTGCTGGTTCCGAGAGGCCATCTGCTTGATCATCATGGCCGCATTCTGCCGCTGCTGCATAGACTGCTGCTCAGGCCCAGCGTGCTGGAGTGGACCCGGGGGGAAACCATCTGTCACAGGTGGGGTGAACTCACCAGGAAGGCCAGGGTAGGCCGAGGGAGAGAGGTGGTTCTCCATGCCCTGCACATTGTGCATGCCACTACCCCACGTGCCGCAATTCTCCCCTCCGTGTGCGTTAGGGAACTCAAATCTGGGCCTTTTAGCCATGTTCATATAAGGACTGTCAAAGTGTTGCAGCCTCTGATTCGGAGGCTGTTGGGCGGGAGGAGGGGGAGCCGGCTGTTGCATATTAAACATGGGATCCCCATAGGGGTGCAGGCCCCTATTTTCCAGTCTGTGAATAGGATATTCAAACTGGTTGTGTTGGACAGGCATCATGACACCACCGTCCAGCATGTTGGGGTTAATGGAGCCCGGCTCAGACTGGGGAGGCCGGGGGAGGCCTGGGGGGCATGAGTTCTGTCGCGCTATCAAACCAGCCTGCTGCTGCTGCTGCATGAGAGGGTGTCTAGCACTGACCCCCAGCTCCATCCCCACGGGAATCTTACGGCCATTCCCAAAGCGCTCAAAAAACACTCCGTGCTGTGGGGGAGGCTGAGGCTGCTGGGGCTGTGGGGGAGGCTGCTGGTGCCCTTTGGAGAGGCCCTGTATACCCGGTGTCCGAGCCATGGCAGGGTTTCCAGGGAAACTGCCACCGGCCACCGGCCTTCCTGGCCCAAAGTGGGGAAGCTGAGACTCTGATTCTGAGGGGGAAAATACAGGTACTTCAAAATGTCCAGTTGGGGGTTCGCTGGGGAAATTATACTCTAATCCCTCCACAGCACCCTGATTGGGCATTCGTCGAGGCTCCAGACCATGGGTCTCTGAGGAGGAAGAGGAGGGCAGACCATGGAAGGATGCTGCCCGGTTAGGTGACTGGTCCAGGGGTAGACAGGGGGCAGGAACAGCGTGGTTGCCGTTAGGGGGGCCGTTGTGCTGGAACTCAGACATGTTACCAGATCTCTGCTGCTGCTGCTGCTGCTGCTGCTGCTGCTGCTGGGAGAAGCCGTCCCCTGCTTGGCCCTCAGCGATGGGGTCAAACCCCTCTCCAAAGCCCTGCTGAGGCCCCATGCCACTGTTGTTGTAGCCCATCAATCTGCCACCATGCAGACAGGATGATGCTGGGTCTGGGCCTCCAAAGTTCCCATTGAAATGAGGGTGGTGTTGGTGAGGGTGAGACTGGTGGCCGTGGGGATGGCCTTGATGAGGTTGCTGGTTGTTGAAAAATCCATGCATGGGTCCTTGCTGCTGCTGTTGCTGCTGAAGTCCGCTGCCTGCATGCATTTCCGAGTGGCCCCGTGGGTGAAAGCCACCGTACTGCTCCCCATTCATGTTCATATTGAGCCCGAGCATCGGAGGCTCGTTCAAAGGGCCCATGCCCGGCTCCACGGCTCCTGGAAGGCCTCCGGTATGAAAGCCGGGGCTTTTGTAATGGGAGCTCATGTTCAGTCTTGGCTGGTTAATGTTTCTCTCTGACTGGCCAGGGTTTATGCTATTAATCTGAGAACCAAACTGCTCCAGCCCAAACATACTTCCCGATATCAATCCTGCATGACAGCCAGCTCGCCTGGCATAGGCAGTCTAGCTTTAGTCTGGTTTTCTGTGAATCTCCACACAAAAAAAAGAGGACAAAAACGAAAATAGAAGAGAATGCCCCAATAGATATTTTGATATCTTAAAAGTTCTGATTTAAAACGTAGCCAATGGATCTTAAATCGGTTCACTCACCCAATACGTTCTCATAGTTTTTTTCCAATATCCAACTTCTCCCTAAAGTGTTGTGGCGAAAATAAACCGGAGAGGACAACGAAGCAAGAAAATACAGTCTGTCCTTGCTCGTTTCCGTCTATTTCTATAGGCGTTTGTTTATTCCTTTAATTTACAAAAGATACAAAAAAAAATTCGCTTGCAATGTGACTTTGATATAATATCATATTCCAAAGTTTTCTAAGCAAATTTCTTCTTTACAAACTTGACAAAAACCGCTCCTTTGATTTATGATTGACAGAGATCACAAGGCTTATGAAAATTGAAAGAAACACATAACTATCTTCTTCGTCCACTTCATTATTCCAGTTCGTCAAATGTCCCAGGACGCACAGTTTGGAGTGTCCTTTCAAGATCCCATTCTATAGACATCCACCGTCAATCTGCACAATTATAATTGGTCGTTGTTTTGCAATCAAAAGAAAACATTTCCCACAGTTCTGTGTGAAATGTCTTATTACTGAACTATAAGCAATTTTACAAGTCCGGAGGGAAAATCCAGCCCAGTCATGATGGCTATCTGGAGAGCCGCTTTTGCACCACCGTGTCCCGGAGCCTCCAGCACTCACTACCCGCACTCCACCATCACAGAGCGGCTTGACAGCATAGTCCAACCTGTCCTGATCATGTGCCCACCAAGCGCCCAGAAGGCGCGGAACCTCTATCGGCTGTTTCCCTCTCTCTCGCACTCTGTAGGCTGTAACGCACTCCTTTTGCTCCCGATTCTGACGTGGTCTATTCCAGCTTGGAGCGATTCAGAGATAGATCACACTCTTGTCTGGCGCTTGGCGCTGTGTGAGATCAACGCATTCAGGGAACCAGCAACAAGTTTTGCATTTCTGCAACCAATTCCATCCATGAGGTCCTCGCCAATCGGAGGCTGCGGAGCGCCAATGCCGAGGGAGGGACCATCTTTTAAGGTGGTCCAAGATGTGGATGAGAAACGCAGAACGAAAGAGTAACGTCGTGTATCTTAAAAGAGCGCCGTTCTCAAATAAAGTGTATTCTAGCCCATGTCAGGTGTGTTACTTGCTCCATTGTATTTTAAATGTATGATCTATATAGCCTATGCAATTTAAACTTTCATTTTTTGTTTGAGATCAATCTCATTGTGGGTTTTTAGATCACATACACTTGTGAATGAATAAACGCCTATATGTTAGTATAAATTAAGCCTATGTTATTTCTTTAATTGTTGATAGAAATGGAGATGTAGGAAATTAATTTAAACTCAGTCAAAGGGAAATGGTCTCACAATAGCTTTTCTTAAACAAATGCCGGAGCACAATCACTGGCCCGGAGTTTGCATTGTCAACGCAAAACAGATTAACATTTCCATTCAGATTAACTCGACTATTACCATAAATCTGTTTACTTTATAAATGAATAATTCAAATCGCCATTTATTTTATGTTTATTGGAATGAAGGGGACAGCCGGCAAATTAAACGACCAAGTCAACCTTTCTAAAACGTAGACTCCTGTAATACTTAAGTTATTATAAAAACTCTGAAAATAACAATCAAATGTAAATGCACATGCTATTTTCAGAAGCGTGATAGGCCTATCTATAGACTAATCCTGCAACATTGCCCTCTAGGCTAATCCTGCAACATTGCCCTCTGAGGTCTTTTAAACGGACTGGCCTATTGTTGCACAAGAGGGAGTGTTCTTTGATTTAAAGTCTGCTGCTGAGAGATAAGATATATCCGATCAAAATACAAGCGCCAGTGATAATAGTGATATATTGATGTTTCACATCCTATCGCGACAACAGGGCTGTAGAACTATTGAAATGAATATGGCCCTATGGACGATTGAATGTTCATGTATTTTAGGTGATAGGCAAGTCAATAGTTAGAGTGTGTGTGCGTGAGAGAGAGAGAAAGAGAGAGAGCTAGAGAGAGAGATAGAAAGAGAGAGAATTGAAATTGACAGAAAGAGAGCATTTGTTTGTTACCTCACGAAAAAAATCCCCCTTAAAAGATCAATGGCATCGGATCTACTGGATTGTGTAAGGAGGATACCATAATCGATAACAATATTTTGCACTCTATAATATCTCACATATACGTGTTTTCAAGTTTGGGCTTTACGGATCCGCAGGCTTGAAATGGTAGGCTATCAACTTTTACAAAAAGAGAAAGTAATCTCTTGTGAAATATGCACTGTTCAAATAAGTAATGCACGGGAAATAGACCATAAACCACAGTGAACATGTAATGTTATTTTACTGTTTGCTAAATATATTACAGCAATTCAAATGTAATGTCCTCATCAACTTTTGTAGCCTACCCTATATATAGTTCTAATAATAATGTGTTTGAAAGAAGTCTTCAAGATGATTTACCTTTGCGCTTCTATTAAATTAACTCTCATTCAAAAGACATCCAGCTAATTGCCCAAGTTAACGTTTTTTCTAAATATCAATTTAGACAGGCGCATCTGCAATTGCACAGGATGCACTTTGTCGATCATAAAAGGACTCGTCCGACAAATTTAGACATAAATGGAAATAGTTAATGAAAAAAAAATTAAACTCCAGATTCTGCTTTGTTTCCTGTGGTGCGCTTGGGTTCTGATCTGGCGCTCTTTGACGCGTTGGATCTAAATTGTCACACCGTGGGATTGAAAGATTTCAGCAATGTTGGTGTTTTCCTTTTGCAATTTAAGAATAATGGTAGGGGATGAAGTATTAATTTAGCTGACAGCCAACTCCTACTCTCCATTGGACGATGTTTTCACTCCCTACAAAAAAATAAATGGAATAGGCTACATGAAACCATATATGACTAAAGTAGTTTGTTGTTAAATATGCAACAATTTGAAAGACAGTCAGCTCCGTTGTAGGACAGTTTTTCTTATCTTATGTCTACCATACCCTGAGCGTTTTTGTACTACTCCCCCAATCCTCTAATGTTTAGTTAATATGAAGCTAGAACGTATCTGAGATAAGTATATGGTGTTGCATATTTGTATTTAATCTGTGATTATATGTTCTAGGATACTACTGGCCTACCAATAGGCTATTGTTTATTCATTTTTCAACGCATATAGCATACTCTATCCATGTGTTTTATATATATAGGGAGTGGAACACATAGCCTACCACATATGTAGGACTAACAGATCCATCCTTGTGAGTTTCTCGAGGGGTACGGTGATTTTTTTGGTTTGTTGTCTGCATAGGACTAGTTCCTCGAGAGGTGAATAAGAGGGGGTATTTCACTTCTATCAAAAAGGCACAGTGCCACCTAGCGCTAGACATCAGAACAAGGGTTTGAGACAGCATCAACAGCGTATGAGGTGAAGGCAGGAATAACATACTTTCGGTATAGATTATGTTGCTAGTGCTAGATAGACCTATATCAAATCATCTTTGAAATAAAGTTGATATCATGGTATCTACATTTTAAAGCCGGCTCTGTTTTGACTTAAGTGATTAAGCGATGTACAGTACACAGTTAAGGCCTCCTTTTAGAGAGAGAGAGAGAGAGCAAGAGAGAGAAATAAATAAATAGATAAAGAGAAGCAAGCGGGGAGTTTGTGCTATCACGTTTCCTGCTCCTTTTGAACACTGCACTCCTCCCAAACAAAGAGGGCTTTTACCAGGGGTGAACCCACAGATGAATTTCAACCAAAGATTTGTAATTTTACCTTGCTAAAATGATTAAGATATGATATAATTAACTAATTTGGAAGTGTTTTCACAAAAGCAGACTTTTCTGGGAAAAGCCCCCACTTCATTTTATCCACAAGAGGGTTTGTATCACCAAGTGTCTTTCCCACAAATTTAACCCCTAATCCAAAACTCAAGTCAAAGCAAATGTGTGCTATGAAACTAGCCAGTAATGCAATGAAATAAAAATTATATACAAAATGTCAATGAAAGGATGTTCACTCAGTACATGTACTGTCATCTAGACAGTATTTTCTCTCCGCCTGAACCCCCTAGGTATAGTTGGACAGGGCTGAGATGTCAGACGAGTAGATTCATAAGATGGACACCAGAGGGGACAAAAGGGAGGCCAGGTTAGGGGTCAAAAGGTGGGGTATAGTTTTAACATGGCCGTGAGGATTGTAACTCTAGCAGACAGGTGAAAGTACAGGAACAGGGAGTGAGGCAAAAGAGAAGAATAGCAGGAGTGGACAGATTTTCTCACACAAATATTCTGCAGGGAAAGAAAATAGGTCTAAAGTGTGCTGAAGCAGGCCCTCCATCAGACACTGCCTTCCGCCCAGGGGAGCAGGCTGTGTGCCAGGGCAGGGGGTGCCAGGGGAGCAGGCTGTGTGCCAGGGCATGGGCAGGGGTGGACAGGCCAGGGGGTGGGGAGCAGGCTGTGTGCCAGGGCAGGGGTTATGGGCAGAGTGGTGGACAGGCCATGGGGGGGTGCCAGGGGTGGGGAGCAGGCTGTGTGCCAGGGCAGGGGTTATGGGCAGAGTGGTGGACAGGCCAGGGGGTGCCAGGGGAGCAGGCTGTGTGCCAGGGCAGGGGGTGCCAGGGGAGCAGGCTGTGTGCCAGGGCAGGGGTTATGGGCAGAGTGGTGGACAGGCCAGGGGGTGCCAGGGGAGCAGGCTGTGTGCCAGGGCAGGGGTTATGGGCAGAGTGGTGGACAGGCCAGGGGGTGCCAGGGAGCAGGCTGTGTGCCAGGGCAGGGGTTATGGGCAGAGTGGTGGACAGGCCAGGGGGTGCCAGGGGAGCAGGCTGTGTGCCAGGGCAGGGGTTATGGGCAGAGTGGTGGACAGGCCAGGGGGTGCCAGGGGAGCAGGCTGTGTGCCAGGGCAGGGGTTATGGGCAGAGTGGTGGACAGGCCAGGGGGTGCCAGGGAGCAGGCTGTGTGCCAGGGCAGGGGTTATGGGCAGAGTGGTGGACAGGCCAGGGGGTGCCAGGGAGCAGGCTGTGTGCCAGGGCAGGGGTTATGGGCAGAGTGGTGGACAGGCCAGGGGGTGCCAGGGGGCAGGCTGTGTGCCAGGGCAGGGGTTATGGGCAGAGTGGTGGACAGGCCAGGGGGTGCCAGGGGGCAGGCTGTGTGCCAGGGCAGGGGTTATGGGCAGAGTGGTGGACAGGCCAGGGGGTGCCAGGGAGCAGGCTGTGTGCCAGGGCAGGGGTTATGGGCAGAGTGGTGGACAGGCCAGGGGGTGCCAGGGTGCAGGCTGTGTGCCAGGGCAGGGGTTATGGGCAGAGTGGTGGACAGGCCAGGGGGTGCCAGGGTGCAGGCTGTGTGCCAGGGCAGGGGTTATGGGCAGAGTGGTGGACAGGCCAGGGGTGCCAGGGGGTGGGGGCAGGCTGTGTGCCAGGGCAGGGGTTATGGGCAGAGTGGTGGACAGGCCAGGGGGTGCCAGGGAGCAGGCTGTGTGCCAGGGCAGGGGTTATGGGCAGAGTGGTGGACAGGCCAGGGGGTGCCAGGGAGCAGGCTGTGTGCCAGGGCAGGGGTTATGGGCAGATTTGTGGACAGGCCAGGGGGTGCCAGGGTGCAGGCTGTGTGCCAGGGCAGGGGTTATGGGCAGAGTGGTGGACAGGCCAGGGGGTGCCAGGGTGCAGGCTGTGTGCCAGGGCAGGGGTTATGGGCAGAGTGGTGGACAGGCCAGGGGGTGCCAGGGTGCAGGCTGTGTGCCAGGGCAGGGGTTATGGGCAGAGTGGTGGACAGGCCAGGGGTGCCAGGGTGCAGGCTGTGTGCCAGGGCAGGGGTTATGGGCAGAGTGGTGGACAGGCCAGGGGGTGCCAGGGAGCAGGCTGTGTGCCAGGGCAGGGGTTATGGGCAGAGTGGTGGACAGGCCAGGGGGTGCCAGGGAGCAGGCTGTGTGCCAGGGCAGGGGTTATGGGCAGAGTGGTGGACAGGCCAGGGGGTGCCAGGGGCAGGCTGTGTGCCAGGGCAGGGGTTATGGGCAGAGTGGTGCCAGGGGTGCCAGGGGCAGGCTGTGTGCCAGGGCAGGGGTTATGGGCAGAGTGGTGGACAGGCCATGGGGGGGTGCCAGGGGGCAGGCTGTGTGCCAGGGCAGGGGTTATGGGCAGAGTGGTGGACAGGCCAGGGGTGCCAGGGGAGCAGGCTGTGTGCCAGGGCAGGGGTTATGGGCAGAGTGGTGGACAGGCCAGGGGGTGCCAGGGGAGCAGGCTGTGTGCCAGGGCAGGGGTTATGGGCAGAGTGGTGGACAGGCCAGGGGTTATGGGCAGGGGTGCCAGGGAGCAGGCTGTGTGCCAGGGCAGGGGTTATGGGCAGAGTGGTGGACAGGCCAGGGGGTGCCAGGGGAGCAGGCTGTGTGCCAGGGCAGGGGTTATGGGCAGAGTGGTGGACAGGCCAGGGGGTGCCAGGGGGCAGGCAGGCTCTGGGGTGCTTGGGGCACACGCCAATGCAGCTGACAGGATGCTATGTGAAGGAGAGGAGCACAGCGCTCGGAGAGAGATAAACAGAGCAAGAGAGCTAGAAAGAGAGAGAGATGTGAGCAAGTGTGTAGCTGTATACTGCTCGTCAGGGAGTTTGGAGTATGATGATGATGAATTCACTACAGAATGAAGGCTGATGGAACAGTGTAGGATCCTGAGATGTTGCAGCATCACCTTATTACTGGGTTTTACCATAGCAAACATCATACACTCTTATTACTGGGTTTTACCATAGCAAACATCATACACTCTTATTACTGGGTTTTACCATAGCAAACATCATACACTCTTATTACTGGGTTTTACCATAGCAAACATCATACACTCTTATTACTGGGTTTTACCATAGCAAACATTATACCTTCTTATTACTGGGTTTTACCATAGCAAACATTATACCTTCTTATTACTGGGTTTTACCATAGCAAACATCATACACTCTTATTACTGGGTTTTACCTTAGCAAACACCATACACTTTTATTACTGGGTTTTACCATAGCAAACACCATACACTTTTATTACTGGGTTTTACCTTAGCAAACACCATACACTCTTATTACTGGGTTTTACCATAGCAAACACCATACACTCTTATTACTGGGTTTTACCCAAACATTATACACTCTTATTACTGGGTTTTACCATAGCAAACATTATACACTCTTATTACTGGGTTTTACCATAGCAAACATTATACACTTTTATTACTGGGTTTTACCATAGCAAACATTATACACTCTTATTACTGGGTTTTACCATAGCAAACATCATACACTCTTATTACTGGGTTTTACCATAGCAAACATCATACACTCTTATTACTGGGTTTTACCATAGCAAACATCATACACTCTTATTACTGGGTTTTACCATAGCAAACATCATACACTCTTATTACTGGGTTTTACCATAGCAAACACCATACACTCTTATTACTGGGTTTTACTATAGCAAACACCATACACTCTTATCGCTGGGTTTTACCATAGCAAACATCATACACTCTTATTACTTAGTAACCTTTTACTGCAGTGGGCCAAATCAGGGTCACACAGAATGTGTCTTGGTTGTCTTAAACAAATCTACTCTGAAACAAAAGTATACAGTTTACACACATGGTTATGGGCTTAGAAAAAGTACACAAATGTAACATGTGAGATACAGATTAGAAATGTTTTCAATGTTAAGTTTGCATCCCAATATTACACTTTATATACTGTACATAACAGAAGACTGAAATATAACAAAACCTTTTGACATAGAAGCACAGAATTGTCTGTGTTCTAATTTATTTTACTTGATTATGAAATAATGAAAAATATGAATAATATTCCACCCATGAGGACACTAGAGAGCAATTTGGTCATGTGACTGCAGGAATTAAAGTGAGTTTAAAGAGCAACTTGGACATTTTGTCTTATAGGAGTGGTTGATTCATAATGAGTTATTCTTAAATTCCATGAACTTGGATTTATTTCCATTTTCCATTTCAGTATTTCTAACGTGCCTTATTTCTAACTGCTCAAAATAATTGTAACTCTGACCAAACTTAACATGAAGAAAAAACACCAAGATTAGTCAAACAAACTAAACTTCTCCTTTACCCTCAGAGTTCCCTGTGATGATGAATCCAGCATGACAATGGACAGTCCTGAGGCTGGTCACCACTGTCACATTTCCACACATTTCTATAGTGATTTAATAGCCAATTTGTCTCAATATTCTGCTCAATAAGACAAGATAGTCAAAGTAAATGTCCCTCATTGCCCCTTTTTTAATGGCTGGTGTTAACACGGCTCTTCCTCAGTTAGACATATATCACCAAGGGGGGACGCCCAAAGTGACAGTTCCTTCCCTTTTTAGGGTCAGCGTCCTGTGCAGTGGGGAACTGTGCAGCAGTCTCTCTCTGTCCTCAGCTGTTCTGTCAGTCAGCTCGGCCTTCTCAGCACACAGGGTCACCAAGGGTTAAGCAGCATCTGTCATCCAGAGGAACGCCATTCTGTAGGGGGGAGGAGGGGTGCGGTGGGCAGTGAGGTCCCCGTCTGTTTTAAAGGTCCCCACCTCTTCCACCTCTCTCTGCACAACAGGAAGCTCAGGAGAATCTCAGGGGCTAGACTCAGCCCAGCTCCAAAGATGAGGAAACACTGACATCATTGCCATCCAAACCAGGCCAAAAATAACTCCCCCACCCCTTGAAGACCTGTGGCCCCTGCACAAATACAGTCCCAGAGGGGTCAAAAGAACAAGGCATGATGCAGGGACTGAGCCAGTAGTTAAAGGCTCACCAACCATGCCCCTTCCTCTTAAATACAGCCTCTCACCCTATATGGACAGTCAGTGTGGAGGGCACAGCGCAGCAACTTGCAGGAAGCATTTAGTCTTCCTTCAGTGTATTAATATATGGACAATATATACCCCACCTGTTTAAGGATAACTTGTTTTTTTGAAATAGTACTGAGAATGGAGGTGAGGGGTCAGCCCATTACATTTTTGCCATATCCATGTATTTTGGAGTCAGCATTCTAAATCAATAGCCCCTAACAGGGACCTGGTCCATAGCCCCTAACAGGAACCTGGTCCATAGCCCCTAACAGGCATCAATCCCTGGTCCATTCCTGTGTTCGCCTGTGAGCTGCCTTAAAGTGTGGTTAACTCTGCCCATGTCCCCTTTTAGAAACTGTATTATTTGCCTGTTTTGGTACAGATATGACTTTTTTTCCATCCATGTGTGACCATTCTCCACAAACAAGAATAAAACAGTGAATCTCTCCCGGCAGACTTTCTGTTCTTCCTGCTCTCCAGCGCCGACCTCCAGGAGATGGATGTGGCGGTCTGGAGTCACAAATACACTTTCTAACACTCCCAAGGAGGTGTATGAATGAACTAGATGCGACTCGAGAGGTGTGAGCAAACTTCTTTAAGAGGGAGAGAAAATAATCATTTAGACTTACAACAGTGACCATTTCCACAGCTCTTTGACATGTTCTTTATTTTCTCCATTCAAAACCAGTCCAGGAATGTCATTGTATATTTACTTGATCAACCATTGGGAATTTTGATTCTAATCTGAAACCATGTCATCCATATGTCCAACATCAGATCCTTCACATGTACCTCATGGGGGTAAGGAGAAAAAAACAGTATGAAAGAGGCACAAATAAGTAAAACATTGACAAACACTGCTAGATGCCTATAGCTCATCTCTTACCTGAAAATCCACAGCAACCATACAGTGTGGCAGAATATGATGGTGCAAATCAACTGACGCTACCTTGTTAGTCAGGCAGTTACCCATCTATTATCTATGCAGACTGAACACACCAGGGCTGTACTCACTTCTCCACATCGCAGCAAAATTGTTCAGGTAGTTCCTCCCCGTTTCGGTCAGTTTCCTTCCGTTTGGTTTCTAGACCCATAGCAAACATTATAGCCATTTATTAGGCTTCAGTCACACAAACGCTCCCCAAGACGTAGAATAACGAAAGAGATTAAAAGAAACACAAACTAGCCAACAACAGACCATTGCAGAATAAACCACGCAAAAGCAGTCCATTTTGTGTTGAAATTTATTAGGCATTTCGATACATCGTGTAGACTTTCTGTGGCACAAAAATCGACAGACAGAAAAGGCTAAAGAAAATGTCATACATTCACTACCATGTCCCCTGAATTTCAACAGATGATCAGAAACATTTAAAAGCATTTTTTTTAAATTCTTCTAGAAATGTAACAGTATATTTAATAAATCATGATCATACTGTACAGTTTCTCTTGTAAAGACTATCTCCACTCTGTCCTTTCCCCACGTCATTGTCTCTACAGTACAGGTCATAAACCATTGTCCTCTGATACACAAGCTGGGTTGCATCATAAGTTACCATACGTGTACTACTCAATACAAGCAAGAGGCTGTAGACAGACCTTAAGGCATGAATCATATTCAACACTCCTCTCTTACAGACTGTCTTTGAATGCAAATAGTAACTGATGGGAAATCTGGACATTATAAGTCCCATTATGGCCTTTTCATGTCCTGTCAGTGACTGACACCGACATGGGTACTCATGATATATCCTCTCAGTTACGGGGTGCAGGAGAGTTCAGACATCTTAGTTGTCTAACCACTGGTGAGTTAGTATTGCCCCTCAGAAGTGTGGGGTTGAGCTCGGGTGGAACAACGCATGTAAACAAATGACATCACCCAGATCCATTCATACTCTTTGGGTGAGCACCAAACCCATAACTGAGAAGGTTCTCACAATCCCCCTGTGAGGCTTACACAATATAAAAATATACTATCAATACTGAGCTCTTCATAAAAAATATTCCATCGGTCTTGGCAGCAAGCACATCTGTTTATAAAGAGGCTGAACGGCTGAGGTTGAATGACAAGCTAAGATACACATGATTGTTTATTGTCCCAAAAGCACGCCGACATGCACACACTAACATGAAGGCACTTATGTGCTTAAACACAGCGCAGCATTCAGGCTTTAGCATGGCACTGTCTGACTGGCTTGCTGCTGGGGAGTCATGTCTACATCAGTACAGTATCACTGAAGGGAATAATCACCCCACCACAGCCCAACAGAACAAACATACAGTACATTAGTGCCATATATAAAAAGGACCTTGAGAACATAGTGAGGTTCAGTTAAAATAGAGGTCATAAAGTCATTGCAAACCGATCAAGCCTAATCTAACCCCCTCGCTACAATGGATGAATACCCTGCTGATCAGTGTCCTAGTAGTAAAGCCTAAATGACCAACTGGTGCCAGTGTGGAGCCAGAAGGAAAGGCATGGTGGTATAGTAAGGCACAGCGTGGTGCTGAGTGAGTAGGGTTGAGTAGAGTGAATAGCTGCTCGCTCTGTAAACAGGCCCAGTCAGGAGAGGCCTGGTATGGGCCAGGGTGGTGGCCTAGGCGGGCTGGTGGTCTGGTGTGGGTTAGGGTGGTGCTGGGTGTCTGTTTACCTGCTGCCCATGCTCAGCAGGATACGACAAGCAGTAGAATTCCATCCCAGAGAACCACAGGAATAAGGCAGGCAGGCAGGCTACGGTTGTGGTGGTGTGGTGGGGAGCAGGGCGGTGTGATCAGGGCGGTGTGAGCAGGGCGTGACAGAGACTGGAGGTGTGTAGCACCATCTATGACTGTTTTTCAGTGCGGTTTCTCTCTGGGGGCATCCGCTAGGGAGGAGCGGAGTGAGTACGGGGAGTGTGGGAAAAACAGTGAGTGCAACCAACACTCCAAAAACAGACACTTCCCTTCAGTTGAAAGAGCCTGCAGGGATCTGCCCAGCGTGAGCTTGGGCCAGATCAGTCACCACAAAGGCATTCACACCTGTGAGAGTGTGTGTGCGTGCTTGTGTTTAAATGTGCGTGTTTGTACGGGTGTGTGTTTGTGTTCATTTGCATTGGAGTGAGAGTGAAATACCTGTGTGGACAAGATTGTGGGCGTTAATAAGAAGCAGTGCAGAGAGAGGGGGAGAGATGAGGATAGGCACAGGCGCCAAGGGTGTCAGTAATCTCTTAATGAATGCCCTGGCAGGAAGGGACATGTAAATGGAGAAGAAAAAAAACTGACAGGCTCTCTCTCGCCAGCTAACGGAAAACCACAAAGTTATGAACAGCTAGAAGAGGACTGAGGAGAGAAAGGACATTGTCTTGAAAGGAATGATGTGGAGAAAATGTTTACAAATACAAAGGAAAACTAAAACTGGCAAAGGCAAAAGGCCACAGAGGAACGGCCCACTTTGACTAGAATAGCAAACTACTTAGACCAACACCTGCCATAATGCAATCAGGCCAATTAAATGCTTAAAAAAATATTCATCTCTATATCAACAACCAAGCAGGCCTCTAAGCATCTATCAAGAGAAGATATAGGGACTAGTCTTTCAACAACATGGAGGTGGTAGCTAGCTTTACAGAGGACATTGTCGCTTGATATCGTTATTAGCCTAGGAGATCAAAATGAACTGGAGCCTTATCAGCTAGGATCGTGTCACTTTCAACAAATTAATTATTCTGTGGATAGAATGTCTATGATTGGGTGCCGGCAGGTCAGGGTGCTGGTCTATTGATCAAGTGGAGCAGAGCCCTCATCCTCCACATCCTGAATCAGTAAGGTATAGGTGGAACGCAGGGAGCCCGCTTCGCATTCTTCATCATCACCACCTACACTCTTCATCGCTGTCGTTGTTCAAAACCCTCCTCCGTCTCATTCAGCATCGGCAGCACTGGTTCCCCGTACACTACCATGTTTGCGAAGCTGAGGCGGAGGAAATGGGAGTGGGGATTGGGAAGAAATAAACAGACATTTATTACATCTCTACAGAGCCCAAACAAGTGGAGGCAGGTTCTGTGAGAGCATGTGTCAACAAGTGGAATTCTGCAAGGAGAAAGGGTGTTTGTATCTGTGAGAAACTGGGATGGATGTGGCTGAGAACACCCATCATTCTGTTCACTGACAAACATTAAGTTCCTTAGTCTGCATTAAGAATATCTCTGAAAAATGTACACGTTTCCCTTTGCAAACTGCAAACTGTTTTTTCTCCAGGAGAACGTTTCTAAAATGGTTTGTAATCAAGCCCTTGTTTGTCTTGTAGGTAGATCAAGTCATTGTTTTAGGTGCTCACACCCTAAGGCTTTAGAAAGTCAATTAGTGGCTGAATCTGATAGCAGAATACCTTAATGGAACAGTCTAACCACACACTGGCCCTAAACAGAGGACTAGACATCTGATGAAATGTGCATGAGGATTCTACCTACCACTTCTCCATCCTTTCTTCCCTCCCTCTTTCTCAATCACAGCACAGGCTCCTTTTCAATTGCAGAATTCCATTTGTATGTTAATGAGGCAAAGGAAGCCATGAAGGGTTTTTCTCCCCCACCACCAGCCAACCCGTTAGCTCACAAGCAGACAGACAGGCCTGTTAGTGCATCATCTCCAAACCATGGTGTTTCACACTCACAGTGTAGTCCAACCACAACCCTTTTGGTCTAAGATCCTGATAGACCATTACTACACAACCTTTGCTTGACCCTCGTTCACCTGAAGCACATATTCAAAAGTCTGTATATAACCTAAAAAGCTTTCTCAGCAATTGAGCTGGACCATCAACAGGAGTTGTGAGTGTTTTGTTGTGGAAGTGGTAAAGAGTAGAAACTCTATGCTAGTCGTTATAATGGTATTCCACTCCTACATATGGGTGCTGTCCTCTGGAGCCTTACAGTACTGGCACAGTGTGACCCTGGCGACCCCGCAGTTCTGTGGCCCAGGCTAAGCACTCCTCCATGCCGAGGGCCTCTTTGATGGCACCCGCCCGTTTACTTACTCCAGGAGAAAATGGGAAACACATGCAGGATTGGGCGAGATGTAGAGGAAGAAAAAGAGCTCCAAATGTTCAGCATTGGTGCCAGGCCAGGAATGCTCGAGCCTGGCCAACTTTGGCCCGTCCGGCCCAGATTCCTCTATTTTTTCACCATGTACGGCCAAAAGCGCTCACATTTATATTTCAAGTGGGGCCAAGTAGGAGCCAGTAGTAAGGCCTTACTGAGAATGTAATACACAGACAAATGAGTGTGCCAGAATAAGCTGTTTTTTGTGTTTCGTTCTCCATATTCTCTATGGCGTTTTTTGGACTACAGATACAAGGCCAGAAACCAGTGCTGACTTTTTTTAGTATGGCTTTGACTAGCTGCCAAAGCCTTTTTAAAACCTGCTCTCTCGCCTTGGTTTTGAGAACAGGCTGCACAGATGTCTGCCCTCACATGGGGAGATTGAGTAGGCACTTACACACTGTTCAAGGCAGAGAGCTTTTTGCCATGTCAGCAATACACTTAACGATCTGGCAAATGCTACATATTTCTCTGAGATCTGGTGTTATTGATTAACTAATACAGTCAGTTATGGAAGTTCACATGAGAACACACATACATACACACTCACACAAACCGTGGCCCATAAAACCTTGTTATGCTCTAACACCACTGTATAAGGAGTGAAAGCAGTGTAGCCATGCAGCAACAAAGATAACCCAGTGGGAGGAGGAACTAACATGGCTGCTATCAGTTCAACTCCTCCACCAGTTGCACTTACACAGTCTCCCTCAGACCTACACCTGGAGCAGCTACTCGTCTGAAGCCTTCGTGCCTCGCACAGAGCCCTTTCTACGCATCTAGATAGTAAATGATAGAATCAGGGAGGCCTGTCAGAGCAGAGTTTGAGAATGGGGGAAGGGAAGGGAGGAGCAGGTTCCCACACAAGTTACATTTCTAATGTCTACGACTTTTTAATGACTTAATGGATGAAAGTATAGTTTAAAATTGGTCATATTTATATTATCTAATAAACACTCAAAATGGACCAACACCGTGCCTGTTCCAAAAGGGAGTGGTAGGCTATATTGAAATCATCACTATTTGTCATCACGGTTGAGGCAGAAAATGTGTTTGAAAATAACACATTTCCCAGGTTTTTCCAGAATAAACAATGTGTGGGAACTCTTGGAGGGGGGTTAACAGGGAAAAGACAGACAGGCAGGAGAAGGGGATGGGGGCAGCAAATGACAGGAATGTTGAATTACAGAACCATATCTTTGGGCCAGCAGTGATTGTACACATGGTCAAATCAAACATTAACACAAGGTAAAAAAGGGCTATCAGTAGGGGGCAGGTACACAAGAAGACATGTTTGTAATCAACATTCATTAAAAGATCCAATGCAGCCATTTTTATGCCAATATCAAATTATTTCTGTGTAACAATTATGTACCTTACTGTGATTTTCAATTGAAAGTGTCAACAAAAAATATCCTAGCAAAGAGCAACTTCTCAAGCTAGAATCTTGTTAGGGCAGCAGAGTGGTTGAAATGGGAAAACTAGCAGTTATTGGCAGATGTTTGGGAACTATCTTATTGGTCTCAGTGTGGAAATATAAATATATATATAAAAACAGAGGAAAATCACATTTTTTGACTGCACTGGATATTTAAAGAAAATAAGGTCATTAAATGAATCAAGAAAGAGCAAAAACCGTCATGTAACTTTTGCAATATTATGACAAGCAGTAAATGAATTCAGAAATGTGACATACATTGCATTCAGAAAGTATTCAGACCCCTTGACTTTTTCCACATTTTGTTACGTTAGCCTTATTCTAAAATGGATCTAAATAAAAATGTCTTTACCCCTCAATCTACACACATAACAAAACAAAAACAGGTTCAGAAATTTTAGCCATCGTATTAAAAACACAAAACTAAAATGTCACATTTACACAAGTAATCAGATCCTTTACAGTACTTTGTTGAAGCACATTTGACAGCGATTACAGCCTTGAGTAGGACTGCAAGCTCCTACGTTGTCTTGGCTGTGTGCTTAGGTTCGTTGTACTGTTGGAAGGTGAATCTTTGCCCCAGTCTGAGGTCCTGAGCGCTCTGGAGCAGGTTTTCATCAAGGATCTCGCTGTACTTTGCTCTGGCATCTTTCCCTCAATCCTGACTAGTTCACCAGTCCATGCAGTTGAAAAACATCCCCACAGCATGCTGCTGCCACCATGCTTCACCGTAGGGATGGTGCCAGGTTTCCTCCAGACGTGACGCTTGGCATTTATGCTAAAGAGTTCAATCTTGGTTTCATCAGACCAGAGAATCTTGTTTCTCATGGTCTGAGAGTCCTTTAGGTGGCTTTTGACCAACTAAGTGGGCTGTCAGGAGTGGCTTCCGTCTGGCCACTACCATAAAGGCTGATTGGTGGAGTGCTGCAGAGATGGTTGTCCTTCTGGAAGGTCCTCCCATCTCCACAGAGGAACTCTGAAGCTCTGTCAGAGTGACCATCAGGTTCTTGGTCACCTCCCTGCTCTTCTCCCCCGATTGGCCAGTTTGGAAGGGCAGCCAGGTCTAGGAAGAGTCTGGGTGGTTTTAAATTTCTTCCATTTACGAATGATGGAGGCCACTGTGTTCTTGGGGACCTTCAATGATGCAGACATTTTTTTGTACACTTCCCCTTTTTGTACCCCCCCTGTCTCGGAGCACTACGGACAATTCCTTCGACCTCATGGCTTGGTTTTTGCTCTGTGTTGTCAACTGTAGGACCTTCTATAGACAGGTGTGTGCCTTTCCAAATCATTGAATTTACCACAGGAGGACTCCAATCAAATTGTATAAACATCAAGGATGATCAATGGAAACAGGATGCACCTGAGCTCAATTTCGAGTCTCATAGCAAAAGGTCTGAACACTTATGCAAATAAGTAGTTTTTTCTTATTAATATATTTGCAAAAATGTCTAAATAACTGTTTTGTTATTATGGGGTATTGTGTGTAGATTGAGGAAAAATAAATGCACTCCCTTTTAGAATAAGGCTGTAACGTAACAAAATGTGGAAAGAGGGAAGGGGTCTGAATACTTTCCGAATGCACTGTAAGATGGGGGGGAAATTACATCATAAACGGTTTTAGTTTGTCATAAAAACATGAGCTGTTTTATTTACAGCAGTGTAAGCGAGGGGATCATTGATTTGACATATTGAAATAGATAAACAGGGTGTAAGAATAATATTCAGAATTTGACTGGGGAAAAAGCATCTAGGGAGAGATAAGAATTAAGAGTGAATGTTGTGGGTTTCAGCACCACACAAAAACACTAATGAAGAAGAGGCCAACCAGCATCACTCCCAGAGGTCCAACTGGGAGATATGATGACTATTCTAATAAGCTTCCAAACATCACTACTCTCTCTCAGAAAGATGACACCACAAACAGATCAAGACAGCCTGCTACCCAACCATGGTCAAGACCAAGGTTGCTAAATTCCCTGGTTTTCCAGAAATCCTGGTTGAAGGATTCCGGATTTCCTGCTTATTCCCTCCTGATTCCGTGAATCTTCCAACCAGGATTTCAGGAAAACCAGTGCATTTATTGAAGGCAAACACCACACCCACACTGCACAGTATGCTGGGATCTGCCACCATGACAATACTAAAGAGATGATGCCTAAAACTGCACACTCGCTCTAAAGGTTTGGGAGGTTTTGAGCGTTGTAAGTCCTGGTAAATACTGAACCCTCCTCCTGTTGGTAGTCATATATACACATGTACCTCTACATACCTCCTCCAGCTCCTTCTGGGTCTCCGCCTCCATCCGCCTGATGTCTTCCATAGTCAGCTCCACCCACTTGTCGATCCAACAGAACAGCTGGCGATGGAAGTTAGTGAAGATACGCTTCTCTTGCTTGAGGAGAGAATGACATGTAAGAGAGGCATTTAGAGGGAAAGAAAGCAAGATTACAAGGAAAAGGGAAGAATGTGTCAGATAGTGAAAGACGAAAAGGATGGGATGAAGAAAACAACGTCCTTACCTTGTGAATAAAGCTCTCCACCTTGTTCTGCAGGCCCCACCACTTGAACTTGACCGTGACCAGTTTGTAGGCACACATCCTCGGGCAGTCAGCCTTACTAACCAGCTCCTTCTGTTAGTAGCAACACAACAGGAGAACAGACACTGAGCAAACACTGCACAGCAGGAAGACACACTCAATCACCCATCACTAAATCATTTACGTTGACACATGATATTACAAAACTGTGAATATGCAAATAGGGAAAGTTTATGCAAACTTTCCAATAATGGAACTCTCAATGAGAAGAAAGTAGAATGTGATTTGAGAAAAGAAAATATCGATTTAGACCAATCACAGCTGTATTCCAACCACTAAAATGTCATTAATACACAATGCTTTGGAAAAGAAGCTTGCTAAAATAATTATCGATATGAGAATATGCAGTAGACGGATAAAAGTCCTCTCATCTACAAAACAGTTTTAAATCCATCTGTAGCTTGCACTCTGTCTCCCTGAGAGGAAGAGGAGAGAGCGATGAGGAGGGCGAGAGAGCAAAGTGGATAAACTACAGATGAAAGGACCATTTCTCTCGCTCCACCCTGACAGTGACACTGTTCCCGTACAGGCAGTCCTTTTGTGGCTGGGACGCCGTTATCGCATCACGCAGCGATAAGAGCGTCTCGGCACAAAGTCGGTTCCAATATTAACACCCAGGACCTGCTTGCCCCCAGAACACACCATCCCAGAACACCTGTTTAATTAATCACTTCATTCTAGTGCTGCACACAGGGAGAAATGCCTCAGACCCACATCCCGTCACTGATTGATGCTCCCATCACGGAAGGGAGAGGAGAGGGAGAGAGAGAGAGTGGAAGGAAGGAGAGGGGGGGAATGAAAAACATTCTACATACACGTAGGATTTAGCTAAAGTTGTCACCGCTAAAAGAGAACTTCGGATAAAACGGATCCCACATCAAAACACTTACGGTGACATTTCTTCACACCGTCTTTCGTCGCCCTGCTCAAAGGAGCAGGAGATTTCAGAAATACAAAGTGTGACGATACGTGTGCATGCAGTGATAGACTTTTACTGCTCTGAGAACCTGGCACCAATTGTTTCCTCTTATGTTACTTTAGCTATGATTTTTTTCTCCCTAATTTCTTTCCCCAAAAGAAGTGTTTCCATGTCCAAGGCTGGGGGAAAATGATCTAATTAAAACCCCAAAATAAAACGTTTATATTATTTATTCAGACTTCATAAAGCTGTTCAGCAGTCTTTAATCTGTGCAAGTAGTCACAGTACAGGGAAACTTTCACATGGTGAAACGCTGAGGGCTCTTTTGCTGGGTGGAGATTCCAACTTGTCTGCCATTAAACAGAGTGATCCTGGGCCTGTTTGTACGGCTGTAGATGAGGGGTTAGGGACGAGACCACTAGTGTCTCTGGATGAGCAGTTTTCATTACCTCTCACTTTTTTACAAACAAATTCCTCCCAAACTCATTTTACTGAACTGTTCCTAGCTCAAACTAAGATACCACACACAAACCCTGGAGAAGACAGCCACGTACACACACACCCTCTCCTGGCTGGCTGAAAAGAGAGAGTATGAGGACGTGGGCTGAGACAGGAGGGCCTAATCTGACCTGATCCCTTGTGATTTCTATTAGGTCCAATTAGAGCAGGGAGAGCGGTGATTTGTCTTCATCAAACTGCAGCCTACAGCTCTGCCACTCAGCCCTCCCTCTCCTCCGCCCTGTCTGAGGGACTCCTTCTGTCTCACTCACTCACTCACTCACACACACACACACACACACACGCTTGTCCAATACTAGCCATACACTCCGTGGCCAATTTATTACCCTGTTTGTGAAAATGATTTGCTCCTACAGACAGTGAGTCACGTTGAGTGGGATGCTATATATAAAGGAGGCAGACAGGCATCGAGGCTTTCAGTTACTGTTCGATTGAACGCTAGAATGGGAAAAAACAAGTGACCTTAGTGGATTTGAGCATGGTATGATCATCGGTGCCTGTTCCAGTAGCTTAGATACAGCTGAGCTCCTAGGCTTTTCACGCACAACAGTGTCTAGTGTTTACAGAGAATGGTGTGACAAAGAAAAAAACATCCAGTCAGCGGCAGTCCTGTGGGTGAAAACAGCTGGTTGATGAAAGAGGTTGAAGGAGAAAGGCAACAAGCTAACAGGCGGGCCCACAAACAGGAAAATAACGGCGCCGTAAAACAGTGGTATGCAGAACAGCATCTCGGAACGCACAACTCGTCGGTCCTCGTCACGGATGGGCTAATGCAGCAGACGACCACACCAGGCAACACTTCTTTCAGCTAACAACTAGAAGAATCGGACCCAGTGGGCACGCGATCACCAACACGGGACAACTGAGGAGTAGAAAAACATTGCCTGGTCTGACGAATCCCGGTTCCTGTTCAGTCATGCTGATGGCAGAGTCAGAATTTGGTATAAGCAACATGAGTCCATGGCACCATCCTGCCTAGTGTCAACGGTACAGTGGTAGCAGTGGTGTAATGGTGTGAGGAATGTTTTCCTGGAACACATTAGATCCCTTGATACCAATATATCAACATTTGAACGCCACACCTTGTAGAATCCGTGCCCCCAATAATTAAGGCTGTTCTAAAGGCAAAGGGGGTCCGACCCGGTATTAGATATGGGAAACTAATAAACTGGCCATGAGTATATACTGTGTGATTGTGCCATGAGTATACCACCCCCAAAACAAATCCATATTAATTTTGGTAACATTACTTAAAGTGTTATATTTAAGGCTTGGAACCAATTCAGGGAACAGAACCCGAAAACCTGATTAATTTTTGGAAGAAAAACTGAAAACCGTTTTTTTTTTTTGATAAACAGAATCATAACCGGGAATGATAGTGAGACAGGTTATTTTAAAAGCATGGGATATGGTTAATAACATTCTGAACTTTATTTTGCTGGTTAGAACAGTGGAACGGAACACAATTATGTTTCTGTTCAGAACAAAACGACTGGAAATTAATTCAGGATCCAACCCGTGGTTACATTGCCAACAAGCTCTTTCCCCTCTAACCCAGAATGTTTCAGTGAGAAGTGTACCTTCCAATTAGGTCCCAGGGGCCCTCTACCAGTCTTAGCTGACTTGAACAGAGCAGGATCCTCCTCTGCCTTGTAGTCCTGGAAGAGAAGGATAACAGTTAAGACTAATAAATCATAACAACAAAACAATTCCAACACATCTGCATTCAACATTAGTGATAGAGGGCCCTTGAATCCCCCTCTAGCTCATGTGTCTGTGGGGTGTATGTGAGCGCTGGCCCTGCACTAATGTTGACTGCCCTCTGGGCAAAGGGGCAAGGGGGGGCACTGCCATGGTAGTCTCCCAGGATAGGTCTGCCCCCCACAACTAAGCCTGGCAGCCCCTTTGTCCTGGCCCCAGGATGCAACACCAAAGTCCAGCCCTGTGCCCTGCCCAGTTCATGACCTACACCCTGTCTGGGCTGAGCTGGGTAGGGTCTGGGGTAAGGGATGGGGAGGCTGTCAGGTTGGAAGTTGTTGATGCCACCAGCAAATGGCTGTGCTGAGATTACAGATGGCAGGAGGACGCTGGCTGATACCAGTGTTTGCGAGTGTGTTCGCATGATTGCATGTAGGGCAGCTGCCTGCCGACAGCAGATGACCTAGTGGCCCTTGTCTGACTCCTCCTTCAAATCAGGGCCAGGCTGAGGAGAGACTGCTCCTAGGCACAGGGCGATCCTACTCACGTCTTGTGGCACACTGTATCATGATGCTGGGGGCACAGTGGCACTACTAAACCCCTTCACTACCACAGCCAAACATACGGTTCTAACTAACTCACTAGTGCAGAAGGAGAGTAGATTCACACTCCAGTAGCATAATGCACAAGCAAAAACACACACACACACACACACACACACACACACACACACACACACACACACACACACACGTTGTTACGATGCCAGAATTTTGACTTCGATACCAGGTTTAGTACCACAATACTCGATAACATCACAATACTCAAAACGATACCACGGCACAAAAACGAGACATATTAGCTGAAGCTGTAGAATCGCACTTGATGCAGACAGAAACTTAGCTGCCGCTCGGTTCAATCGTTTGAGTTCAATGTTATTTTCGACTGTTTTATGTCAGACAGCCATGTATGCATTTAAATGAAAACTCTACCCAAAACACATATTTTGGTATTTGTTTCATTAGTACATTGTTGACATAAGTCTCAATGTTTTGCACATCATTAATCAAGTTTAAGATATCCAACTTTCAAAACACAAAATCTGGCCCGTATGATGCATTTTTGATGCAAAACACATTATAGTGGCCAGATCTGTATTGTGAAAGTTACATATCATGACATTTTTGGTGGAGTTTTGCTTTAAATGAACCAATTTGACTGTTTTTGCCAATCTAAGCTACATAATGGTAATCATTTATTTGAATGGTAAATCTCTATTGATAAACTGGATAAATCTAGATGTACCCTAGTCCTTTCACAGTACAGGTGAATGCATATTTCAATAGGAGTGTGTGCATGCATTGAGTTATTGAGCTTGTTTTGGCTGATTTCATAGAGCTACAGATGAAAACTAATATGTTTCCGTTCCATGAGGGACTTCATTTTATTTTACTGATCAACAACATCCGCATAGTAGTAGCTTATTTTATAAAAGTGTGACTCTTTTTAACCAGTGATAACTATACGTACGAGCTACGAGTGATGCTGACTGTCGGAGCCCCAAGTTAGCAGAGGCAATAAGTCTTCGACTGAGGGAGAGACGTGAGGGAGTGAATACGTTTTTGGTGGCAATCAACTTTGAAATCAGAATATTTTTGCTTTCCAAGAAAGTGCTAGGGTAGTGAATTGAGGTTAGTTTCAGCTGTAAGCTAGCAAGGAATGTTAGCTTAAAAAACTGGAAGCTACCAGTATCTTATTGCATTGTAAAGTGTTCTAGCCTGTATAGACATTGTTTTTCGAACAGTAATGAACCGTTTCGACATGCCGTGTTGCATTATTCAAGTGTATTTACTTCTGCGCAGTATGAGTGGAGAGCGAACATGATGCAGCCCAGACTCCCAGTGCAGGCTAGCATTGAGTTCGTGGAGCAGGCACGGTGAGCTCCGTGGGGGACATCGGCAGCGCTGATGCAGACTTGATCCATGAAACACATCTGATAGAAGTATTGAAAGTAACAATTTCTAGTATCGAACCGTTTTTCATCTTCTAGTTTCGGTATACCATGCAACACACACACATCTAATGGTCTTACTCTCTTCTGGTTGCATTATTCACTATAAAGAGCTCAGAGAGAGAAGTGCAAAGTCAACTGGTGTGGAAAAAAATTACAAAACAAATAAATTACCAACAGCTCAAGGGCCCAGCAATTTTAAATAAATCATGATGCGCTCGCAGCTAAAAGCTGCTTTTCAGGGCTATCAGCCGACAGGAGGGAGCCAAACGAGAAAAAAACGGGAGAAACACAAACACACTTATTCATTAGGCCGTTTTAATGCAGAAAGCTCCTTCACTATAACAATATACTGTGCTGCTTTAATGAGTCTGTGAATCGATGTGCCTGGGCCGAGGAAGAGGAGCTGCTGCTCACTGAAGGGGTGTGTGTGTGTGTGTGTGTGTGTGTGTGTGTCATTGACCAGCGTATGGAGCGCTGTGAGCCTTAATTACACTAACAAACTCATCTGTGGTCCCTTGGGGGCCCAGGTCTTGCAGTCATGCCTGAGGCACAGAGCTGATAGGGCCCTCAGACACAACACTCCTCCAGCAAGGCAAACACATCCGCCTCGTTAGACACCTGCCACAAACACACTCCTGCTACTCAGGCAAATAACCGCACGCACTTCACTTACCAACAGACTCCGTGAAATGAGGCAATGCCATGCTAAATAATAGCAATGAACTACCCACCATTGGTACAAGGAACCCTTTGGATTTGAAAGGAAGAAACTTAACCATATTAATTATAATTGCAAAGCTTCCAACGTCATAGTGAATTGAGGGGTTTCAGAACCTGCAGAGAAGAAACTCTGCACCATAGTTTCCTCCCTGGTAGGTAGTGCTGGGCGGTATACCGTATTTTACTATATACAGGTATATTTGATGCACGGACCGGTTTGGGTTTTCACTTTACCTTCTACAGCGGTATTTCAATGTTTGGTTTGTTAAATGTGATACGGCACTCCCACGCGTGTCATGTACATTTTTATAGTTTACTCTGTTTGCTACATGAGTCATCCCTCTCCTCCTGCATGCTGCTTCCCCATGCGCCTCCGACAACAAGCCCTGCCCCCTGTCACTCAAAGAGAGCAAGTTGTTGCTTTTAGTGATGGGAAGTTCAACTCTTTACTGACTCGGATCTTTGATCCTATATGTACTCAGTCGGGGCAAACGTAGCTAGCTAACAAAGCTGGCTCTCAAGAGAAGACAGGCTATGTGCACACTGCCCACAAAAAGGTGGAAACTGAGATGCACTTCCTAACCTTCTGCCAAATGTATGACTAGAAGAGACACATATTTCCCTCAGATTACACAGACCCACAAAATTTCAAAACAAACCCAATTTTGATAAACTCCCATTTCTATTGGGTGAAATACCAGTGTCCCATCACACCAGCAAGATTTGTGACCTGTTGTCACAAGAAAAGGGCAACCAGTGAAGAACAAACACCATTGTACATATAATCCATGTGTTTATTTATTTTCCTTTTTGTACTTGAACTATTTGCACATCTTTACAATACTATATCGATATAATGACATTTGAAGTGACCTTTGAAACTTGAGTGTAATGTTTACTGTTAATTTTTGATTGATTAGTTTACCTTTATTTATTATCTATTTCACTTGCTTTGTCAACGTAAACATGCCAATAAAGCCCTTTGAATTGATAATAAAAACTCATATTACATGTAAAATCTAATTAGGGTCCACTGGGAAACACTTGACCAACACTTTGGTTCCTACCCTGTGACAATAATTTGTCCCTGGCTTTTTAATTTGTTGTCAAACAATGTATTTAAAGTGCTGCCCCCTATATTCCAACTACATAATTAGAATAATTACTATATTTTCATGATTCCAACAGTATACCTAAGTGCTTTGATCTAATTCGCAATAGGCCTAGATTTTTTGCCCATATCATCAAGCCCTACTATATAAAGCAAACAGAATGGAGAAAACCCCATTGAAATACATCCTAAGTTGTGTGTTGCCGCCCTCGGGTCAGGCGCCACTGAAAGCATATTTAGAACTTTATTAATATAAAAATAAATAAACAACAACTGTCCCAAAAATGTTGCGTGTCGTGATAGGATATTTTGGCCATACCACCCAGCCCTTCCAGCAGGTGAATACAAAACATCAACTCAGGAAAAGATTACCAGGAATGTGTGTATTTGCCGTTTTAGTGTCAGATCTGAGCATATTCGGCTTGCTTTGCAATGCCAAGTCTCTCCACATGATGTTGCCAAACAGTACTATCCAGGGCTTTGCGTGTGGGACTGTGGCATGACAGCAGTATCAGAGGGGAATACTCACAGCAGGGGCCACTTGTTCTCCATCTGCAATGTCAATGGGCACCACCTCGACGCTCTTCCATATGGGCGTGTCCAGCTTGTGCACCTGCCAATCAAAGCCAGGCATAAGCATGCAAGCTACAATTTAAAATGTACACTTCAAACTCAATATTAGCTGACGCTTCATCTGGGACACAATTCATAGACTTCTCTTTATAAGAATCTCATTGTAAATGCAAATGGTCATTAATCAAACTAATTTTGAATGACAATGGTACTCACGTTTTCTAATGTGCCATGGTCAGGTTTGTGCCATGTCTCAATCTTAATGATGAAGTCATCTTTCATATACTCATTCTGGAGAAAGGTGGTGGGAAATCATTAAAGCTCAAGGCAATAAAACCCTCTAAAGTACCTAGTATATTTACATTGCTAGTAATGTCCACAAGAGGGACCTCCTACCCAATAAATATGTACATGCATTGGCTTAACTGCTACATTTCTCATAATTGAAGCAGTAAGTTATATTCACAAACACTGACGCACATTCACACAGACGAAATATCCACCCACCCACACGCACAAACGACCATACAACCAGTGATATAGAAACTAACAGAGGGAGGGTCATTTGAAGCTACTTACCGTTACAACTGGCCCCAGGCGAAGCATGAAAAGACACCAAAGAGAGATTAAATGGTTAGATATTAATCCAAAACAGGAAAAGAACGAACAAATCATGCAACTCATGTAGGGCTGAACCCAAATAGTTGACTGATCGATTGGCTTTTTGTTGTTGTCAAGGAGTAGGCTGAGACTAAACCATTGTGGAGGCCGTGTGGATGGCACAGTCCAAGAAGAAGGGGAGTGTGGCTAAAATGCACATCTCTCTCCAGAACGTGCTCTCTCCCGCCAATTTGTGTACATTCATTGTTTCAGAACTTCATTGTGTGAATTGTTTGCCTTGATTGTTAATGTCTATAAAATCCCCATTACATACATCACCAGTAGTAGCCACATTTACCGTTAATTCCTATCATTTCAAATTTACAATGTTGGTTTAGTAATTTCTGTTAATGCATTCGATATACACTGCTCAAAAAATAAAAGGGAACACTTAAACAACACAATGTAACTCCAAGTCAATTGCACTTCTGTGAAATGAAACTGTCCACTTAGGAAGCAAAACTGATTGAAAATAAATGTCACATGCTGTTGTGCAAATGGAATAGACAACAGGTGGAAATTATAAGCAATTAGCAAGACACCCCCAATAAAAGAGTGGTTCTGCAGGTGGTGACCACAGACCACTTCTCAGTTCCTATGCTTCCTGGCCGATGTTTTGGTCACTTTTGAATGCTGGCGGTGCTTTCACTCTAGTGATAGCATGAGATGGAGTCTACAACCCACACAAGTGGCTCAGGTAGTGCAGCTCATCCAGGATGGAACATTAATGAGAGTTGTGGCAAGAAAGTTTGCTGTGTCTGTCAGCGTAGTGTCCAGAGCATGGAGGCGCTACCAGGAGACAGGCCAGTACATCAGGAGACGTGGAGGAGGCCGTAGGAGGGCACCAACCCAGCAGCAGGGCCGCTAACCTCCGCCTTTGTGCAAGGAGGAGCAGGAGGAGCACTGCCAGAGCCCTGCAAAATGACCTCCAGCAGGCCACAAATGTGCATGTGTCTGCTCAAATGGTCAGAAAGGGACTCCATGAGAGTGGTATGAGGGCCCGCCGTCCACAGGTGGGGGTTGGCTTACAGCCCAACACCGTGCAGGACGTTTGGCATTTGCCAGAGAACACCAAGATTGGCAAATTCGCCACTGGCGCCCTGTGCTCTTCACAGATGAAAGCAGGTTCACACTGAGCACGTGACAGATGTGAGAGTCTGGAGATGCCGTGGAGAACGTTCTGCTGCCTGCAACATCCTCCAGCATGACCGGTTTGGCGGTGGGTCAGTCATGGTGTGAGGTGGCATTTCTTTGGGGGGGCCGCACAGCCCTCCATGTGCTCGCCAGAGGTAGCGAGATGAGATCCTCAGACCCCTTGTGAGACCATATGCTGGTGCGGTTGGCCCTGGGTTCCTCCTAATGCAAGACAATGCTAGACCTCATGTGGCTGGAGTGTGTCAGCAGTTCCTGCAAGAGGAAGGCATTGATGCTATGGACTGGCCTGCCCGTTCCCCAGGCCTGAATCCAATTGAACACATCTGGGACATCATGTCTCGCTCCATCTACCAACGCCACGTTGCACCAACGTTGGCGGATGCTTTAGTCCAGGTCTGGGAGGAGATCCCTCAGGAGACCATCCGCCACTTCATCAGGAGCATGCCCATGCATTGTAGGGAGGTCATACAGGCACGCGGAGGCCACACACACACTACTGAGCCTCATTTTGACTTGTTTTAAGGACATTACATCAAAGTTGGATCAGCCTATAGTGTGGTTTTCCACTTTAATTTTGAGTGTGACTCCAAATCCAGACCTCCATGGGTTGATAAATTTGATTTCCATTGACAATGTGTGATTTTGTTGTCAGCACATTCAACTATGTAAAGAAAAAAGTATTTAATAAGAATATTTCACCGTTCTCATTGTCAGAGTGGACACGTTGGTTTGCAGAACCCACAACCTATGCTACACTTGTGAGAAACAACTTTCGGTTTTAAATCACTCCATTTCCGAGTGTTGTGAATTTAGTCACCGTCTTTTCTTTGGAGCACTACTGTCAATGTTGAGTAAGGACACGCACCTGATTATGCATAGAAGTAAGCCTACAGACTGCCTGGCCTGCGCGCAAATATAGACATATGTGCCCATTTGGGGGATCTGATAGTATTTCTGATTGGCTTAACGCACCATCACTAATGAGCTGTGGACCATCTCAAAGTAATGTTTTCACCTCAAAACAGCAAGCAAACAAAGTCTATTTTTACATCCATTGAGAATGACAATAGCTCCTCAATGCATTTGAAAAGTCTTTCCAGCTCTCTCCCTTTCAATAACCACTCAGCGTGAAAGGGAAAAATGTCATGGTCTGATTGAGGTCTATCTGATGAACTCCTATCCCTTGCACAAAATAGCCTACAGCTGTGTCTCTCCTGAGCTCACTGGCGCAGGATACTTAGGGCCCAGAATATTTTACACAAGTTTGCTAATGGGAGCTTGGGCTGGACCCAAGTGGACAGTTGATACCTGCGGCTGCAATGTTTTTATTTGTTGGCTTTATGTAGGCTATTTTTACATAGCTGGCAATACAAGTTACTTTTTAGGTTTGTATCATTTTCATTTGGATAGAATTTTGATTAACCACATGAATGATTTAGATACGAAGGCATTATGAAGTAAATTGATGAATGAAAATGTGCATAACTGGCACGCAGATAGGTAGAAATTGTAAGATAAATTGGCATTCCATATGAGAAAGGTTGCCGACTCCTTGTGTAGCCTGTACCAGCAACTTCAGGAGAGTAACAGCAGAATCTGCGAAAGCGTGTAGGAGCGGGAGGAGGAGGGTCAGTCAGGTTAAGGTTATCTTCTTTAAACAGCATCAGACAATTACATACATACACACACACGCGCACACACACACACACACACACACACACACACACACACACACAGGGGTAAAAAAGTATTTAGTCAGCCACCAATTGTGCAAGTTCTCCCACTTAAAAAGACGAGGCCTGTAATTTTCATCACAGGTACACTTCAACTATGACAGACAAAATGAGAAGAAAAAAAATCCTGAAAAATCACATTGTAGGATTTTTAATGAATTTATTTGCAAATTATGGTGGAAAATGAGTATTTGGTCACCTACAAACAAGCAAGATTTCTGGCTCTCACAGACCTGTAACAACTTCTTTAAGAGGCTCCTCTGTCCTCCACTCGTTACCTGTATTAATGGCACCTGTTTAAACTTGTTATCAGTATAAAAGACACCTGTCCACAACCTCAAACAGTCACACTCCAAACTCCACTATGGCCAAGACCAAAGAGCTGTCAAAGGACACCAGAAACAAAATTGTAGACTTGCAGATTCAGTCTTCCCAGCGTAGTGCAGTAGGTAAGCAGATTGGTTTGAAGAAATCAACTGTGGGAGCAATTATTAGGAATTGGAAGACATACAAGACCACTGATAATCTCCCTCGATCTGGGGCTCCATGCAAGATCTCACCCCGTGGGGTCAAAATGATCACAAGAACGGTGAGCAAAAATCCCAGAACCACACAGGGGGACCTAGTGAATGACCTGCATGAAGCTGGGACCAAAGTAACAAAGCCTACCATCAGTAACACACTACGCCGCCAGGGACTCAAATCCTGCTGTGCCAGACGTGTCCCCCTGCTTAAACCAGTACATGTCCAGGCCCGTCTGAAGTTTGCTAGAGAGCATTTGGATGATCCAGAAGAAGATTGGGAGAATGTCATATGGTCAGATGAAACCAAAATATAACTTTTTTTGTTCTTGACCAAATACTTATTTTCCACCATAATTTGCAAATAAATTAATAAAAAATCCTACAATGCGATTTTCTGGATTTTTTTTCCTCACTTTGTCTGTCATAGTTGAAGTGTACCTATGATGAAAATTACAGGCCTCATCTTTTTAAGTGGGAGAACTTGCACAATTGGTGGCTGACTAAATACGTTTTTGCCCCACTGTAGATTGGTTGAAAGAACATACGATTTTCAGTGGGCCAAGATGTTTTTCTGTCGGGGACAGCCCTAAACTCATGCAAACAATACCAACAATGAGTCAAATTAAAATGTCTAAATACATAAGGCTGTGGGTCAGAGTGCAGGCAGGACAGGGGAGGGGTGGAGGGAACTGCCAGGGCAGGAGAGGAGAGAGGAGAGGACTCACTGGTTCGGCAGTAAGGGTAAGCGTTCCAGGCCTTTTCATGGAAGACCAGAGAGCCCTCAGGAGCAATCATCTTGACAAACGCAGGGACTTTACTGTGAAAGCCAAGAAGAGGGGAGGAGCATAGATGAATACACACATAATCACTAACTCCAGTCATACAGGTTCTACAGTGGGATATCTTAATGTCATGGTCTTGAAGGCCTCTCAGGTACTATAAACCTACAGTAAGACAGGGAGGACTACACTGCCACTTGGTGGCAAGATAGTGATGGTGCACTTGGAACATACTGTGTGTGTGTGTGTGTGTGTGTGTGTGTGTGTGAGTGTCTCTTACCTCTTCAGATGGTAGATTTTGTGTGTGTACTGTCCTTTCTCGCCATCCTTCTCATAGGGTTCATTCTTGAGGACCTCAATGCCTTCTCCTCCACCTGTCTCATTCTTACTGGCCACTGCTACAGAGTACAACTGGCCCACTTGATACTGAAACAAACACACGTTTCCGTACCATTACAATACAACAAATACTTGCACTCATGCAGGTCAAAAACAGTCTCAAAAACCAGACTATAGGCAACAGTGACTTAAAATGTTTTTAAGTTTATCGGTATTGGCTTTTTTTGGTCCACCAATAAATCGGTATCGGTGTTGAAAAATCATAAAATCGGTCGACCTCTAATGTAAACTTCTGACCCACTGGGAATGTGATGAAAGAAATAAAAAGCTGAAATAAATTCACTACTATTATTCTGACTTTTCACATTCTGAAAATAAAGTGGTGATCCTAACTGACCTAAGTCAGGGAATTTTTACTTGGACTAAATGTCAGGAATTGTGAAAAACTGAGTTTAAATGTATTTGGCTAAGGTGTATGTAATCTTCATACTTCAACTGTAGGCAGTGACATAGATCCTCTATGCCTAAAGAGTGTCATTGAAACCAGGCCCTATAGTCACTGTGTTGCCTACGGTTGAGTTTTTCCCAGACTATATAAGACATGGATAGCAACTAAGAACATAAGGAATAAATAAAAACATCAGTTATGGACTATCAGATGACAGAGAGCGCTCATGTTGAATAAGAGCTTACTAACAGGATGGCAGTGTCCAGAATCATACAGGGTTATCAAAGTTGGGAGAGACATGGTGGCCCCTACTCGCATCCCCAGTCCCCACAAGAGACCGACACAGCCCAACAGAGCCACTCTTCATGGTTTTGATTTAATAGGATTGGGGGGAGGGGAGCGTGAAAACAGCCACAGTGGGGGGCCTACAGTACTGGAGGGTCTACATGGCTGGCTGTGTGACTGTGCATTTGTGTACAAAAGAAAGATTGTGTGAGACAGACTGCATGTGTCAAGCGTTTGTCATCTTTGGGGACTATAAAAACATCACTGCATGCATTCCGTGTTCATTGTTTCAACATGGGTATTGTGCCAACCAAAAACAATGTATTTTTTTATGCATCGTCTCCTAACCACAACAAGCCAGAAGAGTAGGCTAAACAAACAAATTGTCCAGAGAACAGAGCTCTGATCAAGAGTTTTACTGTCCGTCTCCTCTCTGTTCTGGACCTTGTAGAGGGCAACACATTCCTTTCACATCAAAAGGCATTCCCCCTTTACTCGCCCAAAAGCATGCAGTCACACACACACGCATGCATGCACACACCAACTAACATATGGCCCCAGGTTAAATGAGACATTCAAATTGTCCTGAATTAGACAAAGTAATTTAAACAAGCACTCAGTTTTTCAACTAGTTGATCACTGTTCATAAACATTTGTGTAATTAATGAAACAAGCCATTCATGATGGTGCTGCAGGTCTGTTTTTATGCCATGCTTATACTGTGGAAACTAAGCCTGTATCAGATCAACTCAGTATCTGAAAGCCAGGGTATTTTTGTTTTGTTCCATTCACTACCAGTCTTCCAGGATGTTTTCCTCATCACGGTAGGGTAGTAATTACTGAATGCAGTATTTATGACTGTGCATCGCGCTACTACTGCACATTTAGCCCTTCAGTCAGCCATGACATTGGTATGCTATTTTCCGCTCTTCGAATAGCAATTACAGGCGCACCTAACGGAGGAGCTAACACAGATCAATGTGAACAGTCACCAGAAAACATTTTTGTAAACAGAATCCGTTAAAATCCGTTATATTATGGCGAATATCAGACTTCTTTCACTGTTATCCAAAAACTACTTGAAAAGCAGCCTGTTCGCAGTTGTCTTTTTTTATTTATGTACCTCTGCATCATTCTGACTGGTGAAGAGCAATTCAAAATATATATATATTACAGTGCATTAGCACGTTCAGACGCCTTGACTTTTTTTGGATTAAATATATATTTTTCCTCATCCATCTACACACGATACCACATAATGACAAAGCGAACACAGGTTTTTTAGCAAATTTATTACAAGTAAAAAAAACTGAAATCCCTTATTTACATAGGTATTCAGACCCTTTGCTATGAAACTCGAAATTGAGCTCAGGTGCATCCTGTTTCCATTGATCATCCTTAAAATGTTTCTACAACTTAATTGGAGTCCACCTTGTGGTAAATTCAATTGATTGGACATGATTTGGAAAGGCACACACCTCTGTATATAAGGTCCCATACTTGACAGCGCATGTCAGAGCAAAAACCAAGCCACAAGTTCAAAAGGAATTGTCCGTAGAGCTCCGAGAAATGATTGTGTTGAGGTACAGATCTGGGGAAGGTTACCAAAAACGTCTTTGGCATTGAAGGTCCCCAAAAATACAGTAGCCTCCATCATTCTTAAATGGAAGACGTTTGGAAGCACCAAGACTCTTCCAAACTGAGCAAATCAGGGGAGAAGAGCCTTGATCAGGGAGGTGACCAAGAACTCGACGGTCACTCTGACAGAGCTCCAGAGTTCCTCTGTGGAGATGGGAGAACCTTCCAGAAGGACAACCATCTCTGCAGCACTCCACCAATCAGGCCTTTATGGTAGAGTGGCCAGACGGAAGCAAATCCTCAGCAAAAGTCACATGACAGCCCAATGGAGTTTGCCCAAAGGCACCTAAACGACTCTCGGAACATGAGAAACAAGATTCTCTGGTCTGATGAAACCAAGATTGAACTCTTTGGCCTGAATGCCAAGTGTCACGTATGCAGGAAACCTGGCACCATCCCTACGGTGAAGCATGGTGGTGGCAGCAGCATACTGTGGGGATGTTTGTCAGCAGCAGGGACTGGGAGACTAGTCAGGATTGGGGGAAAGATGAACGGAGCAAAGTACAGAGATCCTTGCTGAGAACCTGGTCAAGAGCACTCAGGCTGGGGTGGAGGTTGACCTTCCAACCGGACAACTACCCTAAGCACAGAGCCAAGAGAATGCAGGACTGAGTTTGGGACAAGTCTCTGAATGTCCTTGGGCAGACCAGCCAGAGCCCGGTCTTGAACCCGATCTAACATTTCTGGAGAGACCTGAAAATAGCTGTGCAGCAAAGCTCCAGCCCCAACCTGACAGAGCTTTAGGGGATCTGCAGAGAAGAATGGGAGAAACTCCCCCAAATACAGGTGTGCCAAGCTTGTAGCGTCATACCCAAGAAGACTCGAGGCTGTAATTGCTGCCAAAGGTGCTTCAACAACGTACTGAGTGAAGGGTCTGAATACTTATGCAAATGTGATCGATTGAAAAAAATAAAGTGTTAAACATTTGCAAATATTTAAAAAATAAATATAAACAACTTTTTGCTTTGTCATTATGCGGTGTGGAGATTGAGGTAAAAAAACTAACAATTTAATCCATTTTAGAATAAGGCTGTAATGTAACAAAATGTGGAATAACTGAAGGGGTCTGAATACTTTTCCGAATGCACTGTATGTTTTGACTCTCCAGATATGCAAAATATTATTAGAATAGTGAAATAATAATAAAAATGCCCATTTTACACATTTCGTGTTAGTGGGATAAAAATGTATTTAAATTGTCATTTTTTTTGTCAACGGCCTACCCAAAATACTCTGTCAAAGTGAAAGAAACATGCTAATATTTGTACAAATATAAAATATGACAAATGAAACTAATATACAGTATATTGCTGAGAATTATTCACCCCCCCCCCCAGTGATTACAGCTGAGTCTTTCTGGGCAAGTCTCAAAGAGCTTTCCACACCTGGATTGTGCAACATTTGCCCACTACTCTCCAAAACATTCTGTCAAATTGGTTGTTGATCATTGCTAGACAACCATTTTCACGTCTTTCCATATCTTTTCAAGTAGATTTAAATTGTAACTCCTCCATGGGGTGACGCACAATTGGCCAAGTGTCGTCCGGATTAGGCCGTTAGGGATATCCTTGTCTCATCGCGCGTAGTGTTTCCTCCGACACATTGGTGCGGCTGGCTTCCGGGTTGGATGTGCGCTGTGTTAAGAAGCAGTGCGGCTTGGTTGGGTTGTGTATCGGAGGATGCATGATCATTGGCCTCAGTGAAATCCCTGAGCGGTTTCCTTCCTCTCCGGCAAGAAAGTTAGGAAGGACGCCTGTATCTTTGTAGTGACGCTGTACTGATACACCATTCAAAGTGTAATTAATAACTTTACCATGCTCAAACGGATATTCAATGCGTTTTGTTTTTTTACCCAGCTACCAATAGGTGTCGTCCTTTGCGAGGCCTTGGAAAATCTCCTTTGTCTTTGTGGTTGAACCCGTGTTTGAAATTCACTGCTCGACAGAGGGACCTAACAGATAATTGAACATGTGGGATACAGATGAGGTCATCATTTTTAAAAATGCACGCAATTTACTGTGACTTGTTAAGTAAATGTACTCCTGAACTTATTTAAGCTTGCCATAAAAGGGGTTGAATACTTGACACAAGACATTTCAGCTTGTCATTTTTAATTAATTTGTAAAAAATAAAAAACAATTCCACTGATATTATTATTTATTTTTTTAACCAGGAAGGGCTCATTGAGATTTAAAATGTCTTTTTCAAGAGCGTCCTGGCCAAGATAGGCAGCACCAAGTCATTTCAAAAATTACAGACAAACATGAAAAACTACAAGTCATCTAGTAAAAACCATAGAATTCACAAGAGTAAAACAAAATCAAAAACAGCAAATTAAAAACATTGACAGGTCAGGGAATCAGTCTCAAGATCATTCATCAGTGATTTTAAAAATACCAATTGAAACAAGTTCTTCCAGTTTAAAAGTATTTTGTAAGGCGTTCCAAGACGATAGCGCAGAGTACATAAAAGCCCTTTTACCAAATTCAGTTCGGACATTTGGAACAGTTAGCAGGATAAAGTCCAGCGAACGAAGAGAGTACCCACCACATTTCTGAACAATAAAAATGCCCAAATAAAAAGGTAGTAAACCCAAATTGGCTTTGTAAATAAAAGTATACCAGTGCCTGAGCCTACGAGTGACTAGAGAAGGCCAGCCAACCCTGGTATACAAAGTGCAGTGGTGCGTAAGAGTTTTGCAGTTTAAAATAAATCTCAAAATGCCATGTTAAAGGGTGTCAATTGATCTCCATGCAGTATTGTGTGTAGGCCAGTGACAATAATATAAATTGAATCCATTTTAAAATGCAGGGTGTAAAACAAAATGTGGAAAAAGTCAAGGGGTGTGAATACATGGAAGGCACTGTAACTATAATCCATCCCTCAGTGAACACACACGTCATTGCCATAAGGACAGTGTGCAGAACATTTTATAACAGTAACCCATACAAACAAGAGCAACAAGTAAGCTACCTCCATCCTCTTCATACAAAGGAATCAAAATATTTACTAACACTGTCAGATTCCAATAACAATACTCAAATCCAGAACCAGAGAGATCGAAAATAATGCTTTTCAGCCTAATCATTGATGGAAATACCAGTCGATGGAAATACATTTGACTGGTCGTGTTTATCGGTCTATAGGTCCATTTGCATAATGTTGTGGAATTCAATTGCAGTGTGTATATTCGTTATGCATCTTATGAGCAGAAAATCTGTCAGTGCAAGAGCTGCTGCTACAGCGCGTCAATCAGCTCTTCCTTTGCTGCTGGAGTGAAACATGCGCTTTTACAAGCCCAATCAATGCACAACAACTCTAAATGTAATCACCTTATTAAAGGTTGATGGCCATGATTAAAAAGAGCTACTATTTTTCTCACTCAACTAGTAAATGAAGCACGCTTCCAATTCGCCATTCAAGTGCATAGGCAATGGAAGGCAGGCTACATCAGTTTGTGCTGTTTTTCTTGCAGACTGGAAAATGTTCCGGGATTCTTCCATGGCATTGAGGAGTACACCACATCAGTCACTGGTCTCATCAATGACGTCGTCCCCACAGTGACTGTACGTACATACCCCAAACTAGAAGCCATTGGTTTCCAGGCAACATCCGCACTGAACTAAAGGGTAGAGCTGCCGCGGTCAAGGAGCGGGACTCTAAACTAGACGCTTATAAGAAATCCCGCAACGCCCACAGACAAACCATCGAACAAGCAAAGCGTCAATACAGGACTAAAACTGAATCCTACCACACCGGTTCTGAAGCTCGTCAGATGTGGCAAGGCTTGCATACTATTACAGACTACAAAGGGAAGCACAGCCATGAGCTGCCCAGTGAGACGAGCCTACCAGACGAGCTGAATTCCTTCCATGCTCGCTTCGAGGCAAGTAAAACATGCATGAGAGCACCAGCTGTTCCAGATGACTGTGTGATCACACTCTCCATAGCCAATGTGAGCAAGACCTTTCAACAGGTCAACATTCACAAGGCCGCAGGGCCAGACGGATTACCAGGACGTGTATCAGCATGCGCTGATCAACTGGCAAGTGTCTTCAATGACATTTTCAACATATCCCTGACCGGGTCTGTAATAACTACATGTTTCAAGCAGACCACCATAGTCCCTGTGCCCAAGAACATAAAGGTAATCTGCCTAAATGACTACCAACCTGTAGCACTCACATCTGTAGCCATGAAATGCTTTGAAAGGCTGGTCATGGCTCACAACACCATTATCCCAGAAACCTTAGACCCACTTCAATTTGCATACCGCCCCAACAGATGATGCAATCTATATTGCACTCAACAATGCCCTTGCCCACCTGGACAAAAAGGAACACCCATGTGAGAATGCTTTTCATTGACTACAGCTCAACACCAACACCATAGTGCCCACACAGTTCATCACTAAGCTAAGGACACTGGGACTAAACACTTCCCTCTGCAACTGGATCCTGGACTTCCTGACAGGCCGCCCCCAGGTGGTAAGGGTAGGTAACAACACATCTGCCACGCTGATCCTCAACACGGGGGGCCCTCAGGGGTGCGTGCTCAGTCCCCTCCTGTACTCCCTGTCAACCCATGACTGCACAGCCAGGCACGACTCCAACACCATCATTAAGTTTGCCGAAGACAACAGCGGTAGGCCTGATCACCGACAACAATGAGACAGCCAATAGGGAGGAGGTCAGACCTGGCCGGGTGGTGCCAGGATAACAACCTCTCCCTCAACGTGATCAAAACAAAGGAGAGGACTGTGGACTACAGGAAAAGGAGGGCCTAGCACACCCCCATTCTCATCGACGGGCTGTAGTGGAGCAGGTTGAGAGCTTCAAGTTCCTAAAAGTGCATTGTTTTTAACCATTTCACTGTAAGGTCTACTATACACCTGTTGTCTTTGGCACGTGACAAATAATTTCATTTGATCAATGCATCACACACATATTTGCAATGAGCTGGACATTATTTTTTTTACCTTTATTTAACTAGGCAAGTCAGTTAAGAACAAATTCTTATTTTCAATGACGGCCTCGGTACAGTGGGTTAACTGCTTGTTCAGGGGCAGAACGACAGACTTGTACCTTGTCAGCTATGGGATTTGAACTTGTAATGCTCTAACCACTCGGCTACCCTGCCGCCCCAACATATACCATGAGCTGAACATATACTTTAATTGTTTGAAACCTGAAAGTTTTACTACATATGAAGCATGTCTTACCTTGCTTCAAAGTAGCCTAGTTTGACCATATCATGAGGCAATTATTTTATAAAGACTTCCATATGCAATTGAAACCAGTAGCCTATTTATCTCATGTTCTATTGGTTTTCAAATTAACTTTCTTTCATTGTCCAGCAGCCAAAGGCATAATCCTAGCCATATTAGCACCCATGCTAGTTGTTGCATCTTTAGATCGCCCATTTTTCTACATTTGTAACAGATATTTGAATCTTTCAATCTGTCAATTTGAATCTGTCAATCTGTCAAATGAAACACTTGCATGTGCAGTGTGCTTTTGGCAACAATGTTTTCCCTCTAAATTGCATTATGGAACAAACATTTGCGCATAGCCTACTTACTGCCTTGTGCACATTAATCCGTTTATGTGAGGAATTTGTTTATCAACATTTTAACCTAAAAACGGTCTGATCTGCTGCATCAGCCTCATTGCTTAATTAACGTTTTTTCTGTGACCTAAACCTACTGGTTGTAAAAATGTTGGCTCTATCGTCCCAAGAGTCTGTTTGGAAATGGCTATTTCCCTCGACAAGCTCTGTAAACGTTTCTACTATAGGGGATAATAGATTGACATAAGCCTAGTGATTTTGCTGTTCATTACTAGTCTTGGATGCAACATGGCGCCGATAGTCGCCCTGTTTCTAGTTCATAGCCAACTTTGCAGTTTTACATTTTTTTGTTGCATGTTATTTCTTACCACCTTTTTTGTATTGTTACCTACAGCCATAAATAACTTTTGGATATTAGTTCGGCGGTAATTGACCAGAAATTCGACTTCCTTGACCTGAATCCTTAGTTTGAACTTTCCCATGCCGTTATTTTATAGTAAGAACATAATTGAACGTAGCGGAATCAAATTAAAAATATATATTTTCCCATTCCGTAGAGAGTGGGCATATGTTGAACGTAAAAGTGATCATTTGAAACAGGTCCAATACGCGATATTTAGAGTTATTTGGCAACACTAGTTGTGAATGATACAAACCTCTGAAAGTCTTATAAATCAAAACATATTGGCTGCATGATGCGACTATAGGCTTTAGATGATTTGAGAAAGTCGTAAAATAAGCTTGCGCTCCGTTCCTGGCTGCACAGCGGTTCGATCTTCAAGTGGTCATATTTTCACCCATCACACCATTCTCAATTTAGTCTTTACTAATATGTCAAATTAGTTTAGATTTAGAAAGGCCCATTAGCAAACGGGCAGAAACAGGGGCAATAAGACATGCCATCTGTATGCACTCTAAAAATAGCGAATGGTGGCTTCCCGTTTTCCGGCCGGTCCGTTTTTCAATGATACTGGGTAGGTTACTTAGGTTTTATAGCAGAGCATGTGCTTAATATGAGCAGCTGAGAAATAAATATAAGAACACTTATATCACTCCAGTATCAACCACTGTTTGAGGAGCATGCCATTGCTGCGCGACAGGTAATATTCCACCTAAACTCTGTATGCCATGGTCTCTCCAACGTGTTCCTGCAGCTACCCAGTACTTCATTTGGGAAACCAAGTGAAATCTGTTCGGGAAAATCGATAGTAACATATTTCACTAAACTATGGACAGCCCCTCTGCGTGCTCGAGAAAAGAATAAAGGAGATTGAAACGCATGGTGGTATAATATTCTGTATAGCTAAAAGATCACGTGTCACCCTTATAAAAATATCAAAAGAATCCCTATTACTAAAGCTACTCAAATTTGTATTACGTTATATAAAAAAAAATTGGGGGGGGGGGGCTTGGGCTCACAAGCCTATGCATAAGCTCTAAAATGCGTATGGGTGTTTTAATTAAGCATCACCTTAGCGAGCGCTGTCCATTTCGTTGTTTATGCTTTGAAACAACATCCACAAGGACCATATTTTATACTCAGTTTCAACCTGCTGTTGAACTTCTTTCTTCAAAATGAGAACAGTGAGGTCAGTTTTAAAAGCACAATACTGTTTTACTGATAAGTGTGTGTGATTTTCAATCACATTTGCAATGATATCCGTGTGGTTAGAGGGAACAATAGAGCCCCGAGTACCCGGTCATTAGGACCTGATGAACGTTAGCAAATTGGGTACTACCAAAGTCTTTCAATGTCCTTGAGTGGCCAAGCCAAAGCCCGGACTTGAACCCCATCGAACATCTCTGGAGAGACGTGACAATAGCTGTGCTGTGACGCTCCCCATCCAACTTGACAGAGCTTGAGAGGATCTGCAGAGAAGAAACTCTCCAAATACAGGCGTGTCAAATTTGTAGCATCATACCCAAGAAGACTCAATGCTGTAATCGCTGCCAACGGTGCTTCAAGAAAGTACTGGGTAAAGTGTTTGAATGCTTATGTTATTTCAGGTTATTATTACTTTTAAATATAAATGAGCAAAAAATTATAAAAACCTGTTTCATCATTATGGGTATAGAGGTCCTGGAAGGTAGAAAGCTTGTAACTGTACTCAGTCAGTGTAGCCTACCGAATCGGTAAGAGAGACGTTAATTTGCATAGGCTAGCCTACTAATAGGCCTAGGCTTTTTGCCGATTATCTGTAAATAAATTATGAAAACATTCGATGAACAATCACTGCAGGAACAATAAGTAGCGGAGAGCCTCATTCGGGTCCAAATAAAATAATTAGAGCCCTCGTGGAAGCCAGGCATTAAAACGTTAAAACGTTTGGCTTGACAAATGTGATACGCAGTGTGTAACGTTCATTTTTATAGTTTACTTCGCTACTTGAGTCATCGCTCTCTCTCCATGCCGCTTTCCACACAGACCGAGCCCCGGCTCCGGCCACTCAAGGAGCGCACTCGTTTTTCCTCCACCACGAGACACTTGCGTTCAGTCTGCATGGTCTATGCAGTTAGTTTGTCTTTTCTTAGCAAGTTGTTCCTAAATCTTGCTAATCGCTAGCTAGCAAATTGACTGAGTAAGAGCAATTAGCTATACAGCCTGATAATAACAGTGATGGTGTCAGAAGTGGAACCCAGGGTCGTTACAATATTTTAGCTCCATGAAGTAGTTAATTAAGAGAAAACAACATTCAATGGAACCAAAGATTATAGGGTCCCCTAGGAAACACCTATCAACACTTTAGTTCCTACCCTGTCACAATAACTCCTCCCTGGCATTTTTCATTCGTTGTCATGTCAAACACTATTAAAAGTTCCCACTATTATATTCTAACTATATAAGACATTCTATTTCCATGATTCCAACAGTTAACCCAAGTGTTTTGCTCTAAATCGCAACATTTGGTAAAAATTGCTTGCCCATATCATGTAGCCCTAACTGGCAGTTTAGAACTGATCTCAAATGCAGAAATGGATGAAAATTACTTTTTGGGGGGGTTTGAAGTTGAACAGTATAAAACAATCTGAAATGGAGAAAGACCCATTGAAATCACTTTGAATGTATGTGTTGCCACCCACTACTCATCTACGAAATGTAGATATTTTATTATTTAAAAATATAAAACACAGTAAAAAAAAAATATATTTTGGCCATATATCGCCCAGTCCTACCAGTGGCCACCAAAATGTTTGTTTTTTTGTTGCAAAATGCGCTCTAATCCAGGGGAGGCAAATCACCCCCAGAAAGTTTTAGGTCTTGTGAGCAGAAACTTGAACATTGTGCAAAATTTGTGCAACTTCCAGTATGCATTTACAGTGGACACTGAGGCTATACCCTTACAGTTTTAGACAGTAGCTAATAGGCTATTGTGGCTATTTGTGTACAATGTAGCCCTACCAACAAAACCAATGGAGCAAATCCCATAACATTCACATGGAAATAGCTTTTGATTTCCATGATATAGCCTACAGTATGTGGTGTTCAATGCAGGCCTACATTGCATGAGACTTAAAATGTTCACATTATGAAGGGCTCGATATTAATTCAAGATTTTTTTACTTGGTCTGTAACACCATAGGCCAAATAAGTGACAAAAAAAACGTTGATCTGGATAGCGCAAAATAACGGGGTGAACTCAGTGAAGTTCAATCTCTTGCGTCTGCGCTGCACGGCATTTCTTCTGTCCGGCAGTCCTGGAGGTGGTGCGCGGCAGTGCACAGCTTAGAGGGGGACATTGGTCAAAAGCTTCACGTTTCTCAGCATTCACTGACAATGTGAAATGGTCCCTTCCTTAAAGACAGCGTGGTGAAGGCGGCGCAACAGGACCCTTCAACCTCAGGAGGCTGAACATTTTTAAATTTAACTAGGCAAGTCAGTAAATAAATTCTTATTTACAATGATGGCCTAGGAACAGTGGGTTAACTGCCTTGTTCAGGGGCAGCAAGACAGATTTTTACATTGTCAGCTCGGGATTCGATCTAGCAAGCTTTTGGTTACCTGCCGACCCAAATTTGGCTTGGCCCTAAGGCCCTCACAAACTTCTACAGATGCACCGTTGAGAGCATCCTGTCGGTCTGTATGGTACAGCAATTGCACCATCTATACGATTTGTATTTCATATACCTTTGACTATTGGATGTTCTTTCTTATAGGCACGTTCGTATTGCCAGTGTAACAAGTATAGCTTCCGTCCCTCTCTTCGCCCCTACCTGGGCCCGAACGAGGAACACATCGACAGCAGCCACCCTCGAAGTAGCGTTACCCATCGCTCCACAAAAGCCGCGGCCCTTGCAGGGCAAGGGGAACAGCCACTCCAAGTCTCAGAGGGAGTGATGTTTTAAACGCTATTAGCGCGCACCCCGCTAACCATTTCACATCGGTTACACCAGCCTAATCTCGGGAGTTGATAGGTTTGAAGTCATAAACAGCTCAATGCTTGAAGCACGGCAACGAACTGCTGGCAAAACGCACGAAAGTGCTGTTTGAATGAATGCTTACGAGCCTGCTGGTGCCTACCATCGCTCAGTCAGACTGCTCTATCAAATCATAGACTTAATTATAACATAACACACATAAATACGAGCCTTAGGTCATTAATATGGTCGAATCCGGAAACTATCATCTCGAAAACAAGACGTTTATTCTTTCAGTGAAATAGAGAACAGTTCCGTTTTTTATCTAACGGGTGGCATCCATAAGTCTAAATATTCCTGTTACATTGCACAACCTTCAATGTTATGTCATAATTACGTACAATTCTGGCAAATTAGGCGGCCCAAACTGTTGCATATACACTGACTCTGCATGCAAAGAACGCAAGAGAAGTGACAATTTCACCTGGTTAATATTGCCTGCTAACCTGGATTTCTTTTTGCAAAATATGAAGGTTTAAAAATATATACTGTGTATTGATTTTAAGAAAGGCATTGATGGTTAGGTACAGCTTGTGGTTAGGTACAGTTTGATTGTGCTTTTTTTCGCAAATGCGCTTTTGTTAAATCATCCCCCGTTTGGCGAAGTTGCCTGTCTTTGTTAGAAAGAAATAGTCTTCACAGAATTCACAAAGAGCCAGGTTAGCAGGCAATATGAACTAAATATGCAGGTTTAAAAATATATACTTGTGTGTTGATTTTAAGAAAGGCATTGATGTTTATGGTTAGGTACACATTGGAGCAAGACAGTCCTTTTTCGCGAATACGCACCGATTATATGCAACGCAGGACATGCTAGATAAACTAGTAATATCATTAACCATGTGTAGTTAACTAGTGATTATGATTGATTGTTTTTTTATAAGATACGTTTAATGCTAGCTAGCAACTTACCTTGGCTTCTTACTGCATTCGCATAACAGGCAGTCTCCTCGTGGAGTGCAATGTAATCAGGTGGTTAGAGCGTTAGACTAGTTAACTGTAAGGTTGCAAGATTGAATCCCCGAGCTGACATGGTAAAAATCTGTCATTCTGCCCATGAACAAGGCAGTTAACCCACCGTTCCTAGGCCGTCATTGATGATAATAATGTGATCTTTACTGACTTGCCTAGTTAAATAAAGGATAAATAAAGGTGTAAAAACATATTTTTTAAATCGTCCAAATCGGTGTCCAAAAATTCCGATTTCCGATTGTTATGAAAACTTGAATTGGCCATTCCGATTAATTGGTCGACCTCTACTACAGATGCATCAATGCTGGGACCAAGAGACTGCGAAACAGCTTCTAACTCCAGGCCATCAGACTGTTAAACAGTCACCACTACCCTTAGTCACTGTTTTAGTCAACTACCACCCAGTACTCTATCCTGCACCTTAGAGACTGATGCCCTATGTACATAGTCGTTGAATACTGGGTCACTTTAATAATGTTTACATACTTCATATGTGTATACTGTATTCTAGTCATGGCTCATCCTATATAGCCCAACTACTGCTGCACACACACCTGTCCATTACTGTCTTTACACACTCTTTTTTAAATATGACACAGCATTCTGAAAGTAATCAGACCCCTTGACTTTTTCCACATTGTTACATTACAACCTTATTCTGAAATGTATTACATTTTATTTTTTCAATTTACACACAACCCATAATGACAAAGCAAAAACAGATTTTTAGAAATGTTAGCAAAATCATAAAAAAATTAAATATCAAATTTACAGAAATTTCAGACCCTTTACTCAGTACTTTGTTGAAGCACCTTTGGCAGCGATTACAGCCTTGAGTCTTCTTGGGTTTGACGCTTGCCATACCTGTATTTGGGGAGTTTCTCCCATTCGTCTCTGCAGATCCTCTCAACCTTTGTCAAGTTGGATGGGGAGTGTTGTTGCACAGCTATTTTCAGGTCTCTCCAGCGATGTAAGATCGGGATCAAGATCGAGCCACTCAAGGACATTCAGACACTTGTCCCGACGCCACTCCTGCGTTTTCTTGGCTGTGTGCTTAGGGTCGTTGTCCTGTTGGAAGGTGAACCTTCGCCCCAGTCTGAGGTCCTGAGCGCTCTGGAGCAGGTTTTCATCAAGGATCTCGCTGTACTTTTCTCTGTTCATCTATCCTGACTAGTCTCCCAGTCCCTGCCGGTGAAAAACATCCCCACAGCATGACGCTGCCAGCACCATGCTTCACAGTATGGCTTGGTTTTTGCTCTGACATGCACTGTCAACTGTAAGACCTTATATATAGACAGGTGTGTATGCGCACCTTTTCAAATCATGTCCAATCAATTAAATTTACCACAGGTGGACTCCAACCAAGTTCTGGAAACATATCAAGGATGATCATTAGTAACAGGATTCACCTCAGCTCAATTTCGAGTCTCATAGCAAAGGGTCTGAATACTTCTTTCCTTAAGGTATGCTTTTTATTTTCAAAACATTTGCATAAAATATCTTAACCTGTTTTTGCTTTGTCATTATAGGGTATTGTGTGTAGATTGAGGAATATTTTTTATTTAATAACGTTTAGAAAAAGGATGTAACAAAATTTTGAAAAAGGGGTCGGAATACTTTGAATGCACTAAATATTTTAGTCTGACATTGCTCGCTCCGATATATCTTAATATTCCCCCCTGGATTATATGTGTATTGTTTTTTTAAATGTTTCATTGCTAGGTATTACTGAAATGTTGGGGCTAGAAACACAAGCATTTTGCAGCACCTGCAATAGTATCTGCAAATCTCTGTACACGGCCTGTAAACTTAGATTTCATGGTTGACTAAAAGCAAATGTTGACAGTTATTCTAACATCTTCAATGTGCGCATGGGAATTCGGTAAGGAGGACACGTGGTTGAATCCTCAAGTTGCACGTTCTGTTAAGATGAATTACCCATAATCTAAATGGTGATGTACTCACCTCCTCCACAGTACAGGGTAAGACCACGCGGCTGAAAGAAAGAAGAGCAGAAAGAGAGATGAGACACGGTTCTATGGAGAACACTGACTGACACTGGCCATCACATCTAGGCCTGAGTCGACAAATGAGTGGGATATATTTAGTTCCAATAGGCATACAAGCCATATGTGTTCTCTACTAGCCTTGTGGAATTCGGAATGGGTTGCTGTTTTGATAAACAGATTTGACTAGAGGAATACTTTTTTTTAAATTATTTTTAAAGTGAGACTTGATACCCTTGCTTTCTTTTTGGCCAAAGCAGCTATAATAATTTTCATTGTGCAAGGCCTTGCCTCATGACTTTGTGACTGAAGTAGCCCCCATCAGCCTGTTTGATGATGGCAGCAGTGGGCTCAGCTTCCATGAGAGGTTCCCTCAGTGCACAGGAACAGGAAATGACTCCAGGTCACTCTTCCTGCATCACAACACATGATGAAGGCAGCTCCAGCTATAACCTACTGCCTGACAGTCAGGACACTGCCAAGTTCAGCTAAATGGAAACCAGAGAGACTACCCAACAGCTCATCCAGCCACAGAGGGTGTTGTGTGCAGCGTTGCCCCACCCAATGAGCACTAAAACCAGACAGGAATATCATAGAGAAAGGAATGCAGAAACAGTTTTCCGTAAGAATATATTATATACTCTCTCTCATATAAAAAAAGGGTGGTAAGCCTATTCCATCCATATGTAGCTCTACTATCAGGAAGCTCTTTGTTTTCTGTTGATCCATGGTTAACCTTAAACATAAAAGAACCAATGAGTTACAATCATTTACCAAACAGTGCTGTGGTACACACTCTAAAATGATACCATTGACAATAGCCTTGAAAGCAGTAACAATTCAAGAATAGCATTTAGGGATGCACGATATAAATTGGTAAGCATATCAGAAATCAGCTGATATTAGCTAAAAATGTCGGCATTGGCCCGATGTCTAGTGTAATGCGGATGTACAAAACCGATGTCAACGCTGACATGCATACCTATATAAACGTAGGTAGATGACGTAATGACGCAACAACAAAAACTTGCTTGAGCCTGTTAACTTATTGGATATAGGGGGCGCTATTTTAATTTTTGGATGAAAAACGTTCCCGTTTTAAACAAGATATTTTGTCATGAAAAGATGCTCGACTATGCATATAATTGACAGCTTTGGAAAGAAAACTCTGACGTTTCCAAAACTGCAAAGATATTGTCTGTGAGTGCCACAGAACTGATGTTACAGGCGAAACCAATCCAATCTCATGCCAATGACTCCTTATATGGCTGTGAAGAAGCTAGGAGCCAGCTTACGTTTTCCCCAAGGTGTCTGCAGGATTGTGATGTCTTTTTAGGCATTTCCATTGGAGAATGGCTGTAAGAGACCATATAGGGCGAGTGGACGCATGGTGTCTCCCGGAGAAAACGTTGCGTAAAATACTGAGGTAGCCCTTTTTCCAATAGTTTCTTATGAGAAACCAACTCCCTCCACGGATATATTATTGAATACATATGTTAAAAACACTTTGAGGATGGATCCTAAACAACGTTTGCCGTGTTTCTGTCGATATTATGGAGCAAATTTTTAAAAAGGTTTGGCGTTATAGTTGAAATATTTTCGGTCGATTTCTCAGCCAAGCAGGATGATCAAATGTGACGTTTTTCGCCTCCAAAAATATTCTTTTTGGAAAAAAGGAACATTTGCTATCTAACTGGGAGTCTCCTGAGTGAAAGCATCTGAAGGTAAATGTAAATGATTTAATTTGGTTGCTTTTCTTATTTTTGTGAAAATGTTGCCTGCTGCCAGCACAGCCTAGCATAGCATTATGCCATGCTAAACTTACAGCCAAAGCTAGACAAGCATTTGTGTAACGCATATTTTGAAAATCTGAGATGAGTGTTAACAAAAGGCTAAGCTTGTGTTTCAATATTTATTTCATTTGCGATTTTCATGAATAGGAAACGTTGCGTTATGGTAATGCACTTGAGGCTATGATTACGCTCCCGGATACGGGATTGCTCGACGCTAGAGGTTAATTCACCCGTTTCAATAAGTTTCATTATTTATTTATTTTTTTCTATTTTTTTCAAAGGAGTCGTTTAATCTAACTGCTTAATTATTTACCTGTACATGGAATTGTATTTGTTTTTATTTTACTAATCTTTAAAGGAAAATACCACTGGCACTATCTGATGTGTGGAGATATTTCACTGCAGCTAACGTAGAAGGAAAAGCTGTGTACATGTGCAAATATTGTGCCAAATCTTATGTGAAGAAAGCAACAAAGATGCAGAATCATCTGGCCAAGTGCATCAAGTTCCCTCAATTCTCACAAGCGACCTCTGACAAAAGTCCTATTTCAATGAGGTGAAAATTATGAATCAGACACCTTATCGAAAGCAACAGCTCATGGTCCTCCTAGAATCAGAAGGTTTTTTTTATTACTCAATGGAGGAACGTAGTCAGAAATGCTGATGAATGTCTTGCTCGAGCTGTGAATGCAACTGGTTTACATCTAATGCACACAGGCAATGTGTATTGGAAGAGATTTCTGAATGTTCTTCGCCCAAGCATACACCCCTCCAACCAGACATGCGTTACCTACTCAATTGCTGGATGCAGAGTTCAACAGAGTTTAAGTAAAGGTCAAGCAAATCATGTAGAAAGTAGACTGTATTCCAATCATAGCGGATGGGTGGTCGAATGTTCGGGGGCAAGGAATAATTAACTACATCATCTCCACCACTCAACAAGTATTTTACAAGAGCACAGACAAGGGAGAACAGACACACCGGTCTCTACATTGCAGATGAGCTGAAGGCAGTCAATGACCTTGGACTACAGAGGGTATTTGCACTGGTGACAGACAATGCTGCGAACATGAAGGCTGCTTGGTCTAAAGTGGAGGAGTCCTACCCTCACACCACACCAATTGGCTGTGCTGCTCATGCATCGAATCTGCTCCTAAAGGACATCATGGCACTGAAAACAATGGATACACTCTACAAGAGAGCCAAGGAAATGGTTAGGTATGTGAAGGGTCATCAAGTTATAGCAGCAATCTACCTCATCAAACAAAGTGAGAAGAATAAGAGCACCACATTGAAGCTGCCCAGCAACACCCGTTGGGGTGGTGTTGTCATCATGTTTGACAGTCTCCTGGTGGGGAAGGAGTCTCTCCAAGAAATGGCCATATCAGTCTGCCAGATGATGTTCCTTGGGAGAGAGTGGTAAGCAGCCTGAAACCTATATCTGTAGCCATTGCACGGATTGAGGGAAACAATGCCATCCTGTCTGAAGAGAAGAAATCCGTACTGCCCTGCCCACTTCACTGTTGCACCAAGCAGAGAGAACTGAAGTTCTGAAATAAATCAGTGTGACTTCTGCCAGTGTACATGTTGGACCCCAAGTATGCTGGCAAGAGCATCCTGTCTGGTGCAGAGATCAACACCTCGCCACCTTGGCCTGGATGAGGGCAAGGTTCTTGGCAGTCTGGTGAAGTACACTTCCAAGCAAGGGCTTTGGGATGAAGATGCAATATGGCAGTCGTGCCAACATATCTCATCAGCCACCTGGTGGAAGGGATTTTGTGGATCTGAGCCTCTTTCCCCTGTTGCCTCCATCATCCTCCAAATCCCACCAACATCACCAGTCTCAGACCGCAACTGGTCCTTGTTTGGGAACACACAAACCAAAACACGCAACAGGCTGACCAATACAAGGGTTGAAAAATTGGTGACCATCTGGGCAAATTTGAGCCTGACAACGAGCCATCCGCAACAAGGATGGAAAGCAACAGTGAAGATGAGGCCTCAGTGATGTTGAAGAGGTGGACATTGAGGAGGTCCAGAGAGAAGACATGGAAGCCTGAGAGGAAGACAACCAAAGCCTTAGTTTCTAGACTATCATTTTACAAATGTAAATTGGAAACATTTTTGGGAGATGCGATGGATCATTCAATATATTCCCTTTATTTTGTTGTTCAGTGAAATCCTCCCAAGTGTAGAGTCAACTCATTTAATTACATTTCAATTTGTAACTAGTGTTTTTTTATATTGGAAGGATTTAACTATTTGCAATTATGTCTACTTATGATAAGGTAAAAGGTTTATGTTTGTCTCCATATGATAAATATATCCAATGCAAACATCTACATTTAAATAGTATTAATATTAATTTGTATATATATATATTTCCGTTAATTCCCATGTGCAACCCTACTCAAGAATGTGCTCGTTCTCATACCGCTGCTGTCATTTCAATGGCATTTGAGAACATGAGCACACTCCTAGCTCCATTTGAACAACTGACTCGAGAAATAAGCTCATCAAACTGCATCTGCAGCAGACGTGATACCCTCTGTCATGGCATTGAAACACCTGCTCAACAAAACTGCTGACAGACCGTGGGGTTAAAACTTGAAAAAGTACTCGAGGCTGTGAACAAGCGATTCGGCGGCATTCTCTCTGAGCCTCTATACTGTGTCGCCACCATGCTTGATGCTAGGTACAGGGACCGCTACTTCGATGCAGACAAGAAACTGGGTTTACGTGAAGTGTTACAGACACAGCTGGACAAGATGAAAACGGACAGTGACAGTGCGCACCGAGGAAGAGAGGCCACGGACCGACAGAGCTGAAACTTCACTGCTTGACGTGTATGATGAAATCCTGGTTGAGAATGAAACGACTGAACAACGAAACCGCAAGTAATTGAAAGAAATAGGTTTTGATTATGTTTTACTGGTAATCACATAAAATGTATTTGTCACATACACATGGTTAGCAGATGTTAATGCGAGTGTAGCGAAATGCTTGTGCTTCTAGTTCCGACAATGCAGTACTAACCAACGAGTAATCTAACCCAACAATTCCAAAACTACTACCTTATACACACAAGTGTAAAGGGATAAAGAATACGTACATAAAGATATATGAATGAGTGATGGTACAGAACGGCATAGGCAAGATGCAGTAGAAGGTAAGATGGTATCGAGTACAGTATATACATATGAGATGAGTAATGTAGGGTATGTAAACATTTTATTAAGTAGCATTGTTTAAAGTGGCTAGTGATATATTTTCCATCAATTCCCATTATTAAAGTGGCTGGAGTTGAGTCTGTGTTGGCAGCAGCCACTCAATGTTAGTGGTTGCTGTTTAACAGTCTGATGGCCTTGAGATAGAAGCTGTTTTTCAGTCTCTCGGTCTCATCTTTGATGCACCTGTACTGACCTCGCCTTCTGGATGATAGCGGTGTGAACAGGGAGTGGCTCGGGTGGTTGTTGTCCTTGATGATCTTTATGGCCTTTCTGTGACATCAGGTGGCATAGGTGTCCTGGAGGGCAGGTAGTTTGCCCCTGGTGATGCGTTGTGCAGACCTCACTACCCTCTGGAGAGCCTTACGGTTGTGGGCGGAGCATTTGCCGTACCAGGCGGTGATACAGCCCGACAGGATGCTCTCAATTGTGCATCTGTAGAAGTTTGTGAGTGCTTTTGGTGACTAGACAAATTTCTTCAGCCTCCTGAGGTTGAAGAGGCACTGCTGCGCCTTCTTCACGATTCTGTCTGTGTGGGTGGACCAATTCAGTTTGTCTGTGATGTGTACGCCGAGGAACTTAACACTTACTACCGTCTCCACTACTGTCCCATCAATGTGGATAGGGGGGTGGTCCTTCTGCTGTTTCCTGAAGTCCACAATCATCTCCTTTGTTTTGTTGACGTTGAGTGTGAGGTTATTTTCCTAATCAGGACGTACATAAATGCCAACAAAATAACGTTTTGGTCAGTGTGTGTGTTTCAACTATTTAACGATATTAGAATGCTTAAAAGGCTGTTAAAAAAATACATTGGTATTGCGGTTTTTGGCAAGGAAGATATCGGTATCGGCCAAAAGTGTCATATCGGTGCATCCCTAACAGCATTACAAGCAGTGACCATCTTACAGAGGCCGGTTATCCATATACCCAGGCAACAAGGGTGCTTTTCAGTTCGGAAGATGACTGCTGGAAGGACTGCTGTAACAGGCTAGCCTGAAACTTTATGCTCTGTCACACACTAAGCCATATTGAGAATGGATAGAGACTTAAAACGCATTTACTAGAAGTGTGCACAGTCCTCAAACTAAAACGAGTATCGTAACGGATATGGAGAATTTTCCGAATATGATTATGACAAGTATTTTTTGCAATTATCATTGATCAGGGAAAAAGTATTTTTCGGCCGCCAGCACGCATCTCTTTCACTCAAACAGTATGAAGTGCTATATGCTCTAAATAACTATTGGCCAGTGCTTCTGTATGTAAAGAAATGGGCGGGGTAAAGGTTGAGCCTGCTGCATTGATTGAATTAGAACAAGCCGTTCTCCACCGACTCTCATTTTCCCAGACAGACTCACACAGCAACTCGTCTCAGGCCACAAGTTTCCCCTTCTCCAAACATCATGTATGAATCAAAATCCGTAGCTAGTCATTGTTGTTCAATCTAGTTATTTCCATTGAACTTTGCTGAGGCTATATGGTTGTTTTTGTCTGTCTACTTGGCATTGTTAACTAGGCCTACTTTGTCTGCCCATATATTATTCCATTGCTGATGACGTCTGTCGTTATCCAAGCCCATGCTTGCTTGATATTATTATTTATTCTCACCCAGGCATGTTTACTGAGCGACAGATCATTAGAAAATAAAATGACAAATGTAGATTTCTTTTTTGATTGTACAAATGTGGCATAAGTGTCAGGAGAGAAAAGTTTTGCTTCTCACTAAAGTGAAACAATATATGGGACAAGCAAGTTAGCCTACCTGGAATAAATGCATGCAGTGTATTAAGCTATTTATTAGCCTATGTCGTTGATAACGGAATAGGACTAAGTAAGTAAATCATGTAAATGTTCATTTGTTGGTCGTTTAACAATGTGTGTGAATGAGTGAAGGAACATCCGATGTGCTCTGAGATGCATTCAGGAATGGGCACTTGAGGTATACGCTTTACCGGCATTTAAAGAGCACATCTGGGGTTTTCAGATCGCGAGTAAAGAAGGCAATGAGGAGAGACCTTGCCTATCCTCTATAGTGACTGAGACAGGGGCCGTGAAGGCCAAACTGGTGTAATGCAAGATTTCACTGTTTGGCATGTAACAAGGTCATACAAACCACACCAGTTATTGAAATATGCTAGATTAGGCTATTTTATTAAAATAAAAGACAGGTGAAACTACCTCTCATAACAAAAATGAGACTATTGAAGACAGGATGTCTATTCTCAGCCTTGTGAGCTAACAATTCGTGACATTGGCCTAAATCTGAGTGGCATGTGCATGAGAGCAGCCAGACAACTTCAGCGTGGATCTGCAGTAGACTACACATTCAGAACATGCCTAAGGGTTTGTTTCTCAAAGACTGAGTTTCTTAACTCTGCAATAGATTAGTGTAACAAAGATTAGAAAATAATCTCCCTACTAAATTGTTTGTATTCTGAATGTGGTGAGGTTACTCCATGTGACAAAACACTGATTCCCCCCCCCCCACACACACACAAAAAAAGTATAGCCATAAGCTTAGTTTAGTAGGCTTTTATACGAGGCAGGGTATAGCTGCATTAAGAATCAATGATATGGGTCACATCAAGTTGAATAAAGATGTATAGGCCTACTGACAATCAACACAAATTGGGGTACATTCTACCTCTTCAGACATACAAACGTCTTCCTGAATCAGACTGGATTAGGCATACTGATTGTTTCAACTGGGAACCATCGGCACATCAAATGTCGGTGCAGAATGTCCGATGCACCCTTGTTATTTCTCTCACAAGCAGATTTGTCCTTGGTCAGCAGTTTAGTCAAAGTTCATAAATCACTAGCCTGTCAGGAAGACTTGAGCACCGGCAAAGTTGGCAACCCTGTTCAACACACCAGTGTCGTTTCCCAAACGCAACACAAGGCTACGTTCATCGTTAAAACCGGTTCTAACGATGAACTTAGCCTTAAGATACTTTTGGGAAACTGGGTTCTACAGGCAGTGGACTGAAGTTGTGGTACGCGTGCACTTCAGTCTCCCTTCCGCTAGGTAGCTAGCTAGAAAGTTACCATTATCGACAGTAAGCTACAAAAACGCTATACTTTCAACCTACACCAAACAATATACGGTACATTGTTAGCTAACTGGGAAGTGTACCCTTTCGATACTAGATAATCGAAAAATATTCCATATTGTTGTACTTTGATATCCAGCTGGCTAGCACAATAGCAGTGAAAAGCCGAAAGAAAGGTGCGTCGGCTAACGTTAGGAGCCTATGCTGACTCGCTGTCATCCGGTAGGCCGGATCTGAACAATCCCACCCTACCCAAACAAAGTTTTTATTTGAGTAAAAACATCTATGAAGAATCGCAGTATTCAAAAAATATTGTATATTATCACACACATTACAGTAAAATCAAGAAAAGTTTGGACTTACTATTCCTTGATCAGGACCATTGTCACTTTTTCCGCTGCGGCTGCGTACTACAACTGACGTCATGTGCCATTTCAACAACTCCCATATTGGCCCCTTATCGTCTGTGATTGGTGAGAGTGGAAATACTTTGCGTGACCTCAAAGTGGATAGATAGAACGACTGTGATTATGAAAATGTTTGTCAATATTTCATACTGAAAATTATCATTCATTTGTGCAGGATTTTACAAGATTCTGCTTGTCTGTTTCTCATTGATAACACGAAAACTATTCAACCACACCCTAAATCACCTTATTGAACCAATAAATCTTCTTCTTTTTCCTCCTCTTCTTCTATTCAGAGAGCAGTACAATTATTTTAGATTAAAATAGTTTGACTACTCACCAACTCAAATCAAATAAAAATCGAATTAAGTTATTTGTATTAGTAACCGGAAGGTTGCGAGTTCAAACCCCCGAGCTGCCAAGGTACAAATCTGTCGTTCTGCCCCTGAACATAAGCTTAAACAGGCAGTTAAACAGGCAGTTAAACCACTGTTCCTAGGCCGTCATTGAAAATAACTCAATTAGTAACTGACTTGCCTGGTTAAATAAAGGTAAAATAAATAAAAAGGACGAACAGTGAAATGCTTACTTACAGGCCACCCTTCCCAACAATTCAGAGAGAAAAACATGTAAAAAAAAAAAAAAAAAAAATAGCATGAGGAATAAATACATAATGAGTAATGATGACTTGGCTATATACACAGTGTACCAGTACCAAGTCGATGTGCAGGGATAGAAGGTAATTGAGGTAGATAATGTACATATAGGTAGGGATAAAGTGACGAGGCAACAGGATAGATAATAAGCAGTAGCAGCATAATATGTCAAAGCAGATAGTTAAATAGTTAACTAATACCTACCCGGACTAACAATTTAGCAGTGTTATGGCTTGGGGGTAGAAACTGTTCAGGGTCAGACCCAGTGATGGGCACGACCCTCTGTAGCGCCTTGGGGTGATGCAACCTGTATGCCCTTCTGAAGCTAAGCAGGGTTGTTCCTGGATGGGAGACCAAATGCTGCTGGAATATGTGTTAGAAGGCCAGTAGGAGGTACTCTTTCCTCTGGTCTAAAAAAATATCCCAATACCCCAGATTGGGGACACTGCCCTGTGTAGGGTGCTGTCTTTCAGATGGGATGTTAAACAGGTGTTCTGACTCTCTGAGGTCATAAATGATCCCATGAAACTTATTGTAAGAGTGGGGGTCCTGGCTAAATTCCCAATCTGGCCCTCAAACCATCATGGTCACCTAACAATCCTCAGTTTATGATCATTCCTGTAACTGTTCCCCAGGTTGTTGCTGTAAATGAGAATGTGTTCTCAGCCTCCTGATGGGGAAGAGGCATTGTCGTGCCCTCTTCAAGACTGTGTTTGTGGACACCAAGAAACCAGAAGCTCTCGACCCGCTCCACTACAGCCATGTTGATGGTGGTGAGCTCAGCCCTCCATTTTATGTAGTCTACAATCAGTTCCTTTGTCTTGTTGACGTTGAGGGATAGGTTGTTATCCTGCCAACACACTGCCAGGTCACTGACTTCCCAGTCGTGTCGTCAGCAAACTTAATGATGGTTTTGGAGTTGTGCGCAGCCACACAGTCGTGGGTGAACAGTGGTGGATGTGTTGCTGCCTACCTTCACCACCTGGGATCCAGGATCTAGTTTCAGAGAGAGGTGTTCCGTCCCAGGGTCCTGAGCTTGGTGATGAGCTTGGAGGGCACTATGGCGTTGAACGCTGAGTTATAGTCAATGTGTTCCTCTTGTCCAGGGAGGAGAGAGCAGTGTGGAGTGCAATAGAGATTACATCATCTGTGGGGGTAAAAAAGCAGACATTTTAAATCCCTTTGAGCATGGTGTTATTAATTACACTTTGGATGGTGTATCAATACACCCAGTCACTACAAAGATACAGGCATCCTCCCTAACGCAGTTGTCAGATAGGAAAGAAATTGCTCAGGGATTTCACCATGAGGCTAATGGTGACTAATACAGTTAGAGTGAAATGAGAAAACTGAGGATGGATCAACAACATTGTAGTTACTCCACAATACTAACCTAATTGACAGAGTGAATAGAAGGAAGCCTGTACGGAATACAAATATTCCCAAACCTTCCATCCTGTTTGCAACAAGGCACTAAAGTAATACTGCAAAGAATGTGGCAAAGCAATTAACTTTTTGTCCTGAATACAAGTTTTATGTTTGAGGCAAATCAAATACAACACATTACTGAGTACCACTCTCCATATTGCTTTCCAACAGACACTGGGTGATGAATTCACTTTTCAGCAGGACAACAACCTAAAACATAAAGGCCAAATCTACACTGGAGTTTCTTACCAAGAAGACACAGAATGATCCTGAATGGCTGAGTTACAGGTTTAATTTAAATCTACTTGAAAATCTATTGCAAGACCTGAAAATGGATGTCTACCAATGATTAACATCCAATTTGACAGAGCTTGAAGAGTTTTGAAAAGAGTAATAGGAAAATGTTTCCCATCAAATTCTTAGAGACTTACCCTGAAATACTCACAGCTGTAATTGTTGCCAAAGGTGATTCTACAAAGTATTGACTCAGGGGTGTGAAAACCTATGAAAATTATATATTTCTCTAATACATTTTCAATATATTTGCAAAGATGTCTTAAAATATGTTTCATTTTGTCATTATGGTGCATTGTGTGTAGATAGGTGAGATAAAAAGAAGAAGTTTGTTTTATCCAATTTGAATTCAGGCTGTAACACAACACTTGTGGATTAAGTCAAGTGGAATGAATACTTTCTGAAGCCACTATATATATACAGTTGAAGGCAGAAGTTTACATGCACTTAGGTTGGAGTCGTTAAAACTTGTTTGTCAACCACTCCACAAATGTCTTGTTAACAAACTATATTTTTGGCAAGTCGGTTAGGACAGCTACTTTGTGCATGACTCAAGTCATTTCTCCAACAATTGTTTACAGACTGATTATTTCACTTAATTCACTGTATCACAATTCCAGTGGGTCAGAAGTTTACATACACTAAGTTGACTGTGCCTTTAAACAGCTTGGAAAATTCCAAACAATGAAGCTTCTCATAGGCTAATTCACATCTGAGTCAATTCGAGGTGTACCTGAGGATGTATTTCAACTTCAACCTTCAAACTCAGTGCCTATTTGTTGACATCATGTGAAAATCAAAATAAATCAGCCAAGACCTCAAGAAAAAAAATTGGAGACCTCCACAAGTCTGGATCATCCTTGGGAGCAATTTCCAAACAACTGAAGGTACCACGATCATCTGTACAAACAGTAGTACGCAAGTATAAACATTGTGGGACCACACGCAGCCGTCATACCGCTCAGGAAGGAGACGCGTTCTGTCTCCTAGAGATGAACATACTTTGGTGTGAAAATCCCAGAACAACAGCAGAGGTCCTTGTGAAGATGCTGGAGGAAACAGGTGCAAAGGTATCTATCTATATCCACAGTAAAACGAGTCCTATATCGACATAACCTGAAAGGCCGCTCAACAAGGAAGAAGCCACTGCTCCAAAACCGCCATAAAAAAGCCAGACAACGGTTTGCAACTGCACATGGGGACAAAGATTGTACCTTTTGGAGAAATGTTCTCTGGTCTGATGAAACAAATATAGAACTGTTTGGCCATAATGACCATCGTTATGTTTGGAGGAAAAAGGGGGAGGCTTGCAAGCCAAACAACACCATCCCAACAGTGAAGCACGGGCATGGCAGCATCATGTTGTGGGGGTGCTTTGCTGCAGGAGGGACTGGTGCACTTCACAAAATAGATGGCATCATGAGGACGGGAAATTATGTGGATATATTGAAGCAACATCTCAAGACATCAGTCAGGAAGTTAAAGCTTGGTCACAAATGGGTCTTCCAAATGGACAATGACCCCAAGCATATTTCCAAAGTTGTGGCAAAATGGCTTATGGATAACAAAGTCAAGGTATTGGAGTGGCCATCACAAAGCCCGGACCTCAATCCCAAAGAAAATTTGTGAGCAGAACTGAAAAAGTGTGTGCAAGCAAGGCCTACAAACCTGACTCAGTTACACCAGCTCTGTCAGGAGGAATGGGCCAAAATTCACCCAACTTATTGTGGGAAGCTTGTGGAAGGCTACCCGAAACGTTTGACCCGAGTTAAACAATTTAAAGGCAATGCTACCAAATACTAATTGAGTGTATGTAAACTTCTGACCCATTGGGAATGTGATGAAAGAAATAAAAGCTGAAAAAATCACTCTCTCTACTATTATTCTGACATTTCACATTCTTAAAATAAAGTGGTGATCCTAGCTGACCAAAGACAGGGAATTGTTACTTGAATTAAATGTCAGGAATTGTGAAAAACTGAGTTTAAATGTATTTGGCTCAGGTGTATATGTAAACTTCTGACTTCAACTGTGTTTACAGTACCACTCAAAAGTTTGGACACACAAACTCAAAATGGTTGCAGAGAGGGAGGAGGGGGGAGGGGAGGAGGATTCAGAGAGGGAGGAGGGGGAGGGGGGGAGGGGGAGGGGTTTTTCTACATTGTAGATTAATAGTGAAGACATTAAAACTATGACATAACACATATGGAATCATGTAGTAACCAAAAAAGTGTCAAATAAGTCATTTTCTTGAATTAAATATATATGTATATATATATATATACCATCAAAAGTTTATATATATATATATACATATTATATATATATATGTTAGATTCTTCAAAGTAACCACCCTTTGTCATGATGACAGCTTTACACACTCTTGGCATTCTTTCAACCAGCTTCACCTGCAATGCTTTTCCAACAGTCTTGAAGGAGTTCCCACATATGCTGAGCACTTGTTGGCTGCTTTTCCTTCACTCTGCAGTCCAACTCATCCCAAACCATCTCAATTGGGTTGAGGTCGAGTTATTGTGGAGGCCAGTTCATTTGATGCAGCACTTCATCACTCTCCTTCTTGGTCAAATAGCCCCAAATAGCACACAGAGGTGTGTTTTGGGTCATTGTCCTGTTGAAAAACAAATGATAGTCCCGCTAAGCGCAAATCAGATGGGATGACGTATCACTGCAGAATGCTGTGGTAGCCATGCTGGTTAAGTGTGCCTTGAATTCTAAATACATCACAGACAGTGTCACCAGCAAAGCACCCCCACACCATCACACCTCATCCTCTATGTTTTACGGTGGCAAACACATGCAGAGATCATCCGTTCACCTACTCTGAATTTCACAAAGATACCGTGGTTGGAACCAAGAATCTTATATTTGGACTCATCAGACCAAAGGACAGATTTCCATCGGTCTAATTTCCTTTGCTTGTGTTTCTTGGCTCAAGCAAGTCTCTTCTTCTTCTTGGTGTCCTTTAGTAATGGTTTCTTTGCAGCAATTCGACCCATGAAGGCCTGATTCACGCAGACTCCTCTGAACAGTTGATGTTGAGATGTGTCTGTTACTTGAACTCTGTGAAGCACTTATTTGGGCTGCAATCTGAGGTGCAGTTAACTCTAATGGACTTATCCTCTGCAGTAGAGGTAACTTTGGGTCTTCCTTTCCTGTGGCAGTCCTCATGTGAGCCACTTATTTGAGCTTATTTCATCATAGCGCATGATGGTTTTTGCGACTGTACTTGAAGAAACATTCAAGGTTCTTGAAAAGTTCAGAATTGACTGACCTTCATGTCTTAAAGTATTTGAGCTGACCTTTATCTCTTTGCTTATTTGAGCTGTTCTATGACTTGGTCTTTTACCAGATAGGGCTATCTTCTGGTCTACATCCCCTACCTTATCACAACACAACTTATTGGCTCAAACGCATTAAGAAGGAAAGATATTCCACAAATGAACTTTTAACAAGGCTGACCTGTTAATTGAAATGCATTCTACAGGACTACCTCATGAAGCTGGTTGAAAGAATGCCAAGCATGTGCAAAGCTGTTATCAAGGCCAAGTGTGGATACTTGAAGAATCTCAAATCTCAAATATATTTTGACATGTTTAACACTTTTTTGGTTACTACATGATTCCATATGTATTATTTCATAGTTTTGATGTTTTCACTGTTATTCTACAATGTAGAAAAAAATAAAAATTAAGAAAAAACATTGAATGAGTAGGTGTGTCCAAACTTTTGACTGGTTGTAACGTCTCTCGTCGGAAGGCATGAACCAAAATGCAGCGTGGTAAGTGTTCATAATTCTTTATTACTCAAAAACACTAACAAAATGAAAAAACGGAACAGTTCTGTCAGGTGCAGACACTAATCAGAAAATAACTACCCCAAAAACCTGAAGGAAAAGGACAACTTATATTTGATCCCCAATCAGAGACAATGATAGACAGTTGCCTCTGATTGAGAACCACACAAACATAGAAATAAAGAAACTAGAATGCCCACCCTAGTCACACCCTGGCCTAACCAAAAAAGATCATAAAAACCTCACTATGTCCAGGGTGTGACAGTAACCCCCCCCCCAAAGGTGCGGACTCCGGCCGCAAAACCTGACTCTAAAGGGGAGGGTCCAGCAGGTGGGCATCCCTTCACGGCGGCGACTCCGGTGCGGGACGTAGACCCCCCTCCACCCGTAGATCCCTCCGCTTTGTTGGCGGCAAATTACTGCCAGACAACTTCGAAAAAATGTGAGTGACCGAATGATTCACAAATTTAAATCTGCATCTGGCGAATTACTCTCTTCCCCCAAAGACATCAATGACAGATTCCGGCAGTTTTATAAGACTCTATATACATTCCTGCCCTGAACCAGGAAGAAATTTGAGAAACAATTAAATCTCTAAAGAGTGGCAAGACCCCGGGCCCAGATGGATACCCTGGTGAATTCTATAAAACATTCAGCAACATGCTCTCTCACTACCTGCACAAAATGTTAGTTCAGGCCAATGAGGATGGAGCTCTCCCTTCTACTTTGGACGAAGCGTTCATTACAGTTATACATAAGAAGGGTAAAGATCCAGAAGAGGTAGGGTCATACAGACCAATATCGCTCCTTAATATAGACCAAAAGATTTTAGCAAAAACTCTGGCTAACAAGCTTAGCACTTTAATTGGCAAATTGGTCCATTCGGACCAGACCGGCTTTACCCCTAACAGAAACTCATTCTTCAATCTAAGGCGCCTCTTCAACATTATGTATTCTCAGAGGTTACCCAACGTGGACCTTGCCGTCATATCTCTTGACGCCGAAAAGGCCTTTGACCAAGTTGAGTGGCCCTATCTATTCAAGGTCCTACAGAAATGTAATATTGGAGATGGGTTCATAAATTGGATCCAGGTTTTATATAGGAACCCCTGTGTGAGAATACTCACTAACCAATCATTGTCGCCTCGATTTAACATTTACAGAGGGACAAGGCAGGGTTGTGTGCTGTCGCCTATGCTCTTCGCCCTAATTATTGAACCTTAATTCAGATTAGATCTCATGCAGCAATACACAGCTGTAATACTAAAGATACTCTAAATAAGATTTACCTATACGCAGATGACATTCTCCTCTATGTAACAGAACCCCAGGCTAGTATTCCAGCTATTCTTGATGTGATTAATTTATTTCATACCTTCTCGGGATACAGAATAAATTGGAACAAGAGTGAATTAATGCCCATACGGTTGCAAAACACCTCCTGGCTACAACATCTCCCAGTTAAGTCATCTTCAGAAAAATGTACCTACCTAGGAATTGTAGTTACCAAACAATACTCCTTACTATTTAAAGAGAATTTCCCCTCTCTGATACAAAAACTCAAGGCAAACATACAATTTTGGAGAACTCACCCAATTTCTCTGCTCGGAAGAATTAATGCTATTAAAATGGTCTTCTTCCCACAACTGCTCTGGGATTTACACAGGATAGGTAAAAAATACCTCTGTAAATCCAAGATGGAAGGAGGATTGTCTCTCCCAAATGTTATATTTTATTACTGGGCCGCTAACCTCCGCGCTGTTACGTTTTAGCTGGATGACGCACTTCCATCATCCAGCTGGTTTAGTATGGAGCGTGAGGAGTGTCACCCCTTCTCTATTGGCGCTGTGATTTTGTCGCCTGTCAATCTGGAGATGTCACTTTATTGTAACAGTCCTATTATACATAGCACAGTTCGAATCTGGAAGCAAATTAAAGTCCACTTTGAGCTTAGACCAATGTCATTCATGCTCCCTGTCACCAGGAATCCCTCCTTTGCCCCCTCTAACCTTGATAACACCTTTGAGCGATGGGGAGAGTTGGGGATAAGTACCATAGGGGATTTATATATAGAAGGGACCTTTACTTCCTTTGAGTTGTTGAGGGAAACGTATAATCTTCCCAGAAGTAACTTTTTCAGATACCTACAAATTAGAGACTATGTTAGAAAACACCTCCCAACATTTGGGAATGCTAAACCTTCCATGTTTGACGGATGCATAAAAATATGCCCCACCTCAGACAAACTGATATCGCGTCTATATGACGCTTTTCACTGACATTTTTTCATTGACATTTTGGTGGCAGACTGGGAAGAGAGCTTGGAGTTTATACAAAATAGCTGCATTAACCCCAGACATCGTCTCATACAATTCAAGGTATTACACAAATTACACTATTCCAAAACTAAACTGCATAAGATATTTCCTGATACATCCCCTACATGTCAGGCTGTGCAGGGTACACTACTCCACTGCTTTGCCCTATGCTCTAGCTTGTATGGTAATTGGTGTGGAATTTTTAGGATTTTTTTTTCTCTCTGAAGTTTTGGAGACTTCAAGGAGTGTCTGATTCCCTAAACAGATTACCCCCCAAAACAACTCATCTCTTACAGTCTCATTCTGGCAAATAAACTAATCTTGTTGTTTTGGAAAAGGAGGGAAGGGCCCTCTACCAAATTATGGCTCAGCGAATTGGCAAACACTGTACACTTAGAAAGAATTAGATATATTCTGAACAATAAATTATAAACAGTTGATCAAATCTGGAAGCCTTTCCTCTCCTACTTGGACAAGTCGGCGCTGTGAATTTGTACATTTTAACGCACTCTCAATGGTAATATTTTAATCTACCTTTGGGCAGCATGTGCTGGCCCAGTCACCAGAGCAGTTGGGGGGGAACAGGGAGGAATAAGGGGGGGTAAAGGGGGGGAATAAGTGGGGGGTTCTGTATGTCTGTTTTGTATTATTTGTTTTGTACCCAGAATTCTGGGTCTTGTTGTTCCTGTCTGCTCTTTTATGTTTAGATAAGAATTGTATACCTGTCTTTTATACCTATACACCATTCTTGTGTGTGTTCAATAAAAATATTTGAAAGAAAAAAAGAATCTTTGGATAATAGTCTTTGTCTCTCTGGTTGTTGGAGCTACAGTTGAAGTCGGACGTTTACATACACCTGAGCCAAATACATTTAAACTCAGTTTTTTCCACAATTCCTGACATTTAATCCAAGTAAAAATTCCCTGTTTTAGGTCAGTTAGGATCACGAATTTATTTTAAGAATGTGAAATGTCAGAATAATAGTAGAGAGAATTATTTTTTTCAGCTTTTATTTCTTTCATCACATTCCCATTGGGTCAGAAGTTTACATACACTCACTTAGTATTTGGTAGAATTGCCTTTAATTTGTTTAACCTGAGTCAAATGTTTCAGGTAGCCTTCCACAAGCTTCCCACAATAAGTTGGGTGAATTTTGGCCCATTCCTCCTGACAGAGCTGGTGTAACTGAGTCAGGTTAGTAGGCCTCCTTGCTCGCACATGCTTTTTCAGTTCTGCTCACAAATTTTCTATGGGATTGAGGTCAGGGCTTTGTGATGGCCACTCCAATATCTTGACTTTATTGACCTTAAGCCATTTTGCCACAACTTTGAAAGAATGCTCGAGGTCATTGTCCATTTGGAAGACCCATTTGCGACCAAGTTTAACTTCCTGACTGATGTCTTGAGATGTTTCTTCAATATATCCACATAATTTCCCGTCCTCATGATGCCGTCTATTTTGTGAAGTGCACCAGTCCCTCCTGCAACAAAGCACCCACACAACATGATGCTGCCACCCCCCTGCTCCACACTTGGGATGATGTTCTTCGGCTTGCAAGCCTCCCCCTTTTTCCTCCAAACATAACATTCCTCCAGCATCTTCACAAGGTCCATTGCTGTTGTTCTGGGATTGATTTGCACTTTTCACACCAAGGTACGCTCATCTCTAGGTGTCAGAATGCGTTTCTTTCCTGAGCGGCATGACGGCTGCGTGGTCCCATGGTGTTTATACTTGCGTACTATTGTTTGTACAGATGAACATGGCATTTGAACTTGCTCCTAAGGATGAACTAGACTTGTGGAGGTTTCCCATTTTTTTCTTAAGGTCTTGGCTGATTTCTTTTGATTTTCAAGCAGACAGAGTTTGAAGGTAGGCCTTGAAATTCATCCACAGGTACACCTCCAATTGACTCAAATGATTTAAATTAGGCTATGAGAAGCTTCTAAAGCCATGACATCATTTTCTGGAATTTTGCAAGCTGTTTCTAAGGCACAGTCATACTTAGTGTATGTAAACTTATGACCCACTGGAATTGTAAGGAATTGTAATTCAGTGAATTATAAGTGAAGTAATCTGTCTGTAAACAATTGTTGGAAAAATTACTTGTGTCATGCACCGACTTGCCAAAACTAGTTTGTTAACAAGATATTTGTGGAATGGTTGAAAAGCGAGTTTTAATAATAAACTTCCGACTTCAACTGTATCTGTTGTATGGTGAACTTGGGCTTCATTAAGGTTTATTTGATAATAGCCCATGCCTACCCAGCCACCGACCTCACCACACGTCACTGGAGCACAGGGCCAGTATTCATAAAACGTCTCAGAGTTTTATGAGCTTAATTATTAAGATTACATGTAGAGGGAGGACCTGATGCTAGATCAGCACTAATTTTACACTAACATTTTAGTTATTTAGCAGACACTCTTATCCAAAACAACTTACCATTATGGTGTTCATCGTACAATATCTTGGTGAGCACTTCTCCTCTGATGTGTAATTGCACTGCCCACAGTAATCTGTGTATTGTGGTCACAAGATTTTTCCAAAGTCATTAATGCAGTGATACAGCATTTTCATGAGCATGCTAAATCGTCAACGCAATAAAATAAGGCTAAAATATTAGAAAGCAAACATGATTTTTATTGAAACAGGTTTACTGATAAATGACAGAGATGGTTGTCATGACACTTCCTTGTTTAATTTCCAAAATCATGGACAAAAAAGTCATTCATGGTACTTAACATTGAATAGCAAGGGAATCCATGCTGTGGAGCAGACACTCAATTCACAAAGAAATCAGGCAAAATGCCCGTTTCTATTTCAATAAAAAATATGTAATATTTTTTATTTTTTTTATTTATCCATCTTTACATGGTACAATTTTGTTAACTTTTTTTTATAATATAAAAACACTTAATACTGATTGTGAAACAATAGATTTAATTTACAAAACAATAATAATAATAATAATAATATTAATAACAAACAATAATAATAACAATAATCATTAAATTGAAACAAAAATAGAATGGAGGAGACCAGTTGGAGCGGTTTCATCTTGGCCCACACAAATAGCACATTTTTTGGAGGAAATACCGATTGGCATTGAAGTCTACCTGACACACACACACACACACACAAACAAACACAGTATCAGGTCTTTGAGTATTTCTCATTGCCATTGACAGTGTTATGGGTACAATGACGAGACACTTTCTAAGCATTCATGAGCCTCTGAGGGATCACTCTCATTGGCTGATTATGTACTTTTCATTGTCAATCAAGTTCGGTGGGCCAATAGTGACCCTCCAGAAAGTGCCCAACTCCCCCAGTACAAAGGATATCAAGTGGTAGGCAAAATACAGGAAAGAGGACATTTAAAGTGTCTCAGCATTTGGAAGATGGGAAAAACCTGCCAGGGGAGAGGAACTTGTATCCATTGCCGGCAGGTAGTCTGATAGAGCGAGCACCAGGGCTGCTGCTGGTGGAAATAGAGGGCGAGGGGGCCATCTTTCTGGGGTTGTGTCCATTGGAAGGGTTCTTGTTGCCCCTGTCCAACGACTGCAGCCCCAGCTCCCGCAGCTCCAGGCTGTCTTGGGCGTCGCTGGGGGAGCAGTGTCGTGGGGAGAGGTTCAGAAGGCTCAGCACATCTCTCTTGGCAGAGACCAGGGGTCCTGGGGCGCCACGGAGAGCCCGGACTGGACCCAGATGCTGCTGCTGTTGCTGGGACGCTGTGTTGGCCCAGAATGTCTTCAGGTTGTGGATGGCCACAACCTTCTCATCGATGACGCCCCTCCTGAGGCGGTCCAGGTCTGGGGCATCGGCAGGGCTGGAGCAGGCAGAGCCCGTGGAGGAGTAGGAGAGAGCTGGGGATGGGGCACTGCAAGCCGGGGACTGGTGGCCAGAGCTGGGGGACACGTTACTGGGAGAGCGGGAGATGTGACCACTATAGGGGGAGCTGGGGTATTTGAGCTTGAATTGGGCATGGCTGTCCAGGGTGGGGGAGGGGTGACTGCCATCCTTTAGAGAGGTCTCAGAGGCTGCAGGGCTGTTGTAACCAGAGCTGATCTTCTGCAGGGAGGAAGAGCGGGAGGGAGGTTTGGGTCGTGGGGAGGACTGGACACGGACACTGGCGCTGCTGCTGGGACGGCTGAAGGCGCTGGTCTCTGAGGAGCGGAAGGCAGAGCTCCTGGCTGAGGTAGCTCCAGCTGCAGCCCCCTCAGCCCCAGCCCGTTGTAAACTCCCCACCGCCCGCAGGTGGCTCTGGGTCTCCTCCAGAATCTTCTGGGCCAGCTCCTGGGGGTCCAGAGGGACAGTCTTCTCCTCCTGGGACTTGACGGTGCTATCTGTCTCAGTGCTGGACTGGTCCGACTCACCTGTGTCTGAGCTGCTCACCTTGCCTGGCACCTTCTGGAGGGGAGGGTTGGGGCTGGGAACCAGGCTGGTCTTGACCGGGGAGGTGGGGGTACTGACACTGCCTCGAGACGACACAGACACCTGGTAACCCCGCCCAGTGCCCGAGCTGGAACTACTGACAACACCCCTGCCCCCACGGTGGAGGTGGCGCTGCCCGTGACCCGGAGGTAGAGGCAGGGAGTCACAGTGGCTTCCCAGAGGCTCACTGCTGATGATGGAAAAGCCTTCATACTCCTCGTCATCTCCCCGGCCCACACCTGCTGCTGCTGCAGCCGCCCCGTGAGGAGAGGAGCGACTGCGGGGAATGTGCGGGTGCTTGTGGGCAGAGAAGTGTGCTGTGGCCCCACCACGCTGTCGATGGCCCAGGAAGTCACACTCTGATTTGGAGGCAAAGCTCATGGTGGAGGCCACGGAGCTCAGGCTGTAGACGGAGATGGCGTCTGAGGCCAGACTGTCCAGGCAGGGTGGGGAGAAGGGCAGGCTGGGGTAGCCCAGTGGTAGGGGGTTGGAGACAAACTGGGCCGAGGCCAGAGACTCCAGGGAGGACGAGCTGTCCAGGCTGAGACGCTTTGGCAGCTCTGTGGAGTCTGGGAGAGAGGGAGAGAGCCAGGGGGAGGGGGAAGAGTGGGAAATAATTGTAAGGGTAAACATGTTATGGTATACATTAATGTATCATGTATCAGTCAACTATAATCATTAATCACTGTGTATCTACAAATACATACCAAACAGTGCCAGCAGGGACTGGAGGGCAAAGTGCATGGTGCGGCGGTTGGCTTGCTTGCCCGTCTTCAGTACCACCTCCTCCTGACCCACCTCACACAGGTCAAATCCTGCACACACAAAAGACAGTTACTCTACCAGCCTAGCACACATACAGCACACATACCTGCCTAGCATACATACAGCACATATACATGCCTAGCATACCTGCCTAGAGCACATACAGCACACATACCTGACAAGCACACATACAGCACACATACCTGCCTAGTACACATACAGCACACATACCTGCCTAGTACACATACAGCACACATACCTGCCTAGTATACATACAGCACACATACCTGCCTAGTATACATACAGCACACATACCTGCCTAGCATAGATACAGCACACACACCTGCCTAGTATACATACAGCACACATACCTGCCTAGCATAGATACAGCACACATACCTGCCTAGTACACATACAGCACACATACCTGCAGCACACATACCTGCCTATTATACATACAGCACACATACCTGCCTAGCATAGATACAGCACACATACCTGCCTAGTATACATACAGCACACATACCTGCAGCACACATACCTGCCTAGTATACATACAGCACACATACCTGCCTAGCATAGATACAGCACACATACCTGCCTAGTATACATACAGCACACATACCTGCCTAGCATAGATACAGCACACATACCTGCCTAGTACACATACAGCACACATACCTGCCTAGCATAGATACAGCACACATACCTGCCTAGCATACATACAGCACACATACCTGCCTAGAATACATACAGCACACATACCTGCCTAGCATACATACAGCACACATACAGCACACGTACCTGCCTAGCACACATACAGCACACATACCTGCCTAGCATACAAACAGCACACATACCTGCCTAGCATACATACAGCACACAAACAGCACACATACCTGCCTAGCATACATACAGCATACATACAGCACCCATACCAGCCTAGCACCATGCCTAGCATACATACAGCACACATACCTGCCTAGCATACATACAGCACACAAACAGCACACATACCTGCCTAGCATACATACAGCACACATACAGCACCCATACCAGCCTAGCACACATACCTGCCTAGCATACATACAGCACACATACCTGCCTAGCATACATACAGCACACATACCTGCCTAGCATACACACAGCACACATACCTGCCTAGCATACACACAGCACACATACCTGCCTAGCATACAAACAGCACACATACCTGCCTAGCATACATACAGCACACAAACAGCACACATACCTGCCTAGCATACATACAGCACACATACAGCACCCATACCAGCCTAGCACACATACCGGCCTAGCATACATATAGCACACATACCTGCCTAGCATACATACAGCACACAAACAGCACACATACCTGCCTAGCATACATACAGCACACATACAGCACCCATACCAGCCTAGCACACATACCTGCCTAGCATACATACAGCACACATACCTGCCTAGCATACACACAGCACACATACCTGCCTAGCATACACACAGCACACATACCTGCCTAGCATACACACAGCACACATACCTGCCTAGCATACAAACAGCACACATACCTGCCAAGCATACATACAGCACACATACAGCATACACACAGCACCCATACCTGCCTAGCATACACACAGCACCCATACCTGCATAGCATACACACAGCACACATACCTGCCTAGCATACATACAGCACACATACCTGCCTAGCATACATACAGCACACGTACAGCACCCATACCTGCCTAGTATACATACAGCACACATACCTGCCTAGCATACATACAGCACACATACCTGCCTAGCATACATACAGCACACATACCTGCCTAGCATACATACAGCACACATACCTGCCTAGCATAAATACAGCACACATACCTGCCTAGCACACATACCACACATACAGCTGCTCCTACTACTGACAAATAAGGAAATTATATCCATTTGGATAATTATTTTATTGATATACTGTATCTCACCTAGTGCAGCCAGAAATTCATGGCAGCCTGGCAGTCTCCAGAGCTGCACACTGATGGACACCTGGATGGGCAGCAGAGAGAAGTCCTGCTCCTTCTCCCCTGTCTGCAGCTGGACCAGCACCTGGTGGAGCTGGAGGGGCAGAAGAGGAGAGCAATACAGGAGGTCAGACAGGAGTAAAGGAGGAAGCTATATACCTTTAACTGGTCTATACCAACTTTTATGGACCTGAGTTGTTGATCAATTTCTACTGATAGACCAAGTGGATATACTTTTTAAGTAGTGAAGTAGAACAAAACTGACAAATGTGTGATGCTTGTGCTCAAGTCAACTGTTTTCCTCCATACACCAGTGTCATAAAATGACTTCCACCATGCCCATCTCTGTTGTGGCAGAGGAATGTTCATTTTTGGCAGGTTTAGTAACTCTGCCTCTGCCCTTTGACCCTGTTGATGTTAGTTCCCAGGGGATTGGCTCTTCAGCCTCTCAGAACTACAGTAGCTTTACTGTGGAGCGTGGCCCAGGGTGATTTAGATTAGGAGGGAACCATCTCCTCCTCCTCTGTGGGATTTTAACACGTGACCCCCGGGCCACACTCACCCTCACTGTTTAGGGATTATTCAGCCTGGAACAGAGAAACCTTTGTCAAACTGACCTGAAGTAATGTCACCACTTGATTAACATGCCCTCTTCCCTTTCTCTTCTCTGTTCATGCTGTTTGTTTATACGTGGAATGTTCATCCTTTCATCCTGGCCTTGAGTGAACCAGGGTTGTAAACCCAAGAACACTCATAATGCTGCACTGCCCAGCAGTGGAATGTTGGCCCAAACAGCACTATAAACTTGGAGCTAGTAGAGGTCAGCAACTGGAACTGCATGAGACATGTTGAAGTTTCATTTATTTGCACCAAAGAAAATAAGTGATAGACAACAATACAGATAAAAACAAATAAAGGTGAGATTGGAAGCCCAATGGCTCATATGAAAATCACACCACAAGAAAACTACATACAGTACATACTGTAAGTGCTAAAGAACAGAGCGTGCTTCACATGCATCTATTGCTCAGTTAAAGTTGATGCAAGAGGATTGTGCTAGGTGGTTTAAAGCAGCAGTGAAATGGAGAGGGGTGGGATGGGGTGTAGAGGGGAAGGGGAGGCACACTTACCATTCCCACCATATTTTTAACAGCCTTCAGACCGCAAGTTAGAGACAGGGGCAGGAGAGAGAGAAGAGGCTTTTAGTGCATGCATACATGACAGGCCATTCACAAAGAGCAGAGAGGTAGGGTCAAATGGGGACACAAAGGGAAACAGAAAAACACAACTGATGGGTCGTGTGTCATACATTACACACATATTACACAAAACTATTGAATCACCATACATAGTTGCCTATGCGGTGTGATGTCAGGAATACCTCATGTATCATACATGCTTGGTATGTTTCAAATGTTATGGTCACCACCAATGTTGAAACAAAAGCCCAAATCCCTTTCTGGATGGATGGCAACAACAACTGCCCGAGTTACACCAGGAACACACAATCCCTCCATCAGTGCTCAGACAGTCCACAATAGGCTGAGAGAGGCTGGACTGGGGGCTTGTAGGCCTGTTGTAAGGCAGGTCCTCACCAGACATCACCGGCAACAACGTCACCTATGGGCACAAACCCACCATTGCTGGACCAGACAGGACTGGCAAAAAGTGCTCTTCACTGACGAGTCGCGGTTTTGTCTCACCAGGGATGATGGTCGGATTTGCGTTTATCGTCGAAGGAATGAGCGTTACACCGAGGCCTGTACTCTGGAGCAGGATCGATTTGGAGGTGGAGGGTCCGTCATGGTCTGGGGTGGTGTGTCACAGCATCATTGGACTGAGCTTGTTGTCATTGCAGGCAATCTCAACGCTGTGCGTTACAGAGAAGACATCATTCTCCCTCATGTGGTGCCCTTCCTGCAGGGTCATCCTGACATGACCCTCCAGCATGACAATGCCACCAGCCATACTGCTCGTTCTGTGCGTGATTCCCTGCAAGACAGTAATGTCAGTGTTCTGCCATGGCCAGCGAAGAGCTCGGATCTCAATCCCATTGAGCATGTCTGGGGCCTGTTGGATCGGAGGGTGATGGCTAGGGCCATTTCCCCCCAGAAATGTCCGGGAACTTGCAGGTGCCTTGGTGGAAGAGTGGGGTAACATCTCACAGCAAGAACTGGCAAATCTGGTGCAGTCCATGAGGAGGAGATGCACTGCAGTACTTAATGCAGCTGGTGGCCACACCAGATACTGACTGTTACTTTTGATTTTGACACCCCCTTTGTTCAGGGACACATTATTCCATTTCTGTTAGTCACATGTCTGTGGAACTTGTTCAGTTTATGTCTCAGTTGTTGAATCTTCTTATGTTCATACAAATATTTACACATGTTAAGTTTGCTGAAAATCAACGCAGTTGACAGTGAGAGGACGTTTCTTTTTTTTGCTGAGTTTATTTCTCAAGCAAGCTAGGACTGTCTTGGAGTGATCTGAGTGGGTAGGGGAAAACTTAAAACTAGTTGTTATTGGCAGAGAGGTTTGGTACTCTCTTTGTTGAATTAATTCATGAATGAATGATTGAATGAAATAATTAATTAATGAAATTGTATTTTAGTGTCAAATCTCCAGTTGGCAACACATCCCTTAAGGAAACAATTGACACATAGGCAAACATTACAATGATTCGCAGTGATAATTCAGTCAGTGATACCTCACAAAGAATGAAAAACAAAAATCTAGACATAATAGTAGATAAGGTTATCCAAGCAATAATAATAGCAATAACAATAGCCCTATAGCAGTAAAAATTAAATACAAACAACAGTAAACATGACAGATCTCTATGACAAGGCGCATCATTCACCCAAGTTTCGTCAAGTTCGGGCCAGTGGTGTCTGAGATATATTGTGTGACTATCGTACATTTCATTACTATAGCTCTCCTCTCCTCTTGGGACAATCAGTACAATTTTGTAAATGTCAGATCTCTAAGCCAAGACGCAATGCTGTCTGATATATCGCGACTATTGTAAGAACATAATAACAGACGGAGACAGATCCACAGTCCCCTCCCCGATTTCATCGTGGGGGACAATACTTACAGATAAATAAATACAGTAAAATGAAACGTTATTGGTCTATTACACAATGTATCGCCTGGTGATGTCACCAGGCAGGCTGAAACACCACCCATACAAACAGGCTGATTAAAAGGTCCTGTGTAGATTGTATTTTCAAGCAACAACTATTAGGAAATAACACACTTTTACAGTGTTATTTTCATCAGCTGTTGTACAATATGGTACAAAACACAGGAACACTGAATTTTGACTGCACTGGGCCTTTAATGGCTCCAATCCGGCCGTGATTGGGAGTCCCATAGGGCGGCGCACAATTTTTCGTCATTGTAATTAAGAATTTGTTCTTAATTAACTGACTTGTCTGGTTAAATAAAAGTAAAAAAATAATAATAATATATATATATATAAAAATGAAGTAAGTCCCCAGCGGCTCAGATAATGGGAAGAGTCGGGTTTCTGTTTCCTTCATAACACACAATGTCTCCCTCTTTGGAGTTGCAAGACACTAAATACTACACTCCAGTGGTGAGCAGTAACACTGTGCTGCTGTGGTGCTGGGGCCTACCCGGTTGATGAGCTGTTCTCCTGCCTCGGAGGCGGTGATGAGTTTACACAGGGCTTGGAGAGCTGGTGGCGGTAGACCTGGGAGACAAGATTAAAGCACATGGTTCATTATTCAGCATTCTTTCAAGCTGCATTTAATATACCATACATTCAGTAGAAGAGTAAAACACTGGTTATACTATCTGTGTGTTGGTAAAAAGCACACAAAGCCACCTGATAAGCAGTATTGTAACTTTTGATATTCTATAGTAGAAAGATGGAGGCCCAGTTCATGTTTGGAGCTGTTCTCCATCTCACTGTCCTATCCCCAGTCCCATGTCCTCCTGCCAAGGATCACAGCCTACCAAGTATTGACTGCAGGGTGGTGCTACACTGCTGCAGCCTGTCTCCAGGGTCTGCTGTGGGGAAGAAGACAGCAGCAGGGATGCCGGTGCCAGCCGAGTCCAGGCGGAAGCCAACAGCGGTCAGCAGGGCATGCCAGCCTGGGACGCCCCCCACCTTGTTCTCCACACTCTGCTGGGACGTGTACATGGAGTTACGCTGGCCGTTCTGAATCCTCTGGAGAGACTTCTCCACCTGGTGGGGACAGGGAGATTTAGACTAATGTAAGAGTGTGTGTGTGTGTGTGTGTGTGTGTGTGTGTGTGTGTGTGTATTTGACCCTCACAAGGTGCAGTAAGACCCGCAGAGCATCCCGTGCTCTCTCTGGATACTGTAGGATCTCTGCTAGTGCCTGGCCAATCAGGGACGAGGGGCTGTTCAGCTTCACATCATTACCAATAAGCATGTAGCCTGGACAGACACACCCACAAGATCAACAGGAAGGAGAGGAAAAGAGAGATGCAGACAGTGAGAGTCCAGTTGGGTAAACAGAAAGTAATTATGACACAATTGGGAACATGGGTGAACTGGGATCTACTCAGTTGGAGGTGACAAACCAAGCCAATCTGATTGTGTGGAAGTAGGTAGAATGTCCCTAACCTGCCCAGTTGGAGGGGTGGGAGTACTGAGTGTGTGGAGGTAGAATGTCACTAACCTGCCCAGTTGGAGGGGTGGGAGTACTGAGTGTGTGGAGGTAGAATGTCACTAACCTGCCCAGTTGGAGGGGTGGGAGTACTGAGTGTGTGGAAGTAGAATGTCCCTAACCTGCCCAGTTGGAGGGGTGGGAGTACTGAGTGTGTGGAAGTAGAATGTCACTAACCTGCCCAGTTGGAGGGGTGGGAGTACTGAGTGTGTGGAGGTAGAATGTCACTAACCTGCCCAGTTGGAGGGGTGGGAGTACTGAGTGTGTGGAGGTAGAATGTCACTAACCTGCCCAGTTGGAGGGGTGGGAGTACTGAGTGTGTGGAAGTAGAATGTCCCTAACCTGCCCAGTTGGAGGGGTGGGAGTACTGAGTGTGTGGAAGTAGAATGTCACTAACCTGCCCAGTTGGAGGGGTGGGAGTACTGAGTGTGTGGAGGTAGAATGTCACTAACCTGCCCAGTTGGAGGGGTGGGAGTACTGAGTGTGTGGAGGTAGAATGTCCCTAACCTGCCCAGTTGGAGGGGTGGGAGTACTGAGTGTGTGGAAGTAGAATGTCACTAACCTGCCCAGTTGGAGGGGTGGGAGTACTGAGTGTGTGGAGGTAGAATGTCACTAACCTGCCCAGTTGGAGGGGTGGGAGTACTGAGTGTGTGGAGGTAGAATGTCCCTAACCTGCCCAGTTGGAGGGGTGGGAGTACTGAGTGTGTGGAAGTAGAATGTCCCTAACCTGCCCAGTTGGAGGGTGGGAGTACTGAGTGTGTGGAGGTAGAATGTCACTAACCTGCCCAGTTGGAGGGGTGGGAGTACTGAGTGTGTGGAAGTAGAATGTCACTAACCTGCCCAGTTGGAGGGGTGGGAGTACTGAGTGTGTGGAAGTAGAATGTCCCTAACCTGCCCAGTTGGAGGGGTGGGAGTACTGAGTGTGTGGAAGTAGAATGTCCCTAACCTGCCCAGTTGGAGGGGTGGGAGTACTGAGTGTGTGGAAGTAGAATGTCCCTAACCTGCCCAGTTGGAGGGGTGGGAGTACTGAGTGTGTGGAAGTAGAATTTCACTAACCTGCCCAGTTGGAGGGGTGGGAGTACTGAGTGTGTGGAGGTAGAATGTCCCTAACCTGCCCAGTTGGAGGGGTGGGAGTACTGAGTGTGTGGAAGTAGAATGTCACTAACCTGCCCAGTTGGAGGGGTGGGAGTACTGAGTGTGTGGAAGTAGAATGTCCCTAACCTGCCCAGTTGGAGGGGTGGGAGTACTGAGTGTGTGGAAGTAGAATGTCACTAACCTGCCCAGTTGGAGGGGTGGGAGTACTGAGTGTGTGGAGGTAGAATGTCCCTAACCTGCCCAGTTGGAGGGGTGGGAGTACTGAGTGTGTGGAAGTAGAATGTCCCTAACCTGCCCAGTTGGAGGGGTGGGAGTACTGAGTGTGTGGAAGTAGAATGTCCCTAACCTGCCCAGTTGGAGGGGTGGGAGTACTGAGTGTGTGGAAGTAGAATGTCCCTAACCTGCCCAGTTGGAGGGGTGGGAGTACTGAGTGTGTGGAAGTAGAATGTCCCTAACCTGCCCAGTTGGAGGGGTGGGAGTACTGAGTGTGTGGAAGTAGAATGTCCCTAACCTGCCCAGTTGGAGGGGTGGGAGTACTGAGTGTGTGGAAGTAGAATGTCCCTAACCTGCCCAGTTGGAGGGGTGGGAGTACTGAGTGTGTGGAAGTAGAATGTCCCTAACCTGCCCAGTTGGAGGGGTGGGAGTACTGAGTGTGTGGAAGTAGAATGTCCCTAACCTGCCCAGTTGGAGGGGTGGGAGTACAGCTTGCTGCTCTGGACAGTCTTCATGGCGTCTGCGAGGGCAGCGCTGGCCTTGGTCCCGTTGAGCAGAGCGGTGTAAAAGGCATGGATGAACACTTTGGAGGCTGACACAGGAACAGGCCACAGAGACACCAGGACACACTGGGCCCCAGCAGCCAGGAAGGCCCTGGTCAGACCTACCACACCGTCTGCTGTCACCTTACTGCTGGACTCCTGGTATGAGCTGTTGATAAGACACACACACACACGCAAACACACACACACACACACACACACTGGTTTCATAACCCTCTATCACCAATACGAGACTACTGCTCTGTCAACTATATCTACCACAGCATAACTACATAACTATCAGTGGATAACAGAGTGGACATTTTGTTATAGAATCTGGTTCCCCCCTCTCCAGGACCACTTGAAATAAGAGGTGTTCCACATTAGGCCAGCCGCCCCTCTCCTGGTCCACTCACCCCAGCACCACCAGTTTGACAGGCAGCCTCAGGTCCAGTATATCAGCAGCGGTGAGCAGGAACTCCTGCAGGGGAGGGCTGTCACAGATACTCTCAGCGTCGCTCCCATCATCCTGCAGGTGCAGGCTCTCTGGGATGGTGTAGCTGCTCCCAAATGAGCCCTTCCTGCCCTTGCCTCCACTGCCTCTCTTCCCGCCCCCTGCCCCTCTCCCTCCAGTCCCCACACCCACCCCTGCCCCGCCGGGTATGCTCTCTGGGTTGGGTGTGAGCACCAGGGCGGCCAGCTTCCAGGAGATGTGGGTAGCGAAGTGGGCACACTCGGCCTGGGTGAGGGCACTCATCACCCTCTCCTTGGTGGCAGAGGATCCAGCCAGTGGATGGCAGCCCAGCAGCTCAGACACCATGAGGGCCTCCTCCTCGGCCGAGGGCATGGGCCCCCACAGCCAGCGGTCCATCACAGAGGACGGCAGACGAGGGTTACCCACAACAGCTGCCATGGACACGCCCCCACAGGAAGCCGGCCCCGCCCGCCGAGAATGACCCTGAGGACACATTGAGAAAGGCCAATGATGACGATGATAGAATGTAACAGGGGCTTGACAGTGGTAGTAACAGAAATAAAAGAAGTGATGGCATTCAAATAAAAGCCAAGTATTCTGACCTTGGAGCTGATTCCCAGACCCTGGATGGAGGGCACGGCGATGAGGCTGAAGCGTTCATACAGGTACTCATTAGAGGAGCTGCCCTTCAGCAGGGCGAAGGGAATGAGGTACAACTCCCCCTCCAACACCAACACCAGCTGTCTGTGTCTGCCCACGGGACCACTGGAATGCATCAGGCCCTGGACAAACAGAGACAGGGAGTGATGAGTGGTATTGATATTGGACTTACTGTAGTATAAACACTTTCTGTCTTTCCTCTTCCCCTCTCTATCAAATGCGCACACACACACACAGGTCATATGCTCACCCCTTCCATGGGTGCGATGAGCAGGTCGTAGAGGGCACGGAGAGGAGGTTTGTTGAGGTTGCTGGGTCGGCGGGGCAGAGAGGAGCAGCCATCTTTGGCTGGGGACACGGTGTTACTGAACAGGCTAGTCATACTCTGGCAGCTCCTACAAAACACAAAAACACATTGGTGTTCATTTCAGATGGCACAGCTATTCACACTGGCACATAGGCATAGTGGTTTTAGGCAACACACACACACACACACACACACACACACACACACACACACACACACACACACACACACACACACACACACACAGTGAGAGTACTAGAAATGGTCTTTTTGGTTGAGGAACTGTGCCTAGTGCCAGCCAGCCAGCAGAGTGCTGCATCGGAAGTGCCCCCTGGTGAGACAGCAGCAGTTCCTGTGGGAAATGTATTAATGGCACAACACTGTACTGTAGTATGGCATGTAGAATGTGATATAGCACAGCACACTAAATAAAATCAATTGTGCATTTGAGATAATATAAATGTCCACTAGATGGCGATGTGTGACTGTAGAACTGTGGAGGGGAGTGTAGCGTGAGACCTCTGGACCTGACAGACTCACTGCAGGAGAGAGAGAAAAGGTGACACCTCCCCTGCCTCTTTGTCCCGCCCCTCTCTCCAACTATCTACCCAGCTACCTGGCATGAAGCTAACGAAAGCTTACACTGGAAAACTTCCAACGATCCACCCAACGTGAATGACACTCATTTTGTTCTGCTCACTATTGAATATGTGCACAAGGCTTTTATGTCGCAGCACCTTGCCTGTCTGAGCTCGACAGCTGTAAGATGCTCTGCTGCTCAACATTAGCAGTCCTGCTGAATACAAATGCTGTGTGTGCTGTGTAATGAAGAGAGAGTGATGGCTCCCTGCTTGGGCAGATGTGCTGTGCGGCAACCTGAGAAGTGCCGTAATGGCCGCTGTGGGTAGATGAGCCTTCCACTTTGTTTACACACAGCCAGGCTCAGGCTCCACGGGGCACACGACTATTGCTATCCATCTGCTGTAACAACCAGCCTCCCCGTCTGCCCCCCCCCCCAGCCCCCCTCTCTTCATTCTGCCCTCCTGGTGGTACCCCTGGACCACAGGCTCTCCTCCAGTCTGCCAGCTCTCTCCCAGGCCTCAGAGGGAAAGACAATAGTTTGTTAGTCTGACAGGAGGAGCGTGAGAGGAAACGAGGGTCGAGTGAAGAAAAGGGATAAAAAAGAGAGACGGGTTGACCAAGAGAAAGGGGAATGTTGAGAAGGAAAGGCTAAAAGCAGAAGGCTAGGAGGTTAAGGGTAGTGGACTCAGTGGACTCAGTCATGTCATACTACTGCACCAATAAGGCTGATAGCCACTCAAAGGCCTCCTTTACTGCTACTCAATGTCTAGGGACATCTGATTGAAGAGCTCTGTTATGCTTTACAAAGTGAGATTACAGAGTAGGTCATCTCTTGTGGACAGACGCACGTACATTAAATAGTATTGTAGCATCTGTCAATAGACTGTGGGATGCGACGACTTTGTTCCTGTGCATTTGTTTTTGCCAGTGATCATTTGGACGAATCACGATGTCGGAAGGGGAGGGACATTTGGGCCATAGACTTGACTGTAACTTGCAAAGTGAGAGGGGAGGAGCTACCGCCCTGATTCCGCTCCTCGTTTTAGTTTATTTTCTAACACGTTTCCCCCCAGAACTTAATCGAGCATCTGATGCAATTACACAACATTTTAGTTCTGGGTTTCGAAGATTACAGATGAGGTGACTTTTCAATCAGAAAAGCTAGCTCCTTCATATTTTGACTTCGTAGCTCTCCTCAGAGATAGATGAGGTCAAAGATCACGTCAGACATTCAGACACCTTGCCAGGAACTCTGCAATCCTTCGTTCATGCTCAGAATCCCTGTGTCTTCTACCTTGGTCTTTGTACTATTGTTGATACATCCTTCATTTAAATGTTTTTCGCTCCTAATACAATCTATTCTCTGAATAAAAAGTAATTAAGAGAATGATGTAACTTTCTTACGTCAACAGTCTAAAACTCACACAGCAAAGGGACTAAAATTTGCAAACAAGAAATAAATGATAAGAAAACAAATAAAAGAGAAGCCTTGCTAGCCACATGTTATATTGATATCAAATCCCCAAGATGTGTGGCTTGAAATGACAATGAGCCTTTCTTTATTTTCCTTTGCTTTCGTGAGATTGACCAGTGGCTCTTAAACACAAGGGGCTTTATGATTCAGATAAAATAATGAGTGGATTATTACCGGCAGCCCATTAAGAATAAGTGGATTATTACCGGCAGCCCATTAAAGAATGACTGGATTATTACCGGCAGCCCATTAAAGAATGAGTGGATTATTACCGGCAGCCCATTAAAGAATGAGTGGATTATTACCGGCAGCCCTTTAAAGAATGAGTGGATTATTACCGGCAGCCCATTAAAGAATGACTGGATTATTACCGGCAGCCCATTAAAGAATGACTGGATTATTACCGGCAGCCCATTAAAGAATGAGTGGATTATTACCGGCAGCCCATTAAAGAATGAGTGGATTATTACCGGCAGCCCATTAAAGAATGAGTGGATTATTAGCAGCCCATTAAAGAATGACTGGATTATTACCGGCAGCCCATTAAAGAATGACTGGATTATTACCGGCAGCCCATTAAAGAATGACTGGATTATTACCGGCAGCCCATTAAAGAATGAGTGGATTATTACCGGCAGCCCATTAAAGAATGACTGGATTATTACCGGCAGCCCATTAAAGAATGACTGGATTATTACCGGCAGCCCATTAAAGAATGACTGGATTATTACCGACAGCCCATTAAAGAAAGACTGGATTATTACCGGCAGCCCATTAAGAATGACTGGATTATTACCGGCAGCCCATTAAAGAATGACTGGATTATTACCGGCAGCCCATTAAAGAATGACTGGATTATTACCGACAGCCCATTAAAGAAAGACTGGATTATTACCGGCAGCCCATTAAGAATGACTGGATTATTACCGGCAGCCCATTAAAGAAAGACTGGATTATTACCGGCAGCCCATTAAAGAAAGACTGGATTATTACCGGCAGCCCTTTAAAGAACAAGTGGATTATTACCGGCAGCCCATTAAAGAATGAGTGGATTATTACCGGCAGACCATTAAAGAACAAGTGGATTATTACCGGCAGCTCATTAAAGAACGAGTGGATTATTACCGGCAGCCCATTAAAGAACAAGTGGATTATTACCGGCAGACCATTAAAGAAAGAGTGGATTATTACCGGCAGCCCATTAAAGAACAAGTGGATTATTACCGGCAGCCCATTAAAGAATGAGTGGATTATTACTGGCAGCCCATTAAAGAACAAGTGGATTATTACCGGCAGCCCATTAAAGAATGAGTGGATTATTACCGGCAGTCCATTAAAGAACAAGTGGATTATTACCGGCAGCCCATTAAAGAACGAGTGGATTGAATAAGGAGGATTCACATGCTTCTGAGCTGGCTAAACAAAGGAGAAAATACTATTTTGACAGAAAGCTAATATTCTAATGAATTCCCCTACCTAACAGGATCCTGTCCCCCATCAGATAGCTCTCTTATTATGGGAATGTGGGGAATTAGAGATGAACTTTTAAAGGCTCTCTTTCTCCACTGGAGTCCTCCAACTAACTACTCTTGGAGGTCAGTGTCTCACACAGTGTCTGTCTCACCTGTTGAACAGGTTGTTTCTGGACACCATGCGGAGGAAGCCTGTGGGGTCAGTCACAGAGTTGAGTTTGTTGTTGAGCTCCTCAAACTGCTGGTCCAACAGGTCCCCTGCCTCACTCTCTGTCTCGCTGCTGGAACAACCCCTGAGAGAGGGAGAGGGAGAGGGAGAGAGAGAAAGGCAGAGGGAGAGAGAGACAGAGAGAGAGAGAGAGAGACAGAGAGAGAGAGAGAGAGGGGGGGGGAGAGAGAGAGAGAGAGAGAGAGAGAGAGAGAGGGAGAAAGAGAGAGAGAGACAGAGAGGAGGGGGGGGAGAAAGAGAGAGAGAGAGAGAGGGGGGGGGAGAAAGAGAGAGAGAGAAATTATACTGTTAGACATGCCTGCATGCCCACACACACACCTGCTCACACATACACACAGACACGCCCAGCCCAGTTTCCCAGGCATGGTCCAGAAAGAGCCCTGACAGGAGGCAGAGTTAAATCCTCCCTTTTATATGCTGCTAATGCTGATCTAGCCAGCACCCAGCAGGGAGTCTGTTCTGTTACTCCATCCTCTACCCCCTTTCTATCTACACCCCTTCTCTCCCCATACACCCCTCTATCTATCCATCCCCGCCCCCCACTTTTACCCCCATCCCATCCAAACCGCTTCCATTTTCCTCTGTCAGCTCATTGCTCTCATCGGTCCCAAGTTAAACCATGGGAACTGGTGTTCTCATCTAAAATCTCTCTCATTCTTTCTCTCCACTAATCCATATATTCGCTGTAGCCTCTCTCTGAGATCCATTCCCATGAAGGCCCCTCTCTGTCCACATCTCTCTAACACACGGCATGTGCAGTAACATGTGGTAGTAGGTGGTGAAGTTACATAGAGTACTGTACAATACAGGTCAGAAGGTATGGGAAGATGGGCAGTGGGGAAAGAGATAGAGTCTATGGTAGACTGGTTTTATTATTGAGGACTGGGGAGACACATTCTTCCCAAATATGGATGCTACTGTGGAGTTATTACCCCTCCCTCTCTCATCCCCCCTCTGCCATCCCTCCTTTTTCTCGGTAATAGTACTCTCTCTGTTTCCGTCTCCCTCCCGCTATCTCCCCCTCCCACTTCCCTCCTCTGTCCCCCTCTCTACATCCTCTGTGAAAAGTAAATGGGGCAATAAGTGGTGCCATATTGTGGCTAGCCAGGCGTAGTGGTGTGAGGCTTCCTTCCACTGGAGCAGTAAATGACTCAGTAATGGGGCAGGAGGGCACGGCAGGCTGGGGATTGGCAGTGGGCACACTGGATGGCCACTGAAGGCTGAATCCTAATTTGAAAACTTGAAATGTTGCATAAATCAAGCAAAATGTACAGGCAACTGCCAAAATAACAGAAACACTTGTGTAAATAAGGGATACAAAGTATATTGAAAGCAGGTGCTTCAACACAGGTGTGGTTTCTGAGTTAATTAAGCAATTAACATCCCATCATGCTTAGAGTCATGCACTAAAATGCTGGGCAGGCCATTATTTTACCAAAAACTTGAAATAACAAAACATTTAGAGGAACAGAAACAGGAAGAAAGTGATCTCAACTGTGCCGGTACAGAACGGTATATTAAAAGCATGAGAATTGGTTAATAACATTGTTATCAGTTAATACAATTCAGTCCCACAAAAAACAGCATCAAAGTGTCCATACAAAGTCCTCACTCTGTCACAGAAACATCTTCCCCTGTCTGCCTAACAGCTGAAAATCTTTGCCAGTGTGTGTGTGCTTTGTAGGATCCGGCTTCCTGCCAACCCAAAAAATAGTGGTTCTGTTCAGAACTAAACGATTGGAAAATAATTGGGGTTCCAACCAGTGCCCTGAAGTAAACCTGCAGTTTGAGTGCTCACTTAATTTATTTGTCAATAACTGTTCCTTTTTCAAGGTCACTTCAAATTACGCATAGACAGTCTAACAAGACTCCTCCCACTACTGCATATCACTCCATCCATTTCCCTCTGTATCTCTCTGCATTCCTCATCTCTTATCTTCTTCCTCTCCTCTGCCCTCAGTAACCTGTCTGCTGTGTTTTCCTGTCTCCCAGTCCCAGACAGTATTTGTTAAGTGAGTCCAGTGGGCATCCAGAGAGCCATTATTCTGTCTCATTGGTTCCCAGTGGGAGCAGAGAGCAGTTGTTTAGACAGATATCGGGGTCCTGTCATCACACCATGCACTCGGGAGAATGACTCCTTGAGACTGCATACAGAACAGCATCCCTCTATGTGCATCAGCCAGTGCCCACTCTATAGCATGCATGGTATATTCTGAGCTCCAAGTGGTGGAGGTGTGCGTGTGTGTGTGTTACCTGCTGTAGTAGGATTCTACTCCCAGGGCCTCCCGAGCACTGGCAATGTGCTGCTCCAGAGACGAGCCGCTGGCCACACCCCCTCCCCCGCCATCATGGAGGTCTGGCCCGCCCTCTGTCACGCCCTCTCCCAAGTACACCTCATGGAACTTCAGGATGCCTTGGAGAAGGAGAGAGAGAAAAAGAAAAGGAGAAAGAGATTATTGATTAAGTTAAACGTATCGGTCATATCACAATGGGAAAATGAATAGTACTACAATAGACTATGTCATGATGCACACAGCACTAGTGGACTTAGTCCGCTACAATGAAAGTGTAATAAAACCAGTTTAGTCGTCTTCAGCCCACCAAACGTGTTAACAATAAGAGAACATATGTAGAGATTGCACGCTGTAAAACTAAGTTACGCTACATTTACTAGCACATCTGCAGAGCAAAATGAATAAACAAATAACGTTCAATAAAATATAAGAGTGGCTGCCTGTGCCATCTGCTCTGTGCCATGGGAGCTGAGATGTTAGAGGAGAAGGGAGGGAGGAGGGGGGACTACCACAGCAGTGGTGGTGGTAGATACTGAGTGTGGGGGTTGAGTTAGGCTTGGAATATGTTCACATCTGTGAGTTGGCAGACAGGCTGTACACCAGTTCATTTATTAGAGGAGTCCCTTTACTGATTAAGGGTTCTTTTACCCAGGTCCTGTGCTATGTGTATGCCAGCTATATGCCTGTGATTGCCAGGGGGGAGAGACAGATCAGAGGGCTGATTACAGGAATGGTGACCTCAGGCAAGAGGCAGCTCTTTCAACCTTTCATTTCCCTCTGCAGTACGACACCCGTCTATATTACTACTATTAGACACGGCAGCCTTGGCTCTGGATTTTATCAACCAGATCAAGGCTGGTGGGCGTGTGTTATTATGGCTCACAGCTTTCATTCACACTTTGTCTAGTAGGGCTAAAAGAGAAGCACAGGCTAGAATTCTCCCTGGCAGCCAGAGCTGTCAGTCAGGCGAGAGCTCTGACTGGGCTTCAAAGCCCCCTCTATTCTCTTTGGTGAGAGAGAAAGGCTATGGAGTAGCCTACTCAATACTAAAGGCAGCAAAGCTTGTTTGTGTGAGAGATTATGTGTGTGTGTGTGCGCACAAGAGTAGGTGTGTGTGTTTGCCTGTTGAATTGTGTGTGAGGATGTTGATTCATTGGGCAAGTGCTGTTTGGCTCTGTCACTCTCGGTTACCATGGCTCATCAGCAGGTGCCCTTAGAGGCAAGGCTTCCTTACCCTCTGAACACAAGCCATGCCCTCCAGGACTCACAGCTAAACAAAGCACAATCAAGATGAAATTCACTGTTTGATTGAGTGTGTATGTGTGTGTTTTGTGTCTGTACAATGTTTTGTATAATGTGGCATAATAGATTTGTACAGATTTACATAGTACCCTTACAGTTCATTGTATCAGCACACAGAGGAACTGAGTTAGTTGATATCCGCCTCCCTCTCCCCCAGGTCTTACCTGCTCCTGGAGCCAGCAGCCAGCTGTACAGGTACCCAGCAGCCATGGAGAAGTAGAGCACTAGGGCCCTCTGGCTGTTCACCGTGTCCAGGATGTGCTCCACTGTGACTGGGGTGTAGGGGTCTGAGTCCTGCTGGCCTGTCTGCCTCTCCACCAGCAGGTCAGCAAAGGCCCGCGTCCGACCCCGCTCTGCCACTGCCAATGCCTCGTCATGGTGGCCTGGACAGCAGAGGGTCAAAGGTCAATGCTAGATTTTCTAGCTATCAGAGAGTGAACACGTACAAATGTCTAGTAGTATAAATATTTTGCAACAAATAGGTAAAAATAGGAACGAACATGAAAAGAAAGTAAGAGAATAGCAGACAGAATGAAAGAAAGAGGGAAGGACGGTGAGAACGGAATGTGGGCAATGGATCGCGGAAACAATACCTAGGCTGACAAGGACCCTCTGGAGTGCCTGGTAGGAGGAGGTCTGCAGGTCAAACAGAGAAAGTTTGTAGTCGGTGCTGTGCTGGGCCTCATGACGAATGGTCTCAAACAATGCAGATGCTCGGTAGAGCTGCAGGACAAATAACACAACCACAGATAACGATCAGTTACTGCATAGTACACCCTCTGTTCACTGTTCACTCCATGAACAGTGAAGAGAGATAAGAGCTCAGACAGAGACATGCAGTGGCAGAAAGAAGACACTAGATGGCAGAAGCCCTCCTCAGTGTAAATTATATTTGATGTCAGCACAGCTCCCTCAGCTCCCTCTCTTAAACACAGCTCTGATATTCAACACAGCCACCCTCCCCTCTCATCTCATCCACCCAGACAAGAGAGAGGGAACTGAAGATGCTAAGCCATCGCCTGGGCTTCCAAGACACACAATGTCTTCGAGGGAAACAGTGTGTCCACAGAACACTATGTCTCCCTGAGCCCTCTCAAGACTTATTTTCTCTGTTCAGTCCCAGACACTATTAGGCTGGAGAGGGAGAAGGAAAGGGAGAGGGGGGAGAGGTGGGAGGGCAGACAGAGTGTGGTGCTGTTGCACACTAGCAGTCCAGGCCAGCCAGGAGTGCTGATTCATGGGAGTTGGTATTGATTTCCTATTCCTCCTCTGTTGGCAGGCCTTTAAGATGACTGAGAATGTTCCACCTCCAACTCCAGTCTGTAAGAGGCCACCATTGACACGAAACTACGCACACCAATCATTCAGATAGCTGCTGCCCTGGGACTGGCACATGGAAGGGATGGAATTGGAATGAATCAGGTATGTATGTGTGTGTGAATGGTGAGGTGGTTACACCTAGCCAGGTCTATCCCCAAGGTCAGCCAGTAAAGTATATCAGACAAGAGGAGAGAGGGTGAGAGAGAGCAGAGTGTGGTTGTGCAGCCTTAGTGCTTGTTGTCCTGGCTGATTCTGCTGATAGGGCTGCAGGCTGATTGCTGGGCACACAGACATCCCATTAAGAGGGAAACGAATTTCCCACACTGGCTCCCCATTGGCCTAACCTCACCCAGCACAGATTAAAAGAAAACTAAAAAGTGCTGTGTCTGCAATGTCCTACCTACATGCTGTAAAGGGGTATAGGACATTTACAATGAGTGTACAAAACATGAAGAACTCTTTCCATGACACAGACTGACCAGGTGAATCCAGGTGAAAGCTATGATCCCTTATTGATGTCACTTGTTAAATCCACTTCAATAAGTGTAGATGGAGGGGAGTAGACAGGTTTTTAAGCCTTGAGACAATTGAGACATGGATTGTGTACGTGTGCCATTCAGAGGGAGAATGGGCAAGACAAAAGATGTATGTGCATTTGAACGGGGTATGGTAGTACGTGCCAGGCGCACCGGTTTGTGTCAGGAACTGAAACGCAGCATCAAGAATGATCCAACACGGGTGCGGTTTCAACATGGCTACGTAAAGAGGGCTCCGGGCAGCCGAGCGGAAATGGAGGAAAACTCGCCTCCCTGCGGACCTGGCATCCTTTCACTCCCTCCTCTCTACATTTTCCTCCTCTGTCTCTGCTGCTAAAGCCACTTTCTACCACTCTAAATTCCAAGCATCTGCCTCTAACCCTAGGAAGCTCTTTGCCACCTTCTCCTCCCTCCTGAATCCTCCTCCCCCCCCCCTCCTCCCTCTCTGCAGATGACTTCGTCAACCATTTTGAAAAGAAGGTCGACGACATCCGATCCTCGTTTGCTAAGTCAAACGACACCGCTGGTTCTGCTCACACTGCCCTACCCTGTGCTCTGACCTCTTTCTCCCCTCTCTCTCCAGATGAAATCTCGCTTCTTGTGACGGTCGGCCGCCCAACAACCTGCCCGCTTGACCCTATCCCCTCCTCTCTTCTCCAGACCATTTCCGGAGACCTTCTCCCTTACCTCACCTCGCTCATCAACTCATCCTTGACCGCTGGCTACGTCCCTTCCGTCTTCAAGAGAGCAAGAGTTGCACCCCTTCTGAAAAAATCTACACTCGATCCCTCCGATGTCAACAACTACAGACCAGTATCCCTTCTTTCTTTTCTCTCCAAAACTCTTGAACGTGCCGTCCTTGGCCAGCTCTCCCGCTATCTCTCTCAGAATGACCTTCTTGATCCAAATCAGTCAGGTTTCAAGACTAGTCATTCAACTGAGACTGCTCTTCTCTGTATCACGGAGGCGCTCCGCACTGCTAAAGCTAACTCTCTCTCCTCTGCTCTCATCCTTCTAGACCTATCGGCTGCCTTCGATACTGTGAACCATCAGATCCTCCTCTCCACCCTCTCCGAGTTGGGCATCTCCGGCGCGGCCCACGCTTGGATTGCGTCCTACCTGACAGGTCGCTCCTACCAGGTGGCGTGGCGAGAATCTGTCTCCTCACCACGCGCTCTCACCACTGGTGTCCCCCAGGGCTCTGTTCTAGGCCCTCTCCTATTCTCGCTATACACCAAGTCACTTGGCTCTGTCATAACCTCACATGGTCTCTCCTATCATTGCTATGCAGACGACACACAATTAATCTTCTCCTTTCCCCCTTCTGATGACCAGGTGGCGAATCGCATCTCTGCATGTCTGGCAGACATATCAGTGTGGATGACGGATCACCACCTCAAGCTGAACCTCGGCAAGACGGAGCTGCTCTTCCTCCCGGGGAAGGACTGCCCGTTCCATGATCTCGCCATCACGGTTGACAACTCCATTGTGTCCTCCTCCCAGAGCGCTAAGAACCTTGGCGTGATCCTGGACAACACCCTGTCGTTCTCAACCAACATCATGGCGGTGGCCCGTTCCTGTAGGTTCATGCTCTACAACATCCGCAGAGTACGACCCTGCCTCACACAGGAAGCGGCGCAGGTCCTAATCCAGGCACTTGTCATCTCCCGTCTGGATTACTGCAACTCGCTGTTGGCTGGGCTCCCTGCCTGTGCCATTAAACCCCTACAACTCATCCAGAACGCCGCAGCCCGTCTGGTGTTCAACCTTCCCAAGTTCTCTCACGTCACCCCGCTCCTCCGCTCTCTCCACTGGCTTCCAGTTGAAGCTCGCATCCGCTACAAGACCATGGTGCTTGCCTACGGAGCTGTGAGGGGAACGGCACCGCAGTACCTCCAGGCTCTGATCAGGCCCTACACCCAAACAAGGGCACTGCGTTCATCCACCTCTGGCCTGCTCGCCTCCCTACCACTGAGGAAGTACAGTTCCCGCTCAGCCCAGTCAAAACTGTTCGCTGCTCTGGCCCCCCAATGGTGGAACAAACTCCCTCACGACGCCAGGACAGCGGAGTCAATCACCACCTTCCGGAGACACCTGAAACCCCACCTCTTTAAGGAATACCTAGGATAGGATAAAGTAATCCTTCTCACCTCCCCTTAAATGATTTAGATGCACTATTGTAAAGTGGCTGTTCCACTGGATGTCATAAGGTGAATTCACCAATTTGTAAGTCGCTCTGGATAAGAGCGTCTGCCAAATGACTTAAATGTAAATGTAATGTAATGTAAAGATGTGTTCCGAGGCATTTTCACTAAGACTTGATACTGTTTTAACCTTTTATCTGTCTAAACCAGAACACACTTTTCACACCGACTGGCTCTAGCAACGTTTGGGTGGCCTTCTTGGATATGTCTGGAACCGGGAAAACGAGACGAAGCGGTAAACAAGAAGACACGACAAAGACTAGCAACAAGATGGCAGATGCTAACGTTATGGAGATATTATTCACCATCCACGCAGAAACGCTCGGATTTCAGGACCAAACTTCGTTCCACAAGTCTAAGAGCTGAATTTATGACAGAAGTCCAGTCAACTATCGCAACACTACAAACAACTATCGTGACAGAAACCCCAAAAAATAAAGGATATGGAAACGTCGTTGACCGACATCGATAAGCGGCTTACCAAATTGGAGACCAAAAGCGACAAGCTTACCTCTGAGAACGTGAAGCTAAAAGTTAGTCTAGAGCAGTGGTTCCCAAACTTGTTTACAGTCCTGTACCCCCTCAAACATTCATCCTCCAGCTGCGTACCCCCTCTAGCACCAGGGTCGGCGCACTCTCAAATGCTGTTTTTTGCCATCATTGTAAGCCTGCCACACACACTATACAATATGTTTAATAAATGTAAGAATGAGTGTGAGTTTTTGTCACAACCCGGCTCGTGGGAGTAACACAGAGCTCTTATAGGACCAGGGCACAAATAATAATATAATAATAATAATAATCAATAATTTTGCTCTTTATTTAGCCATCTTACATATAAAACTTTATTTGTTCATCAAAAATGGTGAATATCTCACCACAGGTTAATGAGAAGGGTGTGCTTGAAAGGATGCACATAACTCTGCAATGTTGGGTTGTATTGGAGAGAGTCTCAGTCTTAAATAATTTTCTACACTGTGCCTGTATTTAGTTTTCATGCTAGTGAGGGCCGAGAATCCAATCTCACATAGGTACGTGGTTGCAAAGGGCATCAGAGTCTTAACAGCGCGATTTTCCAAGGCAGGATACTCTGAGTGCAGCCCAATCCAGAAATCTGGCAGTGGCTTCTGATTAAATTCAATTTTCACAGAACCGCTTGTTGCAATTTTGATGAGGCTCTCTCTTGTTCAGATATCGGTAAGTGGGCTGGAGGCAGGGCATGAAAGGGATAATGAATCCAGTTGTTTGTGTCATCCGTTTCGGGAAAGTACCTGCCTAATTGCGCACCCAACTCACTCAAGTGATTTGCTATATCAAATTTCACATCATTGACTAAGCTTGAGTTCATTTACACACAAAAAGCTTGAGTTCATTTGCACACAAAAAAATCATACAATGATGGAAGGACCTGTGTGTTGTCCTTGTTAATGGAGACAGAGAAGAGCTCCAACCTCTAAATCATAGCCTCAATTTTGTCCATCACATTGAATATAGTTGCGGAGAGTCCCTGTAACCTAAACTCAGATCACTCAGGCGAGAAAAAATTTCACCCAGGTAGGCCAGTCTTGTGAGAAACTCGTCATCATGCAAGACGTTAGACAAGTGAAAATGATGGTCAGTAAAGTCTCTCAATTCCAAAAAACGTGTCAATAATTTGCCCCTTGATAACCAGCGCACTTCTGTATGTTGAAAAAACGATACATGGTCGCTGCTCATATCATTGCACAGTGCAGAAAATATTCAGGAGTTCAAGGGCCTTGTCTTATCAAAGTTAACCATTTTCACTGTAGTGTTCAAAATGTCTTTCAAGCTGTCAGGCATTCCTTTGGCAGTAAGAGCCTCTCGGTAGAAGCGGCAGTGGACCCAAGTGGCATAGAGAGTAACTGCTTGTACCCGCGTTACCACTCCACTATGTCTCCTGTCATGGCTTTTGTGCCATCAGTACAGATACCAACACATCTTGACCACCAAAGTCCATTTTATGTCACAAAGCTGTCCTGTACTTTAAAAATATCCTCTCCTGCTGTCCTGGTTTCCAGAAGAGGATGTCTTCCTTAATTGACCCCCCCATAAACGTAACGGGCATATAACAGGAGAAGTGCCAGGCCCGCCACGTCTGTTGACTCATCCAGCTGTAGCGCATAGAATTGACTGGCTTGTATGCGAAGCAGTAATTGTTTCAAAACATCTCCTGCCATGTCACTGATGCGTTGTGAAACAGCGTTGTTTGATGAAGGCTTTGTCTGTATATTGTCTGTTTTTTGTGCCTTTTCCCCCAGCATGGTCCCAGCCATATCCGCCGCAGCAGGAATTAAGTCTTCCACAATAGTATGGGGCTTGCCTGTCCACTCAGTAGCTCATCATATAAGACACGTTTAACCCCTTCTTATTAATGGTATCTGTTGCTTTTATATCTGTTAATCTTACTCGAAAGTCATCTTAATTATCACTGAAAAAACTCCCGTGGCTTATTTTCCAAATTGGCATGTTTTGTTTCTAAATGTCTGTGCAAGAGTACAAGGCTTCATTGAGTTGTGAGATAGTACTTTTGCACATCAAACACACTGTGGCTGAGGAGAGAGACACTACTCCCAACATAAGTGAAGGCCAAATCAATGTAGTTCTCATCAAATTCGCACCTCTTTGATGGTCCAAAGTCCCTGTCTGTTGTTTGGTGCTTTCCCAGGTACATACGGACCGTTAGTGGAATTCCCGCGAGAAAGTAACGGTTAATGTGATTGGATGTTAATTATTTGACTAGGCTTCCTGTATTTGACATTGTGTTGTTACAGTTGAAGTCGGAAGTTTACATCCACTAAGGTTGGAGTCATTAAAACTTGTTTTTCAACCACTTTGATAAGAAGAAACCACACATTTCTTCTTAACAAACTATAGTTTTGGCAAGTCAGTTAGGACATCTACTTGGTGCATGACACAAGTAATCTTTCCAACAATTGTTTACAGACAGATTATTTCACTTACAATTCACTGTATCACAATTCCAGTGGATCAGAAGTTTACATGCACTAAGTTGACTGTGCCTTTAAACAGCTTGGAAAATGGCTTTAGAAGCTTCTGATAAGCTAATTGACATCATTTGAGTCAATTGGGGATGTACCTGTGAATGTATTTCGAGGCCTACCTTCAAACTCAGTACCTATTTGCTTGACATCATGGGAAAATCAAAAGAAATCATCCAAGACTTCAATAAAAAAAATTGTAGACCTCCACAAGTCTGGTTCATCCTTGGGAGCAATTTCCAAACGCCTGAAAATACCACGTTCATCTGTACAAACAATAGTACGCAAGTATAAACACCACGGGACCACGCAGCCATCATACCGCTCAGGGAGGAGACGCGTTCTATCTCCTAGAGATGAACGTACTGTGGTGTGAAAAGCTCAAATCAAACCAAGAACAACAGCAAAGGACATTGTGAAGATGCTGGAGGAAACAGGTACAAAAGTATCCACAGTAAAACGAGTCCTATATTGGCATAACCTGAAAGGCTGCTCAGCAAGGAAGAAGCCACTGCTCCAAAACCGCCATAAAAAAAGCCAGACTGCGGTTTGCAACTGCACATGGGGACAAATATTGTACTTTTTGGAGAAATGTCCTCTGGTCTGATGAAACAAAGATAGAGCTGTTTGTCCATAATGACCATTGTTATGTTTGGAGGAAAAAGGGGGAGGCTTGCAAGCCGAAGAACACCATCCCAAACGTGAAGCACGGAGGTGGCAGCATCATGTTGTAGGGGTGCTTTACTGCAGGAGGGACTGGTGCACTTCACAAAATAGATGGCATCATGAGGACTGGAAATTATGTGGATATATTGAAGAAATATCTCAAGACATCAGTCAGGAAGTTAAAGCTTGGTCACAAATGGGTCTTCCAAATGGACAATGACCCCAAACATACTTCCAAAGTTGGGGCAAAATGGCTTACTGACAACAAAGTCAAGGTATTGGAGTGGCCATCACAAAGCCCTGACCTCAATCCCATAGAATATTTGTGGTCAGAACTGAAAAAGCAAGCAAGGAGGCCTACAAACCTGACTCAGTTACACCAGCTCTGTCAGGAGGAACGGGACAAAATTCATCCAAATTATTGTGGGAAACTTGTGGAAGGCTACCCGAAACATTTGACCAAAGTTAAACAATTTAAAGGCAATGCTACACCAAATACTAATTGAGTGTATGCAAACTTCTGACCCACTGGGAATGTGATAAAATAAACAAAAGCAAAAATAATTCATTCTCTCTACTATTATTCTGACATTTCACATTCTTAAAATAAAGTGGTGATCCTAACTGACCTAAGACAGGGAATTTTTACTAGGATTAAATGTCAGGAATTGTGAAAAACTGAGTTTAAATGTATTTGGCTAAGGTGTATGTAAACTTACAACTTCAACTGTATTTCGCTGAACACTACATTTTATTTTTGGCAGTGAAATGAGGCTACTCAGACGAGAAGAAAACCTCACCCAAATATATAGCCCCGTTGGAAAATATAAATGGACTGTTTGAAAATATACATACACTACCGTTCAAAAGTTTGGGGTCACTTAGAACTGTCCTTGTTTTTAAAAAGAAAAGCACATTTTTTTGTACATTAAAATAACATAAAATTGATCAGAAAGACAGTGTAGACATTAATGTTGTAAAAGACTATTGTAGCTAGAAACGGCAGATTTTAATGGGATATCTACATATGTAACAGTATAACTTTAGACCGTCCCCTCGCCCATACCCGGGCGCGAACCAGGGACCCTCAGCACACATCAACAACAGTCACCCACAAAGCATTGTTACCCATCGCTCCACAAAAGCCAAGGCCCTTGTAGAGCAAGGGGAACTACTACTTCAAGGTCTCAGAGCAAGTGACGTCACCGATTGAAACGCTATTTAGCGCGCACCGCTAACTAAGCTAGCCGTTTCACTCACCACCCTTTTGTCTTCCTCCCTTTTCCGCAGCAACCAGTGATCCAGGTCAACAGCATCAATGTAACAGTATAACTTTAGACTGCCCCCTTGCCCATACCCGGGCGCGAACCAGGGATCCTCTGCACACATCAACAACAGTCACCCTCGAAGCATCGTTACCCATCACTCCACAAAAGCCGCGGTCCTTGCAGAGCAAGGGGAACTACTACTTCAAGGTCTCAGAGCAAGTGACGTCACCGATTGAAACGCTATTTAGCGCGCACCGCTAACTAAGCTAGCCGTTTCACCTCCGTTACACATAGGCGTACCGAGGCCCATTATCAGCAACCATCACTCCTCAGCAATGTTCCAATGGCACGTTGTGTTAGCTAATCCAAGTTTATCATTTTAAAAAGGCTAATTGATAATTAGAAAACCCGTTTGCAATTACGTTAGCACAGCTGAAAACTGTTGTTCTGATTAAAGAAGCAATAAAACTGTCCTTCTTTAGACTAGTTGAGTATCTGGAGCCTCCGCACTTGAGGGTTCAATTACAGGCTCAAAATGGCCAAAACAAAGACCTTTCTTCTGAAACTCATCAGTCTATTCTTGTTCTGAGAAATGAAGGCTCTTCCATACGAGCAATTGGCAAGAAACTGAAGATCTCATACAATGCTGTGTACTACTCCCTTCGCAGAACAGCGCAAACTGTCTCTAAGAATAGAAAGAGTGGGAGGCCCCAGTGCACAACTGAGCAAGAGGACAAGTACACTAGAGTGTCTAGTTTGAGAAACAGACACCTCACAAGTCCTTAACTGGGAGCTTCATTATACTGCCCGCAAAACACCAGTCTCAACATCAACAGTGAAGAGGTGACTCTGGGATGCTGGCCTTCTAGGCAGAGTTGCAAAGAAAAAGCCATATCTCAGACTGGCCAATAAAAATAATAGATTAAGATGGCAAAAGAACACAGACACTGGACAGAGGAACTCTGCCTAGAAGGCAATTTCCTATCGGTAGGGGCTGTCGTCAAGGCTGTCCTTTAACTCCTGGTCTGTTCTCGTTAGTCATAGAACCCCTGGCTGAGGCAAAAAAAAGAAGTAAATAATACAAATTCCTTGTATTAAGCAAACCATACGGCACCGTTTTATTTTATTTAAAAAAATGACGGATAACCAGGGGCACACTCCAACACACAGACATCATTTACAAATTAAGCATTTGTGTTTAGTGAGTCCACCGGATCAGAGGCAGTATGGATGACCAGCGATGTTCTCTTGATGAGTGTGTGAATTGGACCCTTTTCTGCCCTGCTAAGCATTCAAAATGTACTTTTGGGTGTCAGGGAAAATGTATGGAGTAAAAAGTGCATTAAGTAAAAGTAAAAGTTGCCAAAAATATAAATAGTAAAGTCATGTACAGATACCCCAAAAAACGACTTAAGTAGTGCGTTGAAGTATTTTTACTTAACCTGTTGGAACTCTAGGGGCGCAATTTCATTTTTGGATGAAAAACGTTCCCGTTTTAAACAAGATATTTTGTCACAAAAAGATGCTCGACTATGCATATAATTGCTACTGTTCGAAAGAAAACACTCTGACGTGTCCAGAAATACAAAGATCTTCTCTGTGCGTTCTCTTTAACGTGAGCTTCAGGCAAAACCAAGATGAGATGGCATCCAGGAAATGACAAGGATTTTTGAGGCTCTGTTTGTCATGATCTCCTTATATGGCTGTGAACGCAAGAGGAATGAGTCTGCCCTTTCTGTCGTTTCCCCAAGGTGTCTGCAGCATTGTGACGTATTTGTAGGCAGATCATTGGAAGATTGACCATAAGAGACCACATTTACCACGTGTCCGCCCGGTGTCCTGCGCCGAAATTGGTGCGCAAAAGTCACCTGCCAGTATTTTTCCAAACAATACAGAGAGTAAAGCAAGCTTCCACGAACTGCATGTCAATGAAGAGATATGTGAAAAAACACCTTGAGGACTGATTCCAAACAACGTTTGCCATGTTTCGGTCGATATTATGTAGTTAATCCGGAAAAAGTTTTACGTTGTAGGTGACTGCATTTCGGTTCGTTTCAGTAGCCAGGCGCAATGTAGAAAACGGAACGATTTCTCCTACACACAGACGCTTTCAGGAAACACTGCGCATTTGGTGTGTAACTGAGAGTCTCCTCATTGAAAACATCAGAAGCTCTTCAAAGGTAAATGATTTTATTTATTTGGTTATCTGGTTTTTGTGAAAATGTTGCGTGCTACATGTTATTCAAAATGCATTGCTAGCTTTGCATACTCTTACACAAATTAGTCAATTTCTATGGTTCAAAAGCATATTTTGAAAATCTGAGATGACAGTGTTGTTAAGAAAAGGCTAAGCTTGAGAGCAAACGCATTATTTTAATTTTATTTGCGATTTTCAGAAAACGTTAACGTTGCGTTATGCTAATGAGCCTGAGGCTTTAGTCACGATCCCGGATCCGGGATGGGGAGTTTCAAGAAGTTAAGTACTTTACACCACTGGCCTTTTATGAACCAATATAACTGATGATTAACATTACATTTATCTGACATTTTCACACCATGACAGTTGCACATGTGCGATTCCTGAAATGACTCTCACCATGTCTTACCCCTGGGCTACGTTCACTCTCACTGATGGAAGTTATGAGCTGTAAAACATCAAATCCATTCCATTCCATCTATTATTCCCATATCCTCTCCAGCTGTGACAAAATGACACCATGTATTCTCGCAAATCTGATTGAAGTGTCGTCAGGTGAAATCTCTCCCCCACAGAGAACAAGGCGTAACAGAGTGAGGGTATTCAAAAACATTTGTGTTTAAATGTGGATATAGAGGAACATGGGTCCAAGTCATCTCATTCCAACAGTACGGATGATGTATGAATGTCAAGCGCAGTAATACTGCATAGTGGGACATGTAAATCAGCCCTGAAGTGGGTCAGGGTATTTACCAAGGTCATATAGCTATACCACCAGCAGTACCACCCTCCCTGCTTCCTCATGAATAATCATCTCATCTATACTCTGAGAACAACTACGTCCTTTCCTTTTTACAACAACAACACACCCTACAATGACTGGAGAAAATATCCCAAACATTACTGAATTGCCTGGGAATGAACTGGGGTGTGACAAAATACTGTTGCTTTGGCCAACATCTGTTTGACAGGGTAACCCTGAGGGGTATGGGGATAAGGTCCTTGTACTAGATGTTGACAGAGAGGAAAGAGAGAAGATAGAGTCTACAGATTCAGGAACTGGATAAACTGAACCAAATTGAGTTGCGTTCAAGCAGAATTGTCTCCTTTGTCTCTCTCTCAATTCAGTTTGATTCAAAATGAATTTTATTGGCATAGGAAACATGTGTTTACAATTCCAAAGCAAGTGAAATAAACAAACAAAAGTGAGGACACAGTAAATTTGCACTCAAAAAGTTTTAAAAAAGATAAAGACTTATCAAGTGTTATATAATCATCAGCTATGTACAGTGTTTTAGCAATGCGCAAATACTAGCACGAATAGTATGGGATCTAAATAAACAGATACATATTTGTGGTATGTACAATGTTGTTTCTCCTCTCTCTCTCCCTTTCCCCCTCTCTCTCTTTCTCAGAATGACAAATGAGAACAACATGAATAACTGATGGCAACACAACTAAAATGGTGTGAACAACCTTCCTTTCGCTCCCTCCATCAGGCCATCTTCTTCCCTCATCGCTCCATCATTTTTCACTTTCCTTCTCCTCCCTTTCTATACATGATCTCTCTCGACACATACAGATGTGAGTGTGTAAGTGTAACCCTGTGTAGTGTGTATGCTGTGTGTGAGGAGAGGTCAGATGTCTACCTGGTGCTGGGCCTCCTCCAGGTTCCCACTGGCCCACAGAGACAGCCCCAGACGATGGCGGATCTTAGCCTCGTCCTCACGCCGAGCCAGCTGCTCTGCCAGTCGTAGGCCTGGAGAGGGAGGGAGGAAAGAAAGAGAAATAAAGAGATAGAGAGAGGGATTATAAATCATTTAGAGCTATGGTCAGGCACTCAGGTATCGTTCAGGGTAACAGATGTAAGCATAGCGTGGTACTGATATTCTGACAGTGAACAGGCTTGAATATTTGGCCTCAGTTGTAAAAGTACATCTCAGTCTGGGGCTCTCACACACACACACACACACACACACACACACACACACACATACACACACACAGTAAGAGGCTGTTAGGGCACTAATCTGGGTACCTAGTAATCAATGGTAAGGATCGAGTGGCTGAGCAAACACATACACACACTTAATGCTTCTGTATAAAGGATGTGCAGGACTAACCAAACATAAGAGGTTTAATAGAGTGTAGAGACAACACATCCGTACACTGTCTTTGATGAACCACACACCACACACACACTGGAGATACAAAACACAGAGGATAGATACATCCTGTCTTGAATCTCTTTGTGTAGTTCATCACACTGGTCCATAAACTTCCTCTGAGATTCAGCAGAAACACAGGGATATTTTCCCTGTGTTCATTTAGCGTGGCTTTGTCAGATCAGCTGGTGAGAATGCTGTTTGTTTTCCTGTTTCAATCCCTCAAGCGGTGATGCGTTTGTCACATTGTTGCATCTGTACTCAGCCTGCCTGCCGACTGCTTGGTTTCACCCAATTACTGTGATGAAACAGACAGTCCACGGAGGGAAATGATGAAAAAGGACAAAGCACTTGCCACATGTCACATTTGAGGTGCTAACAGCACAGCACGCAAGCTGGGCTTTGAATTGGGCTGCTGACCATGCAAGGCTGTGGATACTAGGTTTATATTAGGTAGAATGATATAGTGTATCGTTTCTATTCTTCCGTGACCAGTGGGAAACACGTTTTGGTGGGGGGGGAGAAAATGGCCTTTTATACACTATATATACAAAAGTATGTGGACACCCCTTCAAATGAGTGAATTCGGCTATTTCAGGCACACCCTTTGCTGACAGGTGTATAAAATTGAGCACACAGTCCTGCAATCTCCATAGACAAACATTGGCAGTAGAATGGCCTTACTGAAGAGTTCAGTGGCTTTCAACGTGGCACCGTCAAATGTCTGCCCTGCTAGAGCTGCCCCAGCCAACTGCAAGTGCTGTTATTGTCAAGTAGAAATGTCTAGGAGCAACTACAGGTCGGCAGCGAAGTGGTAGGCCACACAAGCTCACAGAACGGGATCGTCTGTCCTCGAATGCAACACTCACTACTGAGTTCCAAACTGCCTCTGGAAGCAACGTCAGCACAAGAACTGTTCGTCGGGAGTTTCATGGAATGGGTTTCTGTGGCCGAGCAGCCACACACCATGCGCAAGATCACCATGCGCAAGATCACCATGCGCAAGACCACCATGCGCAAGACCACCATGCGCAAGACCACCATGCGCATTGCCATGCGTCGGCTAGAGTGGTGTAAAGCTCACCGCAATTGGCCTCTCGAGCAGTGGAAACGCGCTCGCTGGAGTGATGAATCACGCTTCACCATCTGGCAGTCCGAAGGACAAATCTGTGTTTGGCCCCAATGCATAGTGCCAACTGTAATGTTTGGTGGAGGAGGAATAATGGTCTGGGGCTGTTTTTCATGGTTCGAGCTAGGCCCTTTAGTTCCAGAGAAAGGAAATCTTAACACTACAGCATACAATGACATTCCAGATGATTCTGTTCTTCCAACTTTGTTACAACAGTTTGGGGAAGGTCCTGTTTCAGCATGACAATGTCTTCGTGCACAAAGTGAGGTCCAAACAGAAATGGTTTGACGAGATCGGTGTGGAAGAACTTGACTGGCCTGCACACAGCTCTGACATCAACCTCATCAAACACATTTAGGATGAATTGGAACAGCGACTGTGAGCCAGGCCTTATCGCCCAAAATCAGTGCCCGACGTCACTAATGCTCTTGTGGCTGAATGGAAGCAGGTCCCCGCAGCAATGTTTCAACATCTAGTGGAAATCCTTCCCAGAAGAGTGGAGGCTATTATAGCAGCAAAGGGGGGACCAACTCCATATTAATGCCCATGATTTTGGAATGAGATGTTCGATGAGCAGGTGTCCATATACTTTTGGTCATGTTGTGTATCAAGTGGCCCTTGTCTCACTCTCTCTGCGATTCCTGAGAGCTTGACCAGGAAGGAATACCCAGCCCAACCCTCGTATTCCACCAGGCCCCATGGTTGGGGTCAATACCATTTAAATTCCAGTCAATTCAGTAAGTAAACAAACATTCCAATTCTTCTCAATGAGGAACATTTGAATTTGAATTGAAGTTTGGTTCACTTTTTGAATTGACTGGAATTGAAATTGAGTTAACCCTCACCCTGCCAGGCCCAGCAGCACAGCACACATCTCTCCACAGACATCTGCACTGCTCTGTGAGTACACCTTCAAAGAGGCGGGCGCATTTGAAGCCTGCAACACTCCCCCTCTGTCCTTAAGGGCTCAGACACACCAATAGTGTTTGCTGGCCGAGAGTACTTAGCACCTCTGGACGTAATTTGCAAACCAAGAATTGTAGAATTGTGTGAAAAATGTTGGCAGTCAAATGTCTACAGCAGGTGGTCCCTAAAACACAGCACGCTGAATGATCAACAGAGGAACGTGAGATCCACAATCGGTGCAATGTGTGTGAACATTAACATCCCCCATAACCCCAACTCCCTCTCTGCCCTCTTTCTCCCTACTCCAGCTTTCTTCCTTTCTTTCAGAATCTCTTTCTTTCTCCCTCTCTGTGTGTGACTGGACTCCTCTAGTCTCAGTAACCCATTTCATCTTGACAGCTGTGGCAGCACTAGCAGGGACAACTCAGGTCTCATTAGTGTCGGTAGCTTGAGAGAGAAAATGGATTGAAATCACCCTCACCCTTCACTTTTCTAACTCCATCTCTCTGAGTCTCTCTCTCTCTCTTTCTCTCTCTCCCTCTCTAGGACTTATGATGATGCTTCAAAGGCAATTGAAAAACCTGCATGTTTTGCATAACGCGCCAACAGATCCATTGATGACTTGATAGCTACTGCACTGCAAACTGCCCTATCCCACCTGGACAAGAGGATTACCTATGTGAGAATACTGTTCATTAACTACAACTCAGTTTTCAACACGATAGTGCCCTCCAAGCTCTTCAATAAGCTCAGGGCCCTGGGACTAAACCCCTCCCTGTGCAACTGGGTCCTAGATTTCCTGACGGGTCGCCCCCAGGTGGTGAGGGTAGGCAACAACATCTCCTTCACGCTGATCCTTAACACAGTGGCCCCCATGGGGTGTGCTCAGACCCATCCTATACTCCCTGTTCATCCACGACTCGATCTCTAACATCGACGTTGGCTGACGACACAACAGTGGTATGCCTTAGCACCAACAATGTCGAGACAGCCTACAGGGAGGAGGTTAGTGCCCTGGCAGAGCGATGCAGAGAGATCCCACCCCTATCCACATTGAATCCACATCGACGGGGCCGCAGTGGAGAGGGTCAAAAGCTTCACCAAGGACCTGAAATGGTCCCACCACATCGACACCGCTGTGAAAAAGGTGCAACAGCGCCTTTTCAACCTCAGGAGTCTAAAGAACTTCTGCATTGCCCCTAAGACCCTCACAAACTTCTACGGATAAACCATGGAGAGCATTCTGTCGGGCTGCATCACCACCTGCTGCACTGCCCACAACCGCATGGCTCTACATGAGGGTGGTGCGGTCAGCCCAACGCATCACTGAGGGCACAATGCCCGCCCTCTAAAACATCTACAGCACCCGGTGTCATAGGAAGTTCAAGAAGATCATCAAGGACCTCAGCCACCCGAGTCACAGCCTGTTCACCCTGCTACCATCTAGCAGACTTAAGACAGTACAGCCGGACCGAGAGACTGAAAAACAGCTTACATACTATTTTACCCAGTTTATTTGTACTGTATTCTAGTCATGGCTCATTCTAAATAACTACTGCTGTACACAGCCTTTCTATTGATATACTGCCCATACTGTCTATTCACACCATTTAGATACATGCTGTATTTATTGTTCGTTCTGATATTGCTTGTTTTGATATTTCTGATATACACTCCAGTGTAGATAACCACTACAGTGTAGATTTGGACTTGGGTTTTAGGTTATTGTCATACTGAAAGGTGAACTCATCTCCGAGTGTCCCCAGTGTCTGGTGGAAAGCAGACTGAACCAGATTTCCCTCTAGAATTTTGCCTGCGCTTAGCTTCATTACATTTGTTTTTTATCCTGAAAAACTCCACAGTCCTTAACAATTACAAGCATACCCATAATGCAGCCACCACTATGCTTGAAAATATGGAGGGTGGTACTCAGTAATGTGTTATTTGGGATTTTACAGTGAATTGCTTTGCCACATTTTTTGCAGTATTACTTTAGTGCCTTGTTGCAAACATGATGGATGTTTAAGAATATTATTCTGTACAGTCTTCCTTCAATTCACACTGTCAATTAGGTTAGTATTGTGGAGTAACTACAATGTTGTTGATCCATCCACAGTTTTCTCCTATCACAGCCATTAAACGCTGTAACTGTTTTAAAGTCACCATTGGCCTCATGGTGAAATTCCTGAGCGGTTTCTTTCCTCTCCGACAACTGTGTTAGGAAGTATGCTTGTATCTTTGTAGTGACTGGGTGTATTGATACACCATCCAAATGATTAATTTCACCATGTTCAAAGGGACATTCCATGTGTGCTGTTTTACCCATCTCCAATAGGTCTCCTTCTTTGCGAGGCATTGAAAAACCTCCCTGGTCTTCGTGTTTGAATGTGAGGTTGAAATTCACTGCTGGACTGAGGGACCTTACAGGTAATTGTATGTGTGGGGTACAGAGATGAGGTAGTCATAAAAAAATCTGGTTAAACACTATTATTGCACAAAGGAGTGAGTCCATGCAACTTATTATGTGAATTGTTAAGCACATTTTTACTCCTGAACTTATTTAGACTTGCCATAAAAAAGGAGTTGAATACTTATTGACTCAAGTCATTTCAGCTTTTCATTTTGAATCCATACATTTTCTTTTTTTTAAATACACTTTGACATTATGGGGTATTGTGTGTAGGCCAGTGATGATAAAATATATCTCAATTTAATACATTTTAAATTCAGACTGTAAGACAACAAAATGTAAAAAAAGTCAAGGGGTGTGAATACTGTGTCCGAATCGCGTCCTCTCTCCATCTCTTTTCACATGCTTCTCTTTGTGTTCTCTCCCCTAACTTCTGTGTCACTCGTCACTGTCAGTGTGACTGTCACTATGTGTGCATTTGGTGTGCCCTGCAGGCACAGTCACATAGTGGTGGCTGAATGACGAAGTGATGGTGGCTCTGTGACTGGCTACACTATGAAGAGCAACTAGAGACCACGTTAATGGCTGCCTGACAGCTGGTGAAGAGATTCACTACAGCTCCGGGGGCCCATGCACCCTGTGACTTTACACACACACAGGCTTGCAGCAGGGCGATACACACTCCTGTATAAATACACACACAAACACAAGGCATTGTGACTGTAAAGAGAATAAAGCCTCACAAAGTGTTACCTAATTATAAATGATATGATGAAAATACTGCAGGCATTAAATCTGCTGTGTCTCACACACACACACACACACACACACACACACACACACACACACACACACACACACACACACACACACACACACACACACACACACACACACACACACACACACACACACACACACACACACACACACACTGCTGAAGTCACATGCTGTCACTATAGGCACTCGAGTGGAGCTCCTTTCCTAGGCCTCCTTCCAATTAATATTTTTCAGGATGTAAAAACACAAAAACATGCGGCATAAAAAAAAGAAAAAAAGGAAAACAGAAGCAAAAAAACGTGCCAACTTTTTGGTCTGGGAAGGTTGGCGAGAAATAATTGGCTGTCAAGGATAGGAAAAGTAGTAGTGTGCTTTTTCAAAGCTGGACCAAAGAACAATACAAGGACAGAGCAGGGGACAGTAAGAGGACAGGGAAGAGATAGAGTGGCCTGCCTCCTTTGTTTCCATTAAAACCCAACAAGCAGGGCTGGAACAATGTCTAGGTCACGACAAGCACTGGTGGCTGGGAGGAGAGGAGATGATCATTCTCCCTGTATGCAAACAGGCTTTGGGGAGTAATGCCCTGGGTGTGCCTCTGCATAACGGCTGCTAATGGCACTGATGGCCACGCCCCCTACAGCTCTCTCAGAGTTCTGCAAGCTGTTTCTTGTCCTACCTATGACAAACAATCCCTACACTGTTATTGACATAATGAATTTTAGAGAGCCAATGCTGCAGCTTTTAATTTCGCCATCATCTGTAGAGGACAATGAAGCGTGAGAGGCAGGACTCTGCCAGCCACACTGTGTGAAAAGGTCCTTTGGCAGCTCATTTGAAAGGGGATATAGGTGTGAAGAATTGCAGTCTGTAAACATGCTAAATGCCTCGGCATGCAACACAGGGATGAGCTCACACACACACACACACACACACACACACACACACAATGGCAACTATACTCAAACAAAAAAATCCTCACACAACCTAATAAAAAAACAGACGAAAACACACAGAAAAAATGTAGCATTACAAAATATAAGCTTTAAAAAAAAATGCTGCTCTTGGTAGAATTATACTTGGCTCTACTTCAAGATAATTCATGCCTGTCAGATATATATTCCATCTCCTTTGGAAGCTGTCACAGCTGTCACCATTCATGTCACTAAAGTCTACATATCTATATGAGTATCCCCCCTTCTTCCTATTCCCCAACCCGGCTGCTCACCTTCCTGCAGGTACATGACAGCCTGTGAGTAGTTCTGCAGTGCGTGGTGTGTCCTTCCCAGACTGCCGTAGGCCAGGGTCTTGGCCGCCAGGTCGTTGGTCTGAGCTGCAACACTCAGATGCTGCTCCTGGAACACCACTGCACGCTCATAGTTGCCTAGCGACTCGTAGGTGAGGCCCAGGTTGCCATAGGCACGGCCCTGTCGGGCGGGCCTGCCCGTCTCCTCTGCGATCTCCAGGTCACTCTGGTGGCAGCGCAGGGCCGTCTCGTACTCTCCCATGGACTGGTAGACCACGCCCAGGCCACAGCTGGCGTCGCCCTCTAGTGGGCGGTCCTGGGTATCACGGGCGATGCCGAGCTGGCGCTCCAGACAGGAGATGGCCTGTTCATAGTTCCCCAACTGGCTGTGGAGCGCCCCTAGCTCCCCGTAGGCCTGGGCCTTCCCTCCACACTCCCCCAGCTCATGGGCCACCACCAGACGCTTCTCAAAACACACCAGGGACTGCTGGAGGTTACCCATCGCCCTGCAGGGGGAGACACAGAGAGGCAGGGTTTAACGAGGGAAAGTCAAACAGTAGGGGAAGGATGGAGATATGCAGGGTCAACTGGGCAGACTGGGACAGAGATGGGATATATTATATGCCTACTAGAAAGGCCTGTAATTGCCATCTGCTCCTCAATATGAACAAACAGACTCGTGCCACAGAGACTGTGTCCTCCAAGTACAGTCCTCTCACAGTAACCTTGTTCCTCTCTGCTTATCTCCTCTCAGGGGGATAGTAGAACAGCTATGATCTAATCTGCACATATGGCCACACTGTGCTATTACGGAAGAATGAGAAACACACATCACATTTACCATTTGCCAAGCTCTGCATCGTTTCAGTGGGAATGAATATTCAGATACCCAACAAAAAGTACGGCAGATGACTCTCGGAGGACTGTGTGTGTGTGTGTGTGTGTGTGTGTGTGTGTGTGTGTGTGTGTGTGTGTGTGTGTGTGTGTGTGTGTGTGTGTGTGTGTGTGTGTGTGTGTGTGTGTGTGGAGGAAGAGAAAAGGGGCTGCAGGGGAATGAAGCAGGGTTGATGGGTTAATGATGCAATGGGTTGGGGGGTGCTAGATAATGTAATTCACCCTCCACTTGGCCTAGATTAGAGGGATGTCACATGGACGATACAGGTTCTGTCTCTCACTGTGAATAGGCCTACACATCAGTAAGACCTGCATTCAAACCCAGGTTTTGTTCTCTTGAACACTCTGCACAGAAACCCTGCAAATAGACAATTTTCACATTCACAGGCAGAGCAACAACTACCGGATGTCGCATGAAAAGGACCATTAAAAGAATAAAAGGCTTTAGCTTAATTAATGTTCTCTTTTAAAGAGAGCTGGTTCACTAAAGGCTATGGGAGAGAGAGAGATACAGATATATATATATATATATATAGAGAGAGAGAGAGACAGAGAGAGAGAGAGAGAGAGAGAGAGATAGAGACAGAGAGAGGGAGAGATAGATAGATAGAGAGAGAGGTAGCCTAGGTAGCTCCTCCTGTGTGCTACCAATATCCCCCCACTAGAATCCCCATATTTTAAGACAGCTTCTCCATCCTGGAGGGGGAAATCAATCATTTCCAGGCCCAGGGACATGTACTAGTCTGTGGCGACCTAAATGCCAGAACCGGACAAGAACCTGACACCCTCAGCACACAGGGGGACAAACACCTGCCTGGAGGTGACAGCATTCCCTCCCCCGTATGCCCCCCTAGGCACAACTATGACAACATAACCAACAAAAACGGGTCACAACTCCTGCAGCTCTGTCGCACGCTGGGTATGTACATAGTCAATGGTAGGCTTTGAGGGGACTCCTATGGTAGGTACACCTATAGCTCATCTCTTGGCAGTAGTACTGTAGACTACTTTATCACTGACCTCAACCCAGAGTCTCTCAGAGCGTTCACAGTCAGCCCACTGACACCCCTATCAGACCACAGCAAAATCACAGTCTACCTAAACAGAGCAATACTCAATCATGAGGCATCAAAGCCAAAGGAACTGAGTAACATTAAGAAATGCTATAGATGGAAGGAATGCAGTTTGGAAACCTACCAAAAAACAATTAGGCAACAACAAATTCAATCACTTTTAGACAATTTCCTGGGAAAAACGTTCCACTGTAATAGTGAAGGTGTAAACTTGGCAGTAGAAAATCTTAACCATATATTCGACCTCTCAGCTTCCCTATCAAATCTAAAAATCTCAAATAGAAAACCGAAGAAAATTAACAACAATGACAAATGGTTTGATGAAGAATGCAAAATTCTAAGAAAGAAATTGAGAAACCTGTCCAACCAAAAACATAGAGACCCGGAAAACCTGAGTCTACGCCTTCACTATGGTGAATCACTAAAACAATACAGAAATACACTACGGAAAAAGAAGGAACAGCATGTCAGAAATCAGCTCAATGTAATTGAAGAATCCATAGACTCTAACCACTTCTGGGAAAATTGGAAAACACTAAACAAACAACAACACGAAGAATTATCTATCCAAAATGGAGATGTATGGGTAAACCACTTCTCCAATCTTTTTGGCTCTATAACAAAGAATAAAGAGCAAAACATATACATGATCAAATACAGATCTTAGAATCAACTATTAAAGACTACCAGAACCCACTGGATTCTCCAATAACATTGAATGAGTTACAGGACAAAATAAAAACCCTCCAACCCAAAAAGGCCTGTGGTGTTGATGGTATCCTCAATGAAATGATCAAATATACAGACAACAAATTCCAATTGGCTATACTAAAACTCTTTAACATCATCCTTAGCTCTGGCATCTTCCCTAATATTTGGAACCAAGGACTGATCACCCCAATCCCCAAAAATGGAGACAAATTTGACCCCAATAACTACCGTGGAATATGCGTCAACAGTAACCTTGGGAAAATCCTCTGCATTATCATTAACAGCAGACTCGTACACTTCCTCAATGAAAACAATGTACTGAGCAAATGTCAAATTGGCTTTTTACCAAATTACCGTACAACAGACCATGTATTCACCCTGCACACCCTAATTGACAACCAAACAAACCAAAACAAAGGCAAAGTCTTCTCATGCTTTGTTGATTTCAAAAAAGCCTTCGACTCAATTTGGCATGAGGGTCTGCTATACAAACTGATGGAAAGTGGTGTTGGGGGTAAAACATACGACATCATAAAATCCATGTACACAAACAACAAGTGTGCGGTTAAAAATGGCAAAAAACACACATTTCTTCACACAGGGTCATGGGGTTAGACAGGGATGCAGCTTAAGCCCCACCCTCTTCAACATATATATCAACGAACACCAAATAATGCATGCAGAGCCATCAGAATTAGGATTTGGCTAAAAATACTTGAATCGATACCCACTAATTATCAAAATCCAGAAAAGATCTGTTAAATTATATAACCACCTCAAAAAGAAAAGATCTGATTCACCAAACCTTCCACAACAAAGCCATCACCTACAGAGAGATGAACCTGGAGAAGAGTCCCTAAGCAAGCTGGTCCTGGGGCTCTGTTCACAAACACACCCTACAGAGCCCCATGACAGCAGCACAATTAGACCCAACCAAATCATGAGAAAACAAAAAGATAATTACTTGACACATTGGAAAGAATTAACAAAAAAACAGAGCAAACTAGAATGCTATTTGGCCCTACACAGAGAGTACACAGCGGCAGAATACCTAACCACTGTGACTGACCCAAAATTAAGGAAAGCTTTGACTATGTACAGACTCAGCGAGCATAGCCTTGCTATTGAGAAAGGCCGCCGTAGGCAGACATGGCTCTCAAGAGAAGACAGGCTATGTGCTCACTGCCCACAAAATGAGGTGGAAACTGAGCTGCACTTCCTAACCTCCTGCCCAATGTATGACCATATTAGAGAGACATATTTCCCTCAGATTACACAGATCCACAAAGAATTCGAAAACAAATCAAATTTTTAAAAACTCCCATATCTACTGGGTGAAATTTCACAGTGTGCCATCAGAGCAGCAAGATTTGTGACCTGTTGCCACGAGAAAAGGGCAACCAGTGAAGAACACGCACAATTGTAAATACAACCCATATCTATGCTTATTTATTTTATCTTGTGTCCTTAACCATTTGTACATTGTAAAAACACTGTATATATATATATATATATAATACGACATTTGTAATGTCTTCATTGTTTTGAAACTTCTGTATGTGTGATGTCTACTGTTAATTTTTATTGTTTATTTCACTTTATATATTATCTACCTTACTTTCTTTGGCAATGTTAACACATGTTACCCATGCCAATAAAGCCCCTTGAATTGAATTGAATAGAGAGAGATATAGATATATATAGAGAGACAGAGAGAGAGATAGAGAGAGAGATATATATAGAGAGACAGAGAGAGGTATATAGAGAGACAGAGAGAGAGATAGAGAGAGAGAGAGAGATAGAGATATATATAGAGAGACAGAGAGAGAGAGAGAAAGAGAGAGAGAGAGATAGATAGAGAGGGAGAGAGACAGAGAGAGGGAGACAGAGAAAGAGAGACAGAGAGATAGAGAGAGAGAGATAGAGATAGAGAGAGATAGAGAGACAGAGAAAGATAGAGAGACAGAGAGAGATAGATAGAGAGAGAGACAGAGAGAGATATATATATATAGAGAGAGAGATAGATAGAGAGAGATAGAGATATATAGAGAGAGACAGAGAGATAGAGATAGGAAGTGAGGAAGGTAGGAGTCTGATGTACATTCTTCACCTCTCAGCTCATGCCTGGCTAATGCAGGGTTCTGTCTGATTGTTATGGTGGCATGTTGATGATGCACAATAAGGGGACAAATCATCTCTGAAATGAAGATTCCATTGCTGCTGCCGTGTTTTGTTTCACGCCGTATTCTCACAGGATGTTATCAGCTCTCAGACACACACAGGGGAGAGAGAAAGAGAAGAAAAGAGACAGAATGTAAAAGGTTGTCTTGAATTAGCTGCAGTTCCCCCAGTTTCAGACGTCTGTCAGCCAAAGCCTCTTTGCATACCGATCAGCTGGGGGCCAGTAGGCTCAGTGCTGAAGCAGCCAGCACCAGCCTCACTGAGCCTCCCGATCCACAACACCTACCGTCAAGGTGTCTCTAAACTAAGGTGGTCCTGGAAATGCAAGCGCCGACACAAGCAGGAAAACAGCAGCGGGCACAAAAAGAAAAAAGATTATGCAAAGCAGGATTACTATGATTATTAGTAATACCCAGCCAAAGCAAATGATCTGTCACCGCAACAACCAGAGGAAATTGATATCGGCAACTTATTCAAAAGCAGAATGGCTTTCTGCTCGCAACGGTAGCTTAGGAGTGTATTTGAAATATGACGCCTCGCTTTTAAATGTTATTCAAATGAGAAAAATGCTAATTAAAGTTCTATATATACTTTCATCATCTGTACTCTTCTTCTATGATTAAGATATTAGCTGTTCATAACAGGCAGTAAGAGATTTCATGGTTTTAGTGCTTTTATCCAACCACAGATTTCCCACCAGAGTTAGAGCAGGGTTTTTGTGCTGCAATCCTTTAGTGACACTTTAGTCCAATCACTACTTCAAGAAGAGGTCATTTGGACAGATGGCACAGCTTACCTAGAACACTATCTAAGTAACTCATTTAGTTAAAAAACAGGAGTCACTACAAGGCAGGGGTGCTCAACTACTATTTGAGAAGGTTCGGTCACACAAATGTCCTGGGTGGCAAAGGTCAGGATGGATATGTTCTTTATTGGCGTAGTAACAAACCTCCACGGATGCAACCCCAAACTGTCCACACCCCTCTTGTTGGCAGAAAGAAAAGTTTTAAAGCGTATTCCTGCAATTCTACACATTTTGCCATGTTTCATGTGTGTTCATATGATACCTGAGTGACAAAACAAAATCAATGAGGCCCCCCATGGGCACATCATCTAAATAAGCATAACAGACCAACTTAGTGACCTGATAGGGAGCTATAACCAATCACGTTACAGGTTTCTAAATATGTCTAGTAAGGGCTACTGAGAGATGTCACTGACCTGTGTCCATTCCCCAGGCCTCGGTAGGCCTTCTCCTGGTCCTGCATCCGGTTAAGGCTCTGGGCCACAGACAGGTACTGGTCATAGTATTTAATGGCCTCTTCAAAGTCCCCTAGGGCCTCGTAACAGTCTCCGAGGTTACCATAGGCCCTACCCCGGTCTAGCACGGCCTCGTTGCCACTCAGCTGCTGGAGGGTGGCCAGCTGCTGTTCCAGGTAGCCTATAGCCTCCTCCATCACCCCTACATTCATCTTGGTGATGCCCATGTTGCCATAGACCTGGGCCTCTACCCCGGGGTCCTTCAGTCTGCGGCCCAGCTCTAGCTGCTCCTCGTAGCTCTTGAAGGCCATGGCATACTTCCCCAGAGCCATGTAGACGGCTGCCAGGTGGCCGTGGGCTTTACACTCCCCAGGCACATCGCCCAGCTCCTGGTAAACCTCCAGCTCCTGGGTGTGGTAGCCCAGAGCCTTGTCGTACTTCTGCACCAGTCTGTAGGTGGCACCCAGTGCCGCGTAGGCACACGCCTCCATCCTGCGCTCCTTCACCTGAAATAAAGCACAGATAGGATTTCAGTGCATCAGCAAATATTCAACATCAACAGCCTTACATAAACAGCCTGCCTTGCAAAATCAATGGAGTGCTGGACTTACAGTATATAACGTTAATCTCTCTTCCTGTATGCAGACAAAGTGGAGACCTTTCCTGTGACTATGACAGATTAAAAACAGGAGCCAGAGAATCTCACCTGGTGAGCCAGGGCCAGCTGCTGCTCATAGAACTGGATAGCCCCAGTCACGTCCTTCTTGCAGACAAAGATGTCCCCCAGGTTGCCCAGGGCTCTGAAGCGGGCCTGTGCATTATTAAGAGACTGGGCTAGAGAGAGCAGGTACTTCTGACACTCCTCTGCCTTGGTGAAGTCACCCAGAGCCTTGAAGGCCAGTCCCAGGTTACAGTAGGCCTTGGCCTGGCTCAGCTTGTCATGCAGGTCCTTAGCCAGAGCCAGGTCCTGCTCATAGTACTTGACAGCATCCTGATAGCTTCCCAGGCAGTAGTGGGCATAGCCCAAGTTGTGGCAGACTTTCCCCTCACTCTCCATGTCCTGGAGGTCAGGGGACAAGCGGAGGTACTGCTCGTAGTAGGGCACGGCTTGGGGGAACTCTCCCCGGGAGCAGTGGAAGTTTCCCAGATTGCCGAGGGCGCGAGCCTCGCTCTGGACGTCTCGCAGCTCACGGGCGATATTGAGGTGGTTCTGGTAGTGCTGCAGGGCACGATCGTGGGCCCCCAGGGCCTGGTAGGCCACGGCCAGGTTACCATGGGTAGAGGCCTGTGAGGCCCGGTCATTGACCTCCATGGAGATCTGTAGCTCCTGGCGGTGGTAGCGTACGGCCTGGTCAAAGGCCCCCAGCGCGTTGTAGGCATTGCCCATGTTACCATAGGCCCGGCCCTGGGCAGCATAGTCACTGAGCTCCTGGGTGATGGAGAGGTGGGTTTTGTGGAGTTTAAGTGCAGTCTCATAGTCTCCTTTCATCTGGTAGATAATGCCTGTGGTTTATGGAAAGGAGAGGAGAGGGAGGTGACAAGATTATCATCCCATTCACAAGAAATCAGGAGAGTTCACTTTGAGTGCCTCATCAGACAGCCACACTATGTAGAAAGCAAGTAATTTGAAAGTTCAAATTTGCTCTCTGCTGAGCCAGCTCAAACAGCAAACATTACACGTAAAAAATATGATCATTAAAATGGAGCACATTCACACAGCTTTATAATTACATCAAAATGGAATCATTCGATTTTTTTAACTGTCCTTTATGATTGTGTCTTGGAAGAAATAAGCAAAACCAACAACTTCTCCACTGGGACTGAAACAACAGAGGGAGAAAGCGGGCAGAGCCGATCGAAAGTTGAGCAAACAACTTCTAAGAAATGAGATGAATGTAGAGAACCAATCAATAACTTAGGACTCTGTACATTGAGCATTTTATCTGTTAGAAATATGATCCTCCTGAAAACAAAAGCTTTGCCCTGCAGCCAGCCAGCATGTCCACACACAGCAGAGTGTCTATCTATCTACCTTCCTTTCCTCTGAGACACACTGGGCTTTGAGTCCCTCTGACTGTTGTCACCCGGCTTTCCATAAACTTATAATTAAACTCCTAATATCAGAGCGCTGTGGCTCCCTGGAGCGGGGGAACAGAGGAAGAGAGTAGGGGATGGCCGCAGGCTGATGGACGGAGCCAGAGCTGGGGAGGACAGCCCACCGCAGGGCTAATGATCACTCACCATAGAGAGAGAGAGGAACATATGGAGGGGCCTGGCGTGGCGTGGTGGCGGAGCAGCCATTCATCTAACAGGCCTGGCTAACTGTGTCTCTTCTACGTCAGCATCAGTGTGGGATAATGGGCCTGGGAGATGAGATGAACCAGCCCCAACCCGTCGCACCACTCAGAGGGCACTGGGATGGGGACGGAGCCAGCCTGGGCTGGGGTGTGTGGGAAACAGGGAGGACAGGAGAGGGAGGCATTTATGGGTTGTGGTGAGAACTTGATGGTGCCATTGGGATTAGCTACCACCATGTGTGTGACTGTTTTCTGACTTTTCCCTACCAGAACTTTCCACAGTACTGGTGCACGCAGTGACTAAGTAAACAGAAGGATACAAACTAAACAGCCAGCTTAACAGACCCAAAATGATATGACTTCTGTAGCTGTAGATGTGGAGGCATGGCCATTAGAGTTGCCTGTTCAGTTAAAAGCCTTGTATTAGGCCTTTGAGATGCCTGACTAGCAGCCCTGCCATTCTGTTGGTCTCTCGTTCGCCCTTATACAGTTTCAGGATTCTCTAACACAGACCTTTTTCTTGGCTGCCAGAGGAGTGGTTTAAATTAAGCTGTGATAAAAAGGGCTTTTTAAATTAATTTGATTGATTGATTGATTATAAATCCAAGTTCAGATGAAAGAAGAGGTACATTTTTGATCTTGTTTGTAAATACAGGTATCGAGGAAAGGGGATTAACCACACAAGGTACATGGGATGACAGCATAAAAATAACATTTGAATGGGTTTTCTTTGATTTGCATAGCCCATAGATAGTGGCGTAAATAACCCCAATCCATAAATGGGCTCACTTTTATGATGATTCGCACACAGTTCCCTCACAGTTTTACAGTAGAAAGGAAACCCCTCCGATGAGGTGGATCAGTAGCTCAGTATTTGTTCATCTATGTGGTTCTGTCTTCAGGTTAAAGTGTCATAGTCTTACCTGGCCCAGCAATCATCAGGTCATCACCTGAAGGAATAAATATGCTAAGAATTCTCCAGAACAAAAAAAACAAGAGACAGAGCAATGCCTGGTACAGATACAATATGGATTATTAACATACAGTATATAGAATTGATAAACTGCTATTAACTCTATTATTATGACAAATGGTATAGGCATTATAGGCTTTTGCCATTTGAGGTTACAGTAGACTGTCATTGGCACCTCACATATCATGGACAGAGCCCAGCCCAGCCCGGGCTCAGAGCATGTTAACATTCACGGCAGGCTGGTCGGAGGAGCAATGACAACCTTTTCCCTCTTCAAAGTCATTGCCAAGATTATGCCCTCCCTTTGGAGCTTATCCCACAGAGGGTATAATGCCTATTGATGTATCACCAGCAAACATGGCCCCAGGCCTCCCCTGAGTCCCCTGCTGGAGGCTAAAATTGGAGCTGGAGCCGGGGCTTGAAGGCTGGGGTGGGGGCTGGGGTGGGGGCTGGGGAGAAAGACTGGAGTTGGAGCAGGAAGAGATGAGGACCATGGACTAGGGCTAGTCCTAAGGCTGTGCCCGGGGCCAGACAAGGGGTCAGAAAACAATCTCTGTTTCTTCCACATTGTAAGAGGATTACAAGAACCCCTGGGTTCCTGTATGATAGTAAATAATAGCATGTTCTGCGCCTCAGGTGGAAAATGGTGTTGGTACACAAACCAGATGGAGATGACGGAGATGGTTGGACAGCTGGATAAGAAATGGGAAATGATAGATACACTGATTTCAAATGACCCCACCAAGAAGTTATTCTTCGAGAAAGGAGAGAATGACCTCTGTTGATCCTTGTTATGCCCATGCAATTCACTTCGACTGCCTGATAAGCATTTCTCTCAGACTGCACACTAAGCTTTGTTATGTTACATATATTGGCTATAGCCCAGAGGTTATTTGAGTCTACAGCTCCATTATTCCCATCTGCACAGTGAGCACTTGAGACAATGACTGCGAAAAAGAGGGATCAAACAACAAGGGAAATATCCCTCCACACATACACAAAATATCCCTCCACACGTACACAAAATATCCCTCCACACGTACACAAAATATCCCTCCACACGTACACAAAATATCCCTCCACACGTACACAAAATATCCCTCCGCACGTACACAAAATATCCCTCCACACGTACACAAAATATCCCTCCACACGTACACAAAATATCCCTCCGCACGTACACAAAATATCCCTCCGCACGTACACAAAATATCCCTCCACACGTACACAAAATATCCCTCCACACGTACCCAAAATATCCCTCCACACGTACCCAAAATATCCATCCACACGTACACAAAATATCCCTCCACACGTACCCAAAATATCCCTCCACACGTACCCAAAATATCCCTCCACACGTACACAAAATATCCCTCCACACGTACACAAAATATCCCTCCACACGTACACAAAATATCCCTCCACACGTTCACAAAATATCCCTCCACACGTACACAAAATATCCCTCCGCACGTACACAAAATATCCCTCCGCACGTACACAAAATATCCCTCCACACGTACCCAAAATATCCATCCACACGTACACAAAATGTCCCTCCACACGTACCCAAAATATCCCTCCACACGTACCCAAAATATCCCTCCACACGTACACAAAATATCCCTCCACACGTACCCAAAATATCCCTCCACACGTACACAAAATATCCCTCCACACGTACACAGACCTACTGTATCCAATTCACCACCACTCACTATCTAAATACATTAAAAGGGGGGCGATGTGTTGTCACTTTGCATTACACAGGCGCTCAGTGTGAGAGAGAGATGCTGCAGTGATGACTCTGAGGCTTGGTGTCGTGCTCTGAGTAAATCACTGTGCCATTCTGTGCTGTGTGTGGACAGAGGCTGTTGTGGTCTGTTACACTGTGGAGCATTCTGCCAGCTGCTGCCTCTCTCTCTGCTGCTCTGTCCAGCTAAGAGGATTTCCACATCAATGGAGTCTCTGCCACTGTGCCGGGTTGATACCAGGGATAGAAGAAAGATGGCCAATCACCAAGCAGCCCTCAGCCCTGGCCGAGAATCCAAATTCTAGCTCACCTTCCATTTATGTCAGTTTGTTAACACAAGGGCTTGAAGAATAATACAAAGCAACATATTCAATTGCTATATAAAAATCAATGGTCTAGAAAATTGCAGGACTAGCAGATGCATACTTGTTTTCTAGACCAGTGTTTCCAAACCCTGGTCCTCCATTATCCTCAACAGTCCACATTTGTATTATAGCCCTGGACAAACACACCTCATTCAGCTCATTGAGGGCTTGATGATTGAAAACTGAGAATGTGTGTTTCACAGTTTGATTGGTTTCCACATTGAACTTGCGGTGTGTAGTGGTTGTGTTTTCAGTTTACTGGCTTGATGCTTGGTCCAGAGTGGATAGATAATGTGGAATCAAGTGGAATCAGGTGCGCTTGTCTAGGGTAACAATAAAAATGTGGACTGTTGGGGGCACTGGAGACCAGGGTTGGAAAACACTGGACATCTAGATATTATACATGACTGGGTGTGGTGTGTGGAGACCTGTGGGGGCCGGTAGCGAGCTGGGGGAGAGGAGGCAGGCAGGGCCCCGATTGGGGGTGGGGTGCAGTGGGGTAGGGGTCTGAGTCTGGACTGAGGTACCAAATCCTCCCTCAGAAAACACACGTCTCTCACAGCCTGACAGACACGCTGAGAGAGACAGGAAGATAGAAGATAAAAAGAAAGGGGGATGGAGAGATGGATGTGTGCTGAGTGGGAGGCCTGCCAACACAAGCACACACAGGCAGGCCGCTGCACCCTCCACCCCTCCGCCTGCCTGCCTGCGGGCCCAGCTGGGCTGGCTTCCTCTCTGCTTTCTCCAGCTCACCCGTCATTATCCTGCAGCACAGGCCCACTGTCACGGCTATCCCTGCTAACCCACAGCCAAACCGCTGTTACTTCTGGATCTATATTAGCTCTGGATAGTTAGGTAGCTTATGTTAATGTCCAGTGTGTTGAGCAAGACACTTTGGTTTCCGTTTTGTAAAGAGATAAAATGCCATTGAGGGTTGGGCTGAGGAAGAGGCGGGCTATACATTTACTAAATGCAAAGGGAAGCTTTTACGGTGCTGTTTGAGTTAATGGTGACACGGTAAATGCATTCATAAGAAATGCATATGGCACATAGCTATGCGTGGACGGTGGAAATGTGGGAGAATGTTTGAGCGGGCTTCCAGTCCAGTATTTGGCATGGTCCTCTGTCATCAGACTGGGCTGAAGGGGGCCAAGAAGAGGGGGAACTAACTGCTGCTTTTCCATGAACATGAATGTGGGCCAAGCAGCACAGATCTGCTACACTAGGAAGTCTCCAGGAGAAGAGAACAAGACTGGCATCCAATGTAATCACCTCAAACCCCCCTCCCCTCCTTCCACACACAGTATAGAATCTAGGCTTTCCATTCATGTCCTTCCTGTCTGTGTGTCCTGAACCAGGACCATAGCAGGTCGTATTTACCTGTTGTTCACTAACAGACTACCTCCAGATTGGCCCGAGATAAATGCACCTTCTATGATTTGGTTTCCCTCGCACACCGTCTCCTTCCCCGTAGCATTCTGTCATTCACTCTGACTGTTCCATTAGGCTGGATAAATTCCTCTGTAAATCCAGCCACTGCGCTCCCGCCTTACAAAAAGACTAGGGTGTTTCCAACGACAACCAAGCTGAGAGCTCTCCTTCTCTGACTGCCTCAGTCTGCTCCAGGACACATGGCTGTGTTCCTGTAGTGAGCCCCCCCCCACCGAATCTCTCCTGCCCCAGTGACAAGATCCAGAATAGTGTTCTTTACAGTTCTGTTAGGCTCTGCTGTTGTTTGGTTGTGTTTCCTGTTTGATTTGAATGTGGCTCAGCATTAAGAGGTCCTCTGGGAAACAGGATGAAAACAAGTGATTGCTTAATTAAAACTCGTACCTCCCGCCCTGTTAATTTATCGCCATTTCAAATTACTTTCTGAGATGCAAGAAAAAACAATGACCAGTTGGTTAGAAAATGATAGAGGGGAGGAGGGAGAGGTAGGAGATAAGGGGGGTGACAACAACTTCCAAACAAACTTGTTAAAAACCTCTTTGAAGTGAATTGCAGGGGAAAATAATATCATTTATATTCTGTTTCATGAATAACAGAAATGTGAGCTAAATGCGAAAGCCACCACTCGAGTCCTCTTCGAGATATTAAAAATTGCTGACTAGGGGGTAGGTTAGCCGGTTAATGAATAATAAATGGAGGCTGGAATGCAATATTTTCATATCCTTTATAGGTCAGCGTGCACCGAGCCAAGGCTTCTGTCACCGCTGGGCATCAGTGAGCCTACCAGCCTCAGTAATAAACATGTTGCCATCCCTGTGCTGAGCGGAGCGGAGTGCTATAGCTCCAGCCGCTCCACATCAACATAGATCATTAGAGAAGAGTTGAGAGAGGGGAATAAAAGTTCAGTGAAGAAACACTTTCTCTCTCTCAACATGTTCTCTCCCCTTCGCTATACGACACTGTCATTCTTTTCCCTTTTCTCTTAAGCTTGTTGATCGTACAAGCTTGATCATGTCCTCGTTGTGTAGATCAGGGGTTCCCAAACTTTGTCACTCAGGGCCTCCCTTCTAGCATTGGGGAACATTCTAAACCTAACCCCCCCCCCGAGTTAAAGCTTATTTCCTGCAATTCTATACATTTTGTCATGTCTAATGTCTATTCATGTGATATTTGAGTGACACAATAATTACAACCATATATATGGGCTAAAAAACCTAAATAACATGGGCTAGTTGATCTGGACATTTCTGACAAGTTATAAATAGCTCTCTAAGTATACAATGACAAACATGACAAGAGGAACTGATGATGCACTACCCAATTTCACCCCACAATTTGGGAACTACTGGATATTGTATCTCTGCATGGTGGTACTTCAAAGCAAGTGGACTGTACAGTAGGCTACAGTATGTCAAGTTGGCTACAGTATGTGGGGGAATGACTAGGCAACAACAACATTCCCCCCTTTACCATCAACACAAACAACAACAACAACAACAATGGTGTAATTAGAGAAATTATGCTTTTCATGCCCACTTCATTCTCTGTTATCTTCATTATTCAGCTCTTGGAGAATCAGCTATTAGGTAATTAAGTGATTCATCTATTCAGTTTCAATTACTGGGAGCCTGACAGCCTCAGATTACAATCACTACGGGTGAGAGAGAGAGAGAGAGAGAGAGAGAGAGAGAGAGAGAGAGAGAGGCACCATCAAGCAGAGCAAATGAAAAGAAGGAGAGAGAAAAAAAGACAAGGAAAGAGAGCAAAGGAGAAACAAGAGGGAGAGACAGGAGGGCGGAGAGACAGGAGGGCACCTTCCACACAATCACCTAGCAGTCCCCTGGGCCTCCTTCCCAGCCATCACCATGAAGAACTGCAGCTTTTCCCTGGCAATACAGAGCAACAGGCCCACTCTTCTCCTCCTCCCATTCATTTTCCCCCATTTATTTTATGGTTTTGTCACCAGCTATGGGTCTTTGACACTACATCAAATACTGTAATTATTGTGCCAAGGAATTTGAAGTATTGTTGCAGTTGATGTATGCTTGCTGTTACTGGTGAGACTAAAGATTATCCTGATACCGAGCTAGCTGAAGGAGAGATAAACCCACGATTAGCTTCCTGTTTGACATACAATGTTAAAGGGATACTTTGGGAATTTGGCAATGAAGCCCTTTATCTACTTCCCCAGAGTAATTGTATGTCTGCATCCAGTGTGAAGGAAGTTAGAGGTAGTTTTGCGAGCCAATGCTGACTAGCGCAATGACTGGAAGTCTATGGAATCCCTTAACATGCTAGCAGTTACCATAGACTTCCAGGCATTGCGCTAACGCTAGTTAGCAATTGTGCTATCACTAGTTAGAAACTTCCTTCAAACTGCACACAGAGACATAAAAAAGGTATTGACAAGTTCATCTGACACTGTCAAAATCCTGAAGTATCCATTTAGTGCTTCATATTGGAAGAGAGGTTTGGATCTCTCTTTCCTATCGGTCATTTCAAACAGCTCTTACACGAAAAGGGCATTATCATAATTTTACAATTTCACAGTAGTATTCCAAACTCATGTCTGGAAATATATATAAAACCCTGGAAAATCACATTTTTGATTGCACTGGGCCTTTAAGGGTGGACTACGGTGCACGAGCTCAGCAATGCACTGCCCCCTATTACAGGATTCAAATGTAGCATCATAAACTGGAATCGCTAGAGGCCCTGTTTTATGACCACAAGTAATCAGGACACCTTTCTGAATATATATAGATGGGACCTAAGTGATTACAGCACTGGTTGGGTGTTATTGCTGGTCAAAGGCGAGCAGCGTCAATTTATGTTTGGTTGATTAACCTTGGTCCTTGCTTCCACGCTCTCTCTTCTGAGGATTAGCAACAAGTCATCCTGGAGCACCATTATGTCTCTTAGTTGTCCATTAGAGTCAGCTTTACAACTGTCTAGATGGCAGTCATAAGTCATCCCACCAACGTATATTATAACGACTGGACTCAAATACAGCTGAATGGGCTACAGATGTCGGATCTTAATGATCCTGCTGCAGGAGTATTTGAATGAATATTGAATATTTATCATCACTGCCAGGGGGCAGCTGGAAGCGATGTTTGTAGGCTATACAATGCAGTACCATACCTACCATACAGATTCTGTTCCAACAGCCCCAGACCCAACCTAATGGAATGGTCCCCCCCTATGGCCCATCTGACAATTTGTCAAATGTATACCAGTTCAATGGTGGTCCCTACAGCATGGCAAAAAAGAGGCAGGGCCGCGGGGCATGTTTCTTAACTTCTTGGTGACAGTATTTTCACATCCGGATGAAATGCATGCCCAAATTCAACTGTCTGCTACTCATCCCCAGAAGGTAAGATATGCATATTACTAGTCGATTTGGATAGAAAACACTCAGAAGTTTGAATAATGTCTGAGTATAACAGAACTTATTTAGCAGGAGAAACCCAGAGGAAAAACCATTCAGATTTTTGTTTTTTGAGGTCACTCTCTTTTCAATGGGTTTCATTGGGAATCCAAATTTCAAAGGGACCTTCTTGCAGTTCCTATCGCTTCCACCCGATGTCAACAGTCTTTAGAAATTGGTTGAGGTTATTCCTTTGTGTAATGAAGAAGTACGGCCATCTTGACCTGAAGTGTACGATTAGATAGAGGCGCGTGACCAGAAAATATGCTACAGTTTGTTTTCTTCCTGTATTGAACACAGATCATCCCATCTTCAATTTTTATCGATTATTTACCTTAAAAAATACCTAAAGTTGTATTACAAAAGTAGTTTGAAATGTTTTGGCAAAGTTTACAAGTAACTTTTGAGATATTTTGTAGTCACATTGCGCAAGTTGGAACCGGTGTTTTTCTGGATCAAACGTGCCATATAAATGGACATTTTGGATATATATCGACGGAATTAATCGAACAAAAGGACCATTTGTGATGTTTATGGGACATATTGGAGTGCCAACTAAAGAAGCTCGTCAAAGGTAAGGCATGAATTATATTTTTATTTCTGAGTTTTCTGTCGCGCCTGCAGGGTTGAAATATGGTTTATCTCTTTGTTTACGGAGGTGCTATCCTCAGATAATAGCATCGTTTGCTTTTGCCGAAAAGCCTTTTTGAAATAACATGTTGGCTGGATTCACAACAAGTGTAGCTTTAATTTGCTATCTTGCATGTGTGATTTAATGAAAGTTAGATTTTTATAGTAATTTATTTGAATTTGGCGCTCTGCATTTTCTCTGGCTTTTGGCCACGCTAGCGTCCCACATATCCCAGAGAGGTTAAATATAGGATGGCATCTGTGATTTGATTTCTTTCAAACCATGAAGCTGGGAGAGATGATGGTTCATTGATGATGGTTCATTGACGATGGTTCATTGATTTGTGCAGGACAGTGATTTAATAGGATAATCGGTGTACCAGGCCAAATGAAATAGATGAATGGGGCTGTCAACTCAGCCAGACATTCACACTCAAATATTTTCGATCTCCTCTCTTTGAGAATTCTTTACAGATATGAATTTCTATCTGTAACTGCTGGCATGTGTGGTGCGCATTTATTTTGTCCATCCCTTGAATTTTGGAACATTTGCGTGTATAACCATGTGCCAGTTGCTGTACTTATAATGTGAAGAAATAATGGATTATTACAATTTTAAACAAAACGTTCTGATCTAGTCCATCTGTCTTGTTGTGTTTATAGGCTATGCAGGCTATTTTTGGACTGCAGGTCCACTGGGCATTAGTTCAAGTAGCCTATTTAGGCTATGTGCAGGCTACAGCGCGACCCGTGTGCATTCTTCTGTGGATAACAAACATGTACATATTTGAAGGGGTTAGATGTATTTTTCATTAGGTAACACATTATTTGGATAGTCAATCTATAGTTGCTCTACAGACTATTAGTAACATTTCAACTAACTATCTACAAAACCTAACCCTATCTCTAACCTTACCCTAACCCTTATTCTAAAATTAACCCTAACACTTATTCTAAACCTAACCCTAACTCTAACCTTACCCTAACCCTTGTTCTAAAATGAACCCTAACCCTTATTCTAAACCTAACCCTATTTCTAACCTTACCCTAACCCTTATTCTAAACCTAACCCTATTTCTAACCTTACCCTAACCCTTATTCTAAAATTAACCCTAACACTTATTCTAAACCTAACCCTAACCCTTATTCTAAACCTAACCCTATTTCTAACCTTACCCTAACCCTAACCCTTATTCTAAACCTAACCCTATTTCTAACCTTACCCTAACTTATTCTAAACCTAAACCTAACCTATTCTCTAACTATCTCTAACCTTAACCTTACCCTAACCCTTATTCTAAAATTAACCCTAACACTTATTCTAAACCTAACCCCTAACTCTAACCTTACCCTAACCCTTGTTCTAAAATGAACCCTAACCCTTATTCTAAACCTAACCCTATTAAACCTCTAACCTTACCCTAACCCTTATTCTAAACCTAACCCTATTTCTAACCTTACCCTAACCCTTATTCTAAACCTAACCCTATTTCTAACCTTACCCTAACCCTTATTCTAAAATTAACCCTAACACTTATTCTAAACCTAACCCTAACCCTTATTCTAAACCTAACCCTATTTCTAACCTTACCCTAACCCTAACCCTTATTCTAAACCTAACCCTATTTCTAACCTTACCCTAACCCTTATTCTAAACCTAACCCTAACTCTCTAACCTTACCCTAACCCTTATTCTAAACCTAACCCTAACTCTCTAACCTTACCCTGACACTTATTCTAAACCTAACCCTAACTCTCTAACCTTACCCTAACCCTTATTCTAAACCTAACCCTAACTCTCTAACCTTACCCTAACCCTTATTCTAAACCTAACCCTAACTCTCTAACCTTACCCTAACCCTTATTCTAAACTGAACCCTAACTCTCTAACCTTACCCTAACCCTTATTCTAAACCTAACCCTAACTCTCTAACCTTACCCTAACCCTTATTCTAAACCTTAACCTAACCCTAACTCTCTAACCTTACCCTAACCCTTATTCTAAAAACCTAACCTAACTCTCTAACCTTACCTAACCCTTATTCTAAACTGAACCCTAACTCTCTAACCTTACCTAACCCTTATTCTAAACTGAACCCTAACTCTCTAACCTTACCCTAACCCTTATTCTAAACTGAACCCTAACTCTCTAACCTTACCCTAACCCTTATTCTAAACTGAACCCTAACTCTCTAACCTTACCCTAACCCTTATTCTAAACCGAACCCTAACTCTCTAACCTTACCCTAACCCTTATTCTAAACCTAACCCTAACTCTCTAACCTTACCCTAACCCTTATTCTAAACCAAACCCTAACTCTCTAACCTTACCTAACCCTTATTCTAAACCTAACCCTAATCTCTAACCTTACCCTAACCCTTATTCTAAACCTAACCCTATTTCTAACCTTACCCTAACCCTTATTCTAAACCTAACCCTATCTCTAACCTTACCCTAACCCTTATTCTAAAATTAACCCTAACACTTATTCTAAACCTAACCCTAACTCTAACCTTACCCTAACCCTTGTTCTAAAATGAACCCTAACCCTTATTCTAAACCTAACCCTATTTCTAACCTTACCCTAACCCTTATTCTAAACCTAACCCTATTTCTAACCTTACCCTAACCCTTATTCTAAACCTAACCCTATTTCTAACCTTACCCTAACCCTTATTCTAAAATTAACCCTAACACTTATTCTAAACCTAACCCTAACCCTTATTCTAAACCTAACCCTATTTCTAACCTTACCCTAACCCTTATTCTAAACCTAACCCTATTTCTAACCTTACCCTAACCCTTATTCTAAACCTAACCCTAACTCTCTAACCTTACCCTAACCCTTATTCTAAACCTAACCCTAACTCTCTAACCTTACCCTAACACTTATTCTAAACCTAACCCTAACTCTCTAACCTTACCCTAACCCTTATTCTAAACCTAACCCTAACTCTCTAACCTTACCCTAACCCTTATTCTAAACCTAACCCTAACTCTCTAACCTTACTATTCTAAACCTAACCCTTATTCTAAACTGAACCCTAACTCTCTAACCTTACCCTAACCCTTATTCTAACCCTAACTCTCTAACCTTACCCTAACCCTTATTCTAAACCGAACCCTAACTCTCTAACCTTACCCTAACCCTTATTCTAAACCTAACCCTAACTCTCTAACCTTACCCTAACCCTTATTCTAAACTGAACCCTAACTCTCTAACCTTACCCTAACCCTTATTCTAAACTGAACCCTAACTCTCTAACCTTACCCTAACCCTTATTCTAAACTGAACCCTAACTCTCTAACCTTACCCTAACCCTTATTCTAAACTGAACCCTAACTCTCTAACCTTACCCTAACCCTTATTCTAAACCGAACCCTAACTCTCTAACCTTACCCTAACCCTTATTCTAAACCTAACCCTAACTCTCTAACCTTACCCTAACCCTTATTCTAAACCAAACCCTAACTCTCTAACCTTACCCTAACCCTTATTCTAAACCTAACCCTATTTCTAACCTTACCCTAACCCTTATTCTAAACCTAACCCTATTTCTAACCTTACCCTAACCCTTATTCTAAAATTAACCCTAACACTTATTCTAAACCTAACCCTAACCCTTATTCTAAACCTAACCCTATTTCTAACCTTACCCTAACCCTAACCCTTATTCTAAACCTAACCCTATTTCTAACCTTACTCTCTAACCCTTATTCTAAACCTAACCCTAACTCTCTAACCTTACCCTAACCCTTATTCTAAACCTAACCCTAACTCTCTAACCTTACCCTGACACTTATTCTAAACCTAACCCTAACTCTCTAACCTTACCCTAACCCTTATTCTAAACCTAACCCTAACTCTCTAACCTTACCCTAACCCTTATTCTAAACCTAACCCTAACTCTCTAACCTTACCCTAACCCTTATTCTAAACTGAACCCTAACTCTCTAACCTTACCCTAACCCTTATTCTAAACCGAACCCTAACTCTCTAACCTTACCCTAACCCTTATTCTAAACCGAACCCTAACTCTCTAACCTTACCCTAACCCTTATTCTAAACCTAACCCTAACTCTCTAACCTTACCCTAACCCTTATTCTAAACTGAACCCTAACTCTCTAACCTTACCCTAACCCTTATTCTAAACTGAACCCTAACTCTCTAACCTTACCCTAACCCTTATTCTAAACTGAACCCTAACTCTCTAACCTTACCCTAACCTTATTCTAAACTGAACCCTAACTCTCTAACCTTACCCTAACCCTTATTCTAAACCGAACCCTAACTCTCTAACCTTACCCTAACCCTTATTCTAAACCTAACCCTAACTCTCTAACCTTACCCTAACCCGAACCCTAACTGTAATCTTAGCAAGCAGTTGATTATCAACAGATCATTTGTTGATAGTATGATAATCTGGACTATCCAAATAAAGTGTGACCATTGTTTTATTACATGTTCAAGGCAAGCAATAGGCAGAATAAATGAGTGGTTGCCTCAGTGGCTGTCTGGTCCAGCGGTTACACCCCCTAACCCCTAACCCCGGCATACATACGGTTCGAATCTGGCCCTTTGACTCATTCTTCCCCATTTTTCAGCACTGTTATCTCTCAAAAGCAACAGAAATTACAAAAGAAGTGGGACTGTCCCACTCCTTAAAAAAGACCTGTTAGAAAGAATAATAATAGGCAGGTATAATGATAATACAGTAGGATGACGATACAAGCTTGGTCTAATGATATGCCATTTAGCAGTGGGTGGATTTTAACATTAACACATGGATGTGGCAAAGTATCCGATTCTTGAACGATAATAATGACCAAATCATTGCATGATGAAAGAGACAGGGTTGGAGCTGGGAGTGGGGATGGTCAAATCAAATCAAAGGTTATTTGTCACATGCGCCAAATTCAACAGGTGTAGACTTTACAGTGAAATGCTTACTTATGAGCCCTTTCCCAACAATGCAGAATTTCAAAGTAAGAAAAATGTGCCATTTTGTTAATGAATAGTAACACAATAAAATAACAAGACTATATACAAGGACTACCGGTATTGAGTCAATGTGCAGGGGTACTAGGTAGTTGAGGTAGTTGAGGTAATATGTACATAGGGGTAAACGTGACTAGGCAATCAGGATAGATAATAAACAGAGTAGCAGCAGCATATGTGAAGATTGTGAAAGAGTGTCAAAGTGTGTTTATGTATGAGTGTGTGTGTGTGTGTGTGTGTGTGTGTGTGTGTGTGTGTGTGTGTGTGTGTGTGTGTGTGTGTGTGTGTGTGTGTGTGTGTGTGTGAGCGTTGGAGAGTCAGTGTAGTATGTGTGAGTGTGTAGGTAGAGTTTCAGTGAGTGTGTAGGTAGAGTTCAGTGAGTGTGTAGGTAGAGTTTCAGTGAGTGTGTAGGTAGAGTTCAGTGAGTGTGTACGTAGGTAGAGTTCAGTGAGTGTGTACGTAGGTAGAGTTCAGTGAGTGTGTACGTAGGTAGAGTTCAGTGAGTGTGTACGTAGGTAGAGTTCAGTGAGTGTGTATGTAGGTAGAGTTCAGTGAGTGTGTATGTAGGTAGAGTTCAGTGAGTGTGTAGGTAGAGTTCAGTGAGTGTGTAGGTAGAGTTCAGTGAGTGTGTAGGTAGGTAGAGTTCAGTGAGTGTGTAGGTAGGTAGAGTTCAGTGAGTGTGTACGTAGGTAGAGTTCAGTGAGTGTGTAGGTAGGTAGAGTTCAGTGAGTGTGTAGGTAGGTAGAGTTCAGTGAGTGTGTAGGTAGGTAGAGTTCAGTGAGTGTGTAGGTAGGTAGAGTTCAGTGAGTGTGTAGGTAGAGTTCAGTGAGTGTGTAGGTAGAGTTCAGTGAGTGTGTAGGTAGAGTTCAGTGAGTGTGTAGGTAGAGTTCAGTGAGTGTGTAGGTAGAGTTCAGTGAGTGTGTAGGTAGAGTTCAGTGAGTGTGTAGGTAGAGTTCAGTGAGTGTGTAGGTAGAGTTCAGTGAGTGTGTAGGTAGAGTTCAGTGAGTGTGTAGGTAGAGTTCAGTGAGTATGCATAGTGCCGGTGCAAGAGAGTCAGTGCCAATAAAAAGGGGGTCAATAGTCAGGGTAGCCATTTGATTAACTGTTCAGCTGGCTTGGGGGTGGAAGTTGTTCAGGAGCCTCTTGGTTCCCCGACTTGGTGCTCCGGTTCCACTTGCTGTGCAGTAGCAGAGAGAACAGTCTATGACTGGGGTGATTGGAGTCTTGACAATTTTTAGGGCCTTCATCTGACACCGCCTGGTATAGAGGTCCTGTATGACAGGGAACTCAGCCCCAGTGATGTACTGGGCCGTACGCACTACCTTATCGCCTTGTGCTTGTATGTCAAGCAATTCCTATACCAAGTGGCGATGCAGCCAGTCAAGATGTTCTCAATTGTGCAGCAGTATAACTTTTTGAGGATCTGAGGGCCCATGCTAAATTTTGTCAGCCTCATGAGCGGGAAGAGGCATTGTCATGCCCTCTTCACGACTGTGTTTGTGTGTTTGGACCATGACAGGCCCTGAGAGATGTGGACACAGAGGAACTTGAAGCTCTCGACCCACTCCACGAAAGCCCCATCGATGTCATTCAGCTGTGAATCAACTGATAGACCAAATCATCTCATCAACTCATCCAGGGAAACAAACAGTAGCCTGTTATCAGTTTTCACACCTTTTTGACAACGGATAGGCTAACGAATAGCCTATAGAATGTATTGGAATATAAGCAAATAACAAGGGGCCTATTGCAACCATCAATGGCACAGCTGATCTCAATTGTAACCATTATTGGTCACCTCATTACCGCTCCCTAAAATATGTCTTTCAAGGTAACTTAGGCCGCTGGTTGGTATTGTCATTGAACAATTTAGTCCATTTTAACAGACTAAGGGTGATTTATCTATTTGTCAGACATTCCAATGTGTATCAGTTGCTCGGGTTCCATCAAATTGGCGACAGATTTTTATGCAAATATTCTAAATCTGCATATGAAACTATGTGCAGTATCCCACCAGTGGTGTTTCCAACAAACGGACTTGTTGTGGATAAAAATCAGTGTGTGTTGACGTAGTGCACACAAAATGTACTTTTTTGCTTTAAGTTTTCATGTACCGAATAAAAATGGAAAGTTCAGTGTTTCCATCACATTTCAACTCTACTGTTAAATTGCAAATGTTCCTACTCTGGTCTTGGCACGTGTGCTCCAGCCAACAGCTCACAGATACAGTGCAGGTAGGCTAGTCTACATGATGAGATTATTATGGATAAGAGACAGAATATTTGTATTTGTCAAACGCCAGTCAAGCATCGATCATCATGTCACCAGAATAAGACCCTCTGTATTTATTAGAAAAGAGCATCAAGTTCATCACTGTGCACTTTCACCACCCTGTGAAGTTCATCATAACTTCTTTCATCTGTAGCCTAATAAACTGCTTGGTTTCCCGAGTCGTAGTGGGTGGACCACACACCGTATAATCGTGTGACTACTTCGGTTATTATATCAATATATGCGCATAAAGGCATTACCACTTCCATTTCTTGCATAATTCATTTTACAGACACAAAAAGATCCCACCATGTTGAACGAACAAATTATCTGTCAACATTACATTATACCGAAACTACCTGTTTCCATCACAGCTGTTGTGATTTGTTTTATACGGTAGGATTTTACTCGCATAAGAACTGTGGATGGAAACATGGTTAGAGTATAGCTGCATTTCAGATACATTTTTGTACATTTGAATATTGCAGAAATAGGACCTAGGCTTAGCGTTTGAGTGAGCGAGAGAGATTATGATTTTGATAGCAAGCCCTGATACCAATGACTCGACTGCCCCCGCATGGAGAGAAAGAGAATGGCTCATTTTGATGTAGCAGGATAAGCCTTTGCAACAAAAGAGTGATCAAATTAGGATCCGACATCTGCATGTCGTTGACCACTGCTGGTATTGACTATCCATAGAGGCACCTTTATCCACTGTCCGGCTACGCTTTATCAGTGAGTACATTTACATGCACACTAATAATTCGATATTAAACTGATTATGCAATAGTCACGGCGGGGTGGGTGTGGGGGGGTGTACTAAGCTAACTTATGGAATTATTTTAAGATGGTCATACCATGGATCATTTTGCTATTTGATTTTGAATTTTAGGACCGCTTTGAAGTATATATATATATATATATATATATATATATAAAAAAAAGTGATTTGATAAAATATTGAATTTGGCCTTTACTACTGTAGCCCATAGAAATGCATTGAATAACACATTTGTAAATGGCAAAAAAGGCAGTCAAAAAATGTATCATAAGGAATAAGGTTTTGAAGTGTCGGTCCTACATCTAGGAGATATATTTAACACTATTTAACCCCGTATTTTTGTTGGCAGAAAACGACCTCTTATACTTCCGTTTATTTGTATGGGTTACCTTCAGACGAGTCCTGTGACATTTGTGGGGGTTGTTGAGTAAAACGGAGAACATCGTGTTCGTGAGAGTCTTCCCTTTCCATAGTGGGGTCATATTAGCTTGTAGCTCAAACGGTTTGGACGCTACAGACAGAAGTTGGCACATCAGCGTTAGGGATTTCAGAGGAGTCCAGTGACATAAGGGGGTGGTAGAGAGAAACGGGGAACACCACAGAGTGGTCAGAATAGTTGTAGGCCAAACCATTCAGATGCTACAGACGTTTTAGTGAGAATAAGGATTTTGTGGATGTCTCATGGTCTGACAAACACCACTGCAGATGCGGAAGGCCAACATGGGTGGATGCGGTAGATTGAGGCACAGCCCGTGCAAAACATATCTCTAGTTTAAATTGACAGATTGTGATGGGGATTTTTGCATTATGGTACTTAGATTGATGCACAGGTGCTTCCATAGACTCTTAAGGATTGAAACACCTGGTTTTCTGAGCAATCATTCGGATTATTAGGACATGTAAACACTTTATTAAGCGGCATTCCGGCGATTTATTTGATCTACGCATGTGCTAGCACCAGTCGTGCGAGCCTCCCTCTTTATCGCAAATGAAGTGAGTTGGGAACAACTGAATGTATGTGTCTTAGAAGTAGTTTACACATACAAACTTAATATGTCCCAACTTGGTCACTTTGGTAGAACTTTCATTTTGAGGGTGCTTTTCTGCGTTCAGAACAGAATAATTAGGGAAACCGTTTTTCTTGCAAAGCATGTAAACGTTTTGATCAAACTATTATATTCATCTGACTATCCACAATAATCACATTATTGTGTGCATGTAACCGTACTCAGTGTTTCCTCCCCTAGGAGGGGAGGGGGTGACTGGGGTCTTGCTGCAGGGGGCTGATGGTGTCTTCCTGGGGCATGCATCTATGTAGATGTATAGAGGTATGCAGTGGCAGCCAAGATGTAGCAGCATATACTGGAAGCACTGGTTTTAAAATTAGATTAGCCCTGGATGTCAAGGTTACCTTGCTAATACTTTTAGATCTGCAAGTTTTTGACCGTCAGATGACTAGGGCTTTGAAAAGGGGACAATAGTTACATTTCAACTCCAATCAAAAGTCCTGATCTTATAAACTTAACTTCCCTCTCTCTCTCTTTTTTATTTATCTACTCCACCAGGATTAATTTGCTAGATTTGATTAAATCCTTGCCGGTGAGGGGAGAGAGTTCCCATGAAAATTGTAAAAGGTTTTTATGGGCTTAATTTCTCCTGTGACAGTGTGATAGTTATATGTTGGTGTTTCATCACTCTAGCACATCCCAGCCAGTGATAAGTCACTGAGGCTGTCTGTCTGCTCTGCTCTGGGTCCATGCAGAGATTCCTGTCCTAACCAATCACATCACACCCCCCAGACCAGGCAGATGTATCCTGTATCACGCAACACTGCAGTAAATCTACATAACAGTAGTAGACTGGACATAGCAATGTATTTAGCTGACTGCTGTTCAATGACCTTTGTTCTCACACCATTCACTACTTATGCCTCCATTTTAAACAACATTTAAACATTTAAAACAACTGTGAACAACTAAGGAACATCCAAATAAAGAAGCTACAGCAATATACACTCACCGGCCAGGTACACCCATCTAGTACTAGGTCGGATCCCCCTTTGCCTCCAGAACAGCCTGAATTTTGGGGGGCATGGATTCTACAAGGTGTCGGAAATATTTGTTGCTTAATTGGTATCAAGGGACCTAACGTGTGCCAGGAAAACATTCCCCACACCAGAACACCACCAGCCTGTACCGTTGACACCAGGCAGGATGGGGCCATGGACTGTTACGCCAAATCCTGAATCTGCCATCAGCATGACTCAACAGGAATCGGGATTCCTTGCACCAGGCAATGTTTTCCCTCTCCTCAATTGTCCCGTGTTGGTGATGGCGTGCCCACTGGAGCCTCTTCTTCTTGTTTTTATCTGATAGGAGGGGAACCCGGTGTGGTCTTCTGCTGCATTAGCCCATCCGTGACGAGGACCGACGAGTTGTGCGTTCCGAGATGCTGTTCTGCATACCACTGTTGTACTGCGCCGTTATTTTCCTGTTTGTGGGCCCGCCTGTTAGCTTGTTGCCTTTCTCCTTCAACCTCTTTCATCAACCAGCTGTTTTCACCCACAGGACTGCCGCTGACTGGATGTTTTTTTCTTTGTCACACCATTCTCTGTAAACACTAGACACTGTTGTGCGTGAAAAGCCTAGGAAGGTGGCTGTTTCTGAGATAATAGATCTGTCGCGCCTGGCAAAGACAATCACACCACTCTCAAAGACGCTTAGGTCACTCGTTTTGCTCATTCTATTGAATGCCTTGATGCCTGTCTGCCTGCTGTATATAGCTCATCATGGCCACGTGACTCACTGTCTGTAGGAGCGATCCATTTTTGTAAATGGATCTAATAAACTGTCCGGTGAGTGTATATGAATGTGGTATGGAGAGACAGGTAAACATATGTACTACTGATATAGTCGTATCTCGAACCCACAACAAGCAGAGAATAAGCAGGAGCAGAGAATAACAACATGAGAGGAATGCGGATATCACCCCACCACCAATAAGGGAGAATACTGATGCTGCCTCCACCTCCACACATTCTCTCCCTCATGGGCAAACCATGACCTCTACACTCCTGTTCTAGCCTGTTTCCGTCACATCCTTCCAAGCTCCTTGTGAGGAAGAATCCTGGCTCTATGCTGATGGAGCAAACACACTGTAAACATTTCCCAACCTCCGCTTGCCTGTTACGTCTTCCTATCATCTGCCAGAGTAACTTTCTAACAACCAGGTGCTTCCTCATCCTGTAGGATGGATGGGGCCAAATAGAATAACTTATCCCACATGCTCATCAGAAAAGGTAAGCCAACAACACAAAGGACTGTGCTGTACATAGTTCTTAACACGAGGGACTGCTCTGAGCATTTTTCTCAACACACGGGAATGCGGTGAACATTGTCCTTAAATTGCAGGGACAGGCCTAGGAGCCACTCTAAGGGGGGGCATAACACTGTACTAGACTATAAATAGTCTTTGTTAGCCATGTCTGAAATTAAACCTAAAAATAAAGATGTTACAGATGAATATGATCTCCAGATCGGTCCCCCGGCCCACTCCCCACAGCCTACCCGTCCCTCTGTTGATTGATAAATACGTACCCAGGTTGGAGGAGGCTCTTCCCTCTGCAGCTCTGTCCTTCAGGCCCTCAGCGATGGCCAGCTGCTGTTCATGGTACTGCTTGGCTCTCTCCAGGTCCTGCATGCAGCGTGCAGCATGACCCAGTCCAGCGTACGCCCTCATCTCTATAGGCTGCTCCTCCAGCTCCTGGGCCAGCTCCAGCACATGGGTGTGGTAGGACATGGCCTTGTCAAAATTACGGTGGTAGTGGTAGGCACTGCCCAGGTTGCTGTAGGCACGGGCCTCCTCCCTCTTGTTGGTCAGGGCCTTGGCGATGCCCAGGTGCTGCTCGTGGCATTGTACAGCGTTTTCAAAGTCGCCCATAGCAATGTAGACAGCGCCCATGTTGCCCAGCTCTCGTGCCTCTGACAGCTGGTCTTTGGATTGCTTGGCCAGTAGGACACACTGCTTGTGGCTGGCCAGGGCATTAGGGTAGTCCCCGATGGCTGTATACACATGACCCAGGCTGCTCAGAGCCATAGAAGCTGCCTGGAGACACAGAGAGAACACACAGACAGACAAACATCAGGCAAGCAATTAAGGTCACATAGTAAAAACACTTATAAACTAAAGCTTTGTGAAAATGACCTACATTTTGTCAACATTTTACTGAGATGATTGGTTTTGCATCTCAAACACAACACACTCCCTCAACATCCCATTCCCCAAAGTATATATTTTTTTAAATGTGTAAAAATCTAAACTCTCAAATCTCTTAGGAGGCATATTGCAAACAACAAACAAAAATGCTTTGCTTCCTTTTTGTGATCAGAGGGGGGTAAACCCTGTTGCAGATTAGCACAGTGGCAGGCTTGTTTTAAAGCCAACAGTTTCCCTTCATGGAGTGCGCCACCACCAATGGAACAAAGAGCCAGTTAATCAAGAGGAAATGAGAGGCTTAACTTCACTCTTCAGCTGTGGGAGGGAGACAGACCTACTAACTGACTGACTGATTCCCAGCATCAGCCTTCCTGATAGAGAAGTGTTGCCAGTGTTGAATAGATGAATTCTGGCAACACTGGCAACACTTCTCTATCAGGAAGGCTGATGCTGGGTATAATTTGTAGCATATTCTTATCTGTCAATTCAACAGGATCTTTCTCCTCTCACCACCATCCACCTGCATAGACATGAAGTGTAACACAAAGTGTATGGTGTGCAGTAAAGGGGAGTGGTCTGAAACAGTGCAGGCCTGACCCTCTAAGTAACACCCTCATTGTAGGTTTATTAGTTGTTATATAGAGGGTAAAGTGCTGGGAATTGGGGTCGGCTGTATCTGTGTGGACAGATGTTGCATTAATTGCAGAGGAGAGGGTCAGCTAATAACGCATCTCCTTCTTCCCTCTCCCACCCCTTCTCTCCCTCTCTGTGTCCTAGAACGGGAGGGGCCTGGAGGGGGTTGGACAGGGGCCAGGGAAGAGGATAATCACCCTGACAATTAAGGCCACAACTCCTCTTGATTTCCCTGCCTGGGTAGGAGCCTCTGTGACATTGATACTTGGGGTTACACTGAGTGCATTTAGAAGTAACCAAGCAAAGGATGACTGGAAAGTCAAACAACCAGTAATGAATTATTATTAACTTCTGTTTGCTAAGCCTTCAATCTGTGTTGCTCATCATCAAAAGGCATGTGCCTCAACAGTGCTGAGGTCACTACTGAATGTTAATGTCAACACACATGAAAAAGCAATCACTCATGTATAAACGCAATGGCACGTGTTACCCACTTCAGTTTATTACAGGAAAACACCGCGCTTTAAACTCAAGATACAGAATTCCATAAACACCGCAAGAAGTAATTTAGTGACGAAATGTCAAGGTAATTCCTGCTCCCACACAGAGAGAAAGAGAGAGTTTCACAGCACCTTTGCTCTGAGAATGCAAAATGAACACATTGCTTTTATTGAGTTCCATTAATTCATAAAAAAACAATACATGACCTAAGAAAAAATCTATACTGTAAAACACTTTCCCACACTCATACAAACACACACACGCTGGCAAACACATACACATTTCCTACCTTTCATACTTTGTTTCTCAAACACACATACACACAAACAACAGTGCTACCTTTCTTTCATTTCACAGGGCTGCTGATGCCTGGAACATATTACCTGCCGACATAAGGACTTCCAGCAGTTTGCTGGAGTTTAAAGCCTCGACAAGATATTATATGGGGCCTAGGAGGCAATTACCTCCCGTCACAACTGTTGCTGTTTCATGTTCCCAGATAGCCTATCTAGGTCTGCTCAATTACATGTGCTGTTTGAAGCTTCGCTCGGCTCCATCTCTCCAACTCCAACTTCAACTATGTGAGCAGAGAAACCGAGAGGATTCTTCTGCTCTCTCTGTCTCTCGGGGAAATGAGTGAGACGAGGAGGGCGGGAGAGAGAGAGAAAGCTATCTTTCTCCACAGTTGAGATGAGTTGTGCTTGTGATCAGTGTCCCTTTAAAGTGAGACTGCAACACTGCATTTTCTCCCCAGATAGAGAGTTGATGGGGAGTCAGTGGAGGAGCGAGTCTTGCCTGCCACTGTAGATGTGTTCTGCTAGGCTTGGGGACAGACAGACGCTGGGACCCATTTTACAGTCAGTGGTGAATACAGCCCTCCCTCATCACTACTCATGTAGACTGATGGAAATCACAAGTACCGAGCAGTCCAAGAAGGGAACATTTCCTCGAAACATTTGATTTCTGCAACGGCGACTGTTCTAATTTGATTTAATTTCTTTACTTATCTATCCCCCCCTCCCCACCCCCACCCCTCTCTCATTCCATCTGTGCAGTCAGATCTGATTGTGTTTACAGAGTCCGGCCCTTCTCCGGATGTGTGCTGATTTGATTAATCCAAACGTCGGCCTTTATAAACTGTTGATAAACCGCTGATCCCCTAATAAAAGGTAAACTGGTGCAGCCCCCTTAGGGAGGGTGAAGGATTGTGGGGGTAAGTCCAGACAACATCTTCATCAGAACAGCTTGGCTAAAGAGTACTATTCCATTTGTACAATGCAGGCAGGGACAGTGTTTAACATTCCTGGCTGATACTCCAATGACAGCCATTTGTCGTGGATATGTTTATATTGTACAACACATTAGACAAATGGCTATTTTCATACTACATGCTAGTGGTAATGTATCGTCGTTAACATAGTGACCTTCAGGGCTGAATGTAGATTTCATTTCTTACCAGTACGGGACACTCAAGTTTGCACTCACATTTGTTTTTATACTACAACAATTACAGGGCAGCCTAATCTGACACTGACAAACAGATCAATAAAAACCATGTTGTCTGATCCATATAATTGGCCTACAAAAAGGGGAGACAGAAATACGACATGACGTCCATCTAACCTGGAGGAGGAAATGACTGTCCAAAAACAAACAAAAGTGGCGCTGACCCAATGACAAAGACAGTGAATATGCACACTTACCGGGGATATGGTCGATGTTCTCCGCTGGTGCCAATAAGATACTGTTCGCTCAACTAAGTTAACAATTTTGGGGGCCTCCTGAGTGGCGCAGCGGTCTAAGACACTGCATCGCAGTGCTTGAGCCATCACTACAGACCTGGGTTCGATCTCAGGCTGTATCACAACCAGCCATGACCGGGAGTCCCTTAGGGCGGCGCACAATTGGTCCAGCGTCGCCTGGGTTAGGGGAGGGTTTGGCCAGAGGGGCTGTACTTGGCTCATTGCGCACTAGCGACTCCATTTGGTGGGCCGGGTGCCTGCAGGCTGACTTCCGACACATTGGTGCGGCTGGCTTTAGTGGGCGGGTGATAAGAAGCGCGGTTTGGCGGGTCATGTTTCGGAGGACACATGACTCGACCTTTGCCTCCCCCAAGCCTGTTGGGGAGTTGCAGCGATGAGACAAGATCACAATTGGATATTATCAGAAAAAGGGGGTAATTCATTCAATTAAGTTAAGAATTTTGATAAATAATAGACAGATTTGAGTCTTTTCATTGTCTTCTCTTTACAGCAATAGCAATTTGCTTTCCAAACAGTTTTCCGCGACTGTACTTTTAAATATTGCGGTATGACTGGTTGGGTCTCTCTGCATTTCACTGACAGTCGCAACTCAACAATCATCTATATGTTATTTGAAGTGCACACTGGCCAAATTGAGGGCCCTTCCGAATATGCGATTTAAAACAATCCACAGCTTTTTCTTTCAAGAAGCTACTGATCTTCTGTGGACAAACCATGCTGTGGCCAAACTATTTCTGTATAGACAGGAGTAAGCGAATTAGGCTATATAATTTTGGCAATTTAATTACTGATATTTACTTTAGGGAAAGCTTAGCTTGCCCTAGCCTTATGGACACGCTGCCTATGCATTTTATTGTGTTATAAACACAACCAGTCATGATGTTTTTATCTTACTGTCAAACAATCACTTAACAAAGGCGCTCCTGTTAGCTACCTGCGCACATTCGTTCACTCACAAAATAACTTCAGCATACAGTGCACCCAACACTTTGCACCAGCAAACGGTACGACTTACCCCCACTATTTATTTCGGCCGGGAAGCCATACTGGACCGTACCGCCTTACTTTCACCCCTGTTGACCCTCCCATGTCATGCTGCAGTAACACTTCTGCTCCTGATCCCTGGTCTGTGACACTGGGCCCCTGGTGCGTGTGTGTGCGTTTCATTTCCCTACCAGTAACAATCCACGCTAGATCACTGCTCTGCTCTGCTGTGTGAGGGAGTTTGCCTCACCTCAGATCCTTTCTGCCTGAGTTAGAACACTGCTAACTACAACCCAACCACAACTACCATCATAATCACCATCGCCTAGCAGCAGTGCTGATAGGATGGAGGTGGTTTCCATGGGAACCTCAGTGGTTTGATTCCAGCCCACCAGGCAGTAGGGGAGAGTCTGCCACTTCCAGCCATCTGAAGCATGCCACCTCCTGAGCACACACAAATAGGCAGACTAAGGCATTGGCCACTGCACAAACTGTCACCCGCTGCTCAGACTAAACTGTTTTCAGAGAGCTTTACACCTCTACTGTACCTCTAGAAGCCCCCTGGCTGCCTGTTGCTATGATGATTGCACTGCTAAGCTGTCTGTTTCTACTGACAGCCATTTTTACTGACACGATCTCATTCATATCAGTAGTAGTAAATCCCTGATGATGACCAACAACAACAATACAAACAACATATTTGATCTGTACGCTGGGATCATTACAAAGATGTTTCTGTAAAACAGACACACCCAGCAACATTGAAAAATATGAAGGCACAGCCATAAATTTACTGGTCACTGGTATTTTTGCAATAACCATAAAACCACACTGCCAGCCTACAGACCATGATATGTATTTAATGTGATCCTGGTTAGGAACGGATAGGAAGTACATGGTTCTGCCCTATGTCAATGGCTCCATAAGTTATGAGTAGTGCAATGTATGATGCATTTAGACAGTGGTAATGTCCCAAATGGCACACCATTCCCTATGTAGTGCACTAGTTTTGATCAAAGCCCTATGGGCTGTGGTTTAAAAAAGTGCACTAAATAGGGAATAGGGTGCCATTTGGGATGGTGGGGATATTGATTATTCAGTGTTTCAGAGAGAGCACAACAGAGAGGTGTACTAGGAGGAGGAGTAGAGGGAGGGAGGGAGGTGTGAGGTGTTAAATAGGCAGTGGTTTGCCCCCTGTCCCAGGTAGGTGGCCTGAGGGCGGTCTGGGCTGGTCAGAGGAAGGCTCTACTCCAGCAGAGTGCTGTTCATGGGACTATATGAGAGAGAGATGACGGGAACCACCGCTGATTCCATTACAGAGGTGGTAGCAACACCTCTGTCACTCTGCCAACACACACACACACACACACACACACACACACACACACACAACAAAAATCTAAACGCAACATGCAACAATTACAGCGATTTCACTGAGTTACAGTTCATATAAGGAAATCAATCAATTGATGGATTTCACATGACTGGGCAGGCGAAGGCTCTGGTTACCTCGGTTACCGTGCTGGCTCATCCGGATCCCTCTTTGGAGTTTATAGTGGAGGTGGACGCGTCCGAGGCTGGGATAGAAACCATGCTCTCTCAGCACTCGGGCACGCCACCAAAGCTCCTCCCCTGTGCTTTCTTTTCGAAGAAGCTCAGCCCGGCGTAGCGAAACTATGATGTGGGGGACCGGGAGCTGTTGGCTGTTGTCAAGGCTCTGAAGGCATGGAGACATTGGCTTGAGGGGGCTAAAAACCCTTTACTCATCTGGACTGACCACCGCAATCTGGAGTATATCCGGGTGGCAGGGAGACTGAACCCTCGCCAGGCAGGGTGGGCCATGTTTTCACTCTGTCCTACAGGTCAGGATCCCAGAACGCTAAGGCAGACGCACTGTCCCGGATGTATGACACAGAGGAGCGGTCCATGGATCACACTCCCATACTTCCGGCCTGTGGGAGTTGGACGCGGACATAGAGCGGGCGTTACGCACAGAGCCCATTCCCCCCCCCCCCCCAGTGTCCAGCTGGGCGCCTGTGCGATCCGTCTGCTGTCCGCGACCATTTCATCTATTGGGCCCACACTATTCCTCCCTCACAGGGCAACACCACGATCCTGGTCGTTGTGGATCGGTTTTCTAAGTCCTGCCGTCTCCTCCCTTTGCTCGGTCTCCCTACGTCCCTACAGACTGCGGAGGCCCTGTTCACTCACGTCTTCCGGCACTACGGGGTGCCTGAGGACATAGTCTCTGATCGAGGTCCCCAATTCCCGTCCAGGGTCTGGAGAGCGTTCATGGAACGTCTGGGGGTCTCGGTCAGCCTCACCTTAGGTTTTCACCCTGAACGGGCAGGTGGAGAGAGCAAATCAGGATGTGGGTAGGTTTCTGTGGTCATATTGCCAGGACCGGCCGGGGGAGTGGGCGGCATTCATCCCCTGGGCAGAGATGGTCCAAAACTCACTCCGCCACTCCTCCACTGACCTCTCTCCTTTCCAGTGCGTTCTGGGGTATCAGCCGGTTCTGGCACCGTGGCATCAGAGCCAGATCAAAGCTCCTGTGGTGGACGTATGGTTTAACCTCTTGAAACTCTAGGGGCGCTATATCATTTTTGGATAAAAAGACGTGCCCGTTTTAAGCGCAATATTATGTCACAAAAAGATGCTCGACTATGCATATAATTGATAGCTTTGGAAAGAAAACACTCTGACGTTTCCAGAACTGCAAAGATATTCTCTGTGCGTGCCCTAGAACGTGAGCTACAGGCAAAACCAAGATGAAACGGCATCCAGGAAATCAGCAGGATTTTTGAGACTCCGTTTTCCATTGTCTCCTTATATGGCTGTGAATGCGAGAGGAATAAGCCTGCCCTTTCTGTCGTTTCCCCAAGGTGTCTGCAGCATTGTGACGTATTTGTAGGCATATCATTGGAAGATTGACCATAAGAGACCACATTTACCAGGTGTCCGCCCGGTGTCCTGCGCCGAAATTGGTGCGCAAACCTCAGCTGCAAGTATTTTTCCATGGAATTCAGAGAAGAAAGCAGGCTTCCACGAACGATATATCAATGAAGAGATATGTGAAAAAACACCTTGAGGATTGATTCCAAACAACGTTTGCCATGTTTCGGTCGATATTATGGAGTTAATTCGGAAAAAGTTTGACGTTGTTGGTGACTGAATTTTCGGTTCGTTTCGGTAGCCAAATGTGATGTACAAAACGGAGCGATTTCTCCTACACAAAGATTCTTTCAGGAAAAACTGAACATTTGCTATGTAACTGAGAGTCTCCTCATTGAAAACATCCGAAGCTCTTCAAAGGTAAATGATTTTATTTATTTGGTTATCTGGTTTTTGTGAAAATGTTGCGTGCTAAATGCTACTCAAAATGCTAAGCTAGCTTAGCATACGCTTACACAAATTAGTGAATTGCTATGGTTCAAAAGCATATTTTGAAAATCTGAGATGACAGTGTTGTTAAGAAAAGGCTAAGCTTGAGAGCAGGCGCATTATTTTCATTTTATTTGCGATTTTCAGAAATCGTTAATGTTACATTATGCTAATGAGCTTGAGGCTATAACTGTATACAGGTTTTTTTCATAGCCAAACGTGAACAAAACGGAGCGATTTTTCCTACACAAATAATATTTTTTTGAAAAACTGAACATTTGCTATCTAAATGAGAGTCTCCTCATTGAAAACATCTGAAGTTCTTCAAAGGTAAATGATTTTATTTGAATGATTTTCTTGTTTTTGTGAAAATGTTGCTGGCTGAATTCTAGGCTTATAGCTATGTTAGCAATCAATACTCTTACACAAATGCTTGTTTAGCTATGGTTGAAAAGCATATTTTGAAAATCTGAGATGACAGTGTTGTTAACAAAAGTCTAAGCTTGAGAGCAAATATATTTATTTCATTTCATTTGCGATTTTCATGAATAGTTAACGTTGCGTTATGCTAATGAGCTTGAGGCTATAAATAGAATCCCGGATCCGGGATTGCGCGACGCAACAGGTTAAGCGCTCGGAGGAGACTAGGGACGCCGCCCATGTGTACCTGCAACGGGCCGTGAGGCGGCAGAAGGCGACTGCCACCGCAGTGAGGACCGGGTCTGGCTCTCAACCAGAAACCTGCTCCTCCGCCTGTCCTGCCGGAAGCTGGGTCCGCGGTTTATGGAGCAGGTTACAGCTTCCCCCAGATTACTGTATTAATCCCTCATTCCATGTGTCTCTCCTCAGGCCGGTGGTTGCAGGTCCACTCCAGGAGTGTGAGGTGCGGGAGGTTCCTCCTCCCCCTCTGGACATCGAGGGGGCACCGGCGTATGCTGTTCGAGCCATCCTGGACTCGAGGCGTCGGGCGAGGGGCCTTCAGTACCTTGTGGAGTGAGAGGGGTACGGTCCGGAGGAGAGATGCTGGGTGCCGGTGGAGGACATCTTGGACCCTTCGTTGCTGCGGGAGTTCCACCGTCTCCATCCGGATCGCCCTGCACCTCGTTCTCCGGGTCGTCCCCGAGGTCGGTGTCGGCTAAGTTTATTTACTCATATCTGATGTTCTGCGCCTGACTCCTATACACCAGCTACACACATACTTCCTTACACACTTTCTGAACTTAAAAGCGGGTACAGCCTCAGTGTTCACAATAAACGCGAGCCAGAAGTTACACAGAATTTTCACAACGTTCAAGTTTTAGAGGGAACATTGGTCAGCATCCCTGTGGAACGCTTTCGACACCTTGTCGAGTCCATGCCCTGACGAATTAAGGCTGTTCTGAGGGCAAAGGAGGGTGCAACTCAATATTAGGAAGGTGTCCTTAATGTTTAGCACACTCAGCGTATTTAGTGAACTTATTTAATGCATTACAGATTAAATATAACTGGGCATGATGTCTGCATATTACTACTTTCCCCATTAAAAACTGGTTCATATTTGAAAAAGATGAATCATGCGAGTAAAAAGATCTCCAGCCCTAGTCAACACACACACACACACACACACACACACACACACACACACACACTCCTACAGTATGTAGTTAATTAAGCGGCTGTGCAGAAGAAAGGTGAAGAGGAGCATGCTTCAGTGTTTTTCTTAACGAGCTCGGATCCAGTCAGAAGTAACATAAACAGAACAGGCTGAGAATAGAAGCCAGGAAGGCAGAGCCCCGAGCCTACTACATAAAGGAGAGGAGAGTGAGTTGGAAGAGGGGATAGATAAAAGGCTAGCAGGGATTCTGTTTGAACGATGACATCCCGGGGGTGAGGATGTCTGTAGATCTGAATTCACCTGTAGAGATGCATTTTGACAATAAAGGCAACATCTCAACTGTAATAAGGAGAGAAAACCACTAGTGATGGGGAGGAAAGGATGCAGTTACATATCGTGAAATTATTTTGGATGATATTATATCGATGCTTTGACTCCAAGTACCGATTTGTACAATTTTTGCTAGATAGTGTTAGCTAGCGCTAGTTGACTGTACTGTACCTGCGACAAAACTTTAAAATAGTGAGCCAACATGTTTTCAGCACTTTTATTTCCATGACTGATCAAAACTAATTTTCTCATGCTCTGTCATCTCTCCCATACTCTCTTTTCTCTCATACTCTCTCTTTTCTCTCATGCTCTCTCTTTACCCTCATACTCTCTCTTTACCCTCATGCTCTCTCTTTACCCTCATGCTCTCTCATCTCTCTCATACTCTCTCCTTTCTCTCATACTCTCTCTTTACCCTCATGCTCTCTCTCTCTCATACTCTCTCTGTACCCTCATGCTCTCTCGTCTCTCTCATACTCTCTCTTTACCCTCATGCTCTCTCTCGCTCTCATACTTTCTCTTTACCCTCATGCTCTCTCGTCTCTCTCATACTCTCTCTTTACCCTCATGCTCTCTCTTTTCTCTCATACTCTCTCTTTACCCTCATGCTCTCTCGTCTCTCTTATACTCTCTCTTTTCTCTCATACTCTCTCTTTACCCTCATGCTCTCTCATCTCTCTCATACTCTCTCTTTTCTCTCATACTCTCTCATCTCTCTCATACTCTCTCTTTTCTCTCATGCTCTCTCTTTACCCTCATGCTCTCTCATCCTCTCTCTTTACCCTCATACTCTCTCCTTTCTTTCATACTCTCTCTTTACCCTCATGCTCTCTCATCTCTCTCATACGCTCTCTTTACCCTCATGCTCTCTCATCTCTCTCATACTCTCCCTTTACCCTCATGCTCTCATACTCTCTCTTTACCCTCATGCTCTCTCGTCTCTCTGCAGCAGACAAATCGCAATAAAATCGAGTCACAATACAGTATCGAGTCACAATACATATAGAATCGTGAGAATTGCAATATCGTATCGTTGGAGAAATATCAAATATTCAGAGAGCTTTATGAGTATGAACTCCAATCCTCTCCCTCTCTCTGTAAACTACCTTTCCTTCTCTTCTCATCATTTATCCAGAGCTGTACACATCTCTCCTCTCCCTCTCTCTGTAAACTGCCTTTCCTTCTCTCCTCATCATTTATCCAGAGCTGTACACATCTCTCCTCTCCCTCTCTCTGTAAACTACCTTTCCTTCTCTCCTCATCATTTATCCAGAGCTGTACACATCTCTCCTCTCCCTCTCTCTGTAAACTACCTTTCCTTCTCTCCTCATCATTTATCCAGAGCTGTACACATCTCTCCTCTCCCTCTCCCTGTAAACAACCTTTCCTTTTCTCATCATTTATCCAGAGCTGTACACATCTCTCCTCTCCCTCTCTCTGTAAACTACCTTTCCTTCTCTCCTCATCATTTATCCAGCGCTGTACCCATCTCTCCTCTCCCTCTCTCTGTAAACTACATTTCCTTCTCTCCTCATCATTTATCCAGAGCTGTACCCATCTCTCCTCTCCCTCTCTCTGTAAACTACCTTTCCTTCTCTCCTCATCATTTATCCAGCGCTGTACCCATCTCTCCTCTCCCTCTCTCTGTAAACTACATTTCCTTCTCTGCTCATCATTTATCCAGAGCTGTACCCATCTCTCCTCTCCCTCTCCCTGTAAACAACCTTTCCTTCTCTCCTCATCATTTATCCAGCGCTGTACCCAACTCTCCTTTCCCTCGTCTCTGTCTCTCGCTCTCTCTGTGTTTGCACACTGGTATGGATCCTCTGGGAGCCACCATTAGATCAGGCAAATGACTGCCTCTCCGCCATATCAAAACCTTCTGCTTTTTTAAGCAGGCGGTAGCTGTGCTCTGCCAAGCGCATACACATATAGATGTGGCTGACTGCTCTCTCTCACTGCACAAAACAGTATGCAGCTGTCTGCGGGGGACACTTCTCACAGTGGGCAATAAGCCAAGCATGAGCCATGTAAGTCACCCTCGGTAGGGCATTTCCTAGACAAAAGAAATATCACTCACCACAGTTGCTACTGCTCTCAGAAGAATAATAGTCATAATAATAACCATTTTCATTTTTATAATCTTCTCACACACCATTACCACACTATTATCATCATCATCATCATCATCATCATCATCTTCAGAGCAGGGGTTGATCCCATTTAAATTTAATTCAGTGAATCCCAAACAAACAACAAAAATTATTGTAAAGTGCCATTTATTTTCAATTCCTGAATTAACATGGGATTGATCCCAGCCCTGTTAATCTCCCAAAGGATCTTATCAGTTATCAGATGCCAGTGATCCCACTTGTTCCAGCAGCATCACCTGTGTGACCTCCAGGCAGCAGATACATGGAGCCAGTGGGCTGGGAGAGTGACAATTCCTTAGCCTCCCCAGGACACACACACACACAATGGATTGATTGGTGAGAAAGGTCAGTGCCTGGTTGAGGGTACTCTTGACAGCATCACCACTTCCACGCTGGCGAGAAAGAGAAGCACACATGCATACACACATACACACAAACAAACATAAACACACACACACACAGTAACATTCACACAAGCACAGGGACTCACAAGCCTGAAAAAGTACGCACACACTCTTTCAGTAGTTTCCTACATGCTGTGCTCTGGCGAGCTGGAATGCCTATTTATTTTCCTGAGCTGTGGGTAGCCTTGTGCAACGGTGCCAAGCAAATAGGGGATCATTTGTGGTCACACCAGAGTCAGTCCCGGCATACATTCAATCACACACACTCACTCACACACACTTACTTAAACACATACACACACATACACACACAAACATATGTGTCCAATAGAGGCCCATGGCAGGCCACTTGATAGCTGTGTGTCTGTCTTTGTGAGTGTGTGAGTGCGTGTGTGTGAGTGCGTGTGTGTGAGTGAGTGAGTGTATGAGTGAGTGAGTGTATGAGTGAGTGAGTGTATGAGTGACTGTGTGAGTGAGTGTATGAGTGACTGTGTGAGTGAGTGTATGAGTGACTGTGTGTGTGTGAGTGTATGAGTGTGTGAGTGAGTGTGTGTTGCGTGTCTATGGCAGAGAGTCCAGGGTGGCCAACAGGCACTGGAGAGGAAGAGATGTGAGAGGTGAAGAGTAAAATTGCCACTGACAGTCTCTATTGGTGTTGCTGGGAAAATCTGACTAAGCCCTTCAAGTGGTGTAGGGTTGATATTTCAAGCTACCCCTCTGACAATTCGCTAGACAAAACAAGAGGGAGGTTTTGGAAATTGCCGTGTTGAGTGAGGAAGTGAGACAGGGTGAGAAAGGGTAGGAGGGTATCAGACATTCGCCCTACCTCCCCTCCTGTACCTCAGTCCACTCAGGGCAGGATGTCAGCATTGTTCAACTGTTAGCGGAAGCCTTGTGTTTATTGATATGTGTGACTGTAAGCTCTGGGTGGACAGGAATGATTCGGTGGGCACATCGGGGGAAGCTAAGCGGTACATTTTGAGAGCATATTAGATGCCTTCTCTAAGAGACTAGCTCTCAGAGAAAAGCTCAGCTGCTGTTTGTTCATTCTGTGAATGATAATGCCCATGGTGTAATGGGATAGCTGGGTAATGTCTGTAGGTCAGTGGAGAGGGCTGAGTCTGTCATGGAGGGGGAAGGGGACGTGGCTGGGCACTTAGAATTCTATTTGAAATCTATTAAAAAAGGAAAGAGAACCAACATCTGACCTGGAAAATTAAAGTAAATACAATCCTTTGTGGTGAAAAGGGCTCATGACTGGTAAATTACACTGTTCAGTACCATGGTTTTTGAGGTAAACCTTGAAGGCCTTTTAACTAAGCATCTACCAAATGTAGCGTGGACAGATACTATGTTGTGCTGTGTTGTGCTGCGTAGCTTTACTCCTTGCTTTATCACTGATGGGGGTGAGCTGGAACGGCTGGGTGACATTGATTCATGTGGTCAGCAAAGACTACGCTTATCCAAACCTTCCTACCAGCCTTCCACCCTGTGGGCAAGAGAAATGTAACGAAAAAGAGAGAGGAGTTCAGTTCACTGAGGAGTCCGGGTGAGTAGTGGAAAGTGGGGGACTATGCAAGAACAAATATAATGGCAGTTGTAAGGGAAGGTGAAGGGGCTGCAACAGTTTATATACAACGTCATTTACGACATCCATCCATTAAAAGCTAATTAGCAGTTGTTATGGCTGCATGCTGGTGTGAGGACAGAGCACAGCACTATATTTAGCATCCACAGTCTCAGCCTGCATCTAATAGCATCCAGGAAACCAGTCCAAGGACATCACACCACAGGGTTACTCAAGGGCATAACAGAAACGATGGGGATCATACTAGATCTGGGAAACATTACCTGTTACCTAATAAGGTAGGAGAAGCTAGGACTGGCATATACGACTAGAGAATACACTTCCATTACGCTAATGGGTACAGACTACAGAGAGAATGAGAATTAGAGAGTTTGAAAGAAAAGTAGAATGAGACAGAGAGGATAGAAAGAGAGACAGAGAGGATAGTTGAGATGAGAGAGACAGAGAGGTTAGAAAGAGAGACAGAGAGATAGTTGAGATGAGAGAGACGTAGGTGAGATCTGAAAGCCTTGATCAATACGTCCTGGCCGTAGCTGTTGCCTAGTGCCTCGTGTCGACTGCAAACAGAAACACAGACCGACAGACAGTGATTTGAATGAAGAGTGACGGCCCACATGAACACTCATACACCGGCCCTTATTCTTCCCCAGTCTCTGATGAGTGAGATCTTTAATGCAGTTCTCGGAAATCCATCCACAATAACGAACTCATCATGTTTAACAGGTTTAGACAAACACTCAGACCCAATCAGATCTCAGGGAAATTGTGAGAGGCACCTTTCCCTAAGATTACTTTGTTTTAACTTTGTTTTCCATGGTGACTTGAGTGGTGTGTTTGAGGGGGAGCCATAGTGTGTCTGGAGCATTGGTGGGAAAATTCCCTAATTGTCATACTTAGAACCCAATTGTCAATGTAAAGGTACCTTAATAGAAAATGAGTCAAGTATAAGTGATGTCACCCAGTAAAATACTACTTGAGTAAAAGTCTAAAAGCATTTGGTTTTAAATATACTTAAGTATTAAAAGTAAATGTAATTGCTCAAATATACTTAAGTATCAAAAGTAAAAGTATAAATTCCTTATATTAAGCAAACCAGACGGCACCATTTCCTTGTTTTATGTTTCTTTATGCGTAGACCGGGGCACACTCCAACACTCAGACATCATTTATAAAATGAAGCGTTTATGTTTAGGGAGTCCACCAGATCACAGGCAGAAGATGACCAGGGATGTTCATTTGATAAATGCTTGAATTGGACTATTTTCTTGTCCTGCTAATCAAAATGAACTTTAGGGTGTCAGGGAAAATGTATGGAGTAAAAAGTACATACTTTTGTAGGAATGTAATGGGGTAAAAGTAAAAGTTGTCAAAAATATAAATAGTAAAGCAAAGTTCAGATACACAGAAAAAATTACTTTAATACTTGAAAGTATTTTACTTAGTTACTATACACCACTGGTCTGGAGCCAGAGACAGAGGAAGAGGGAGAGAGAGAGCAGGGAGAGGAGAGATGGGTACAGATCTGGATAAATGATGAGGAGAGAAGGAAAGGTAGTTTACAGAGAGAGTTTATAGAGAGAGGGAGAGGAGAGATGGGTACAGCTCTGGATAAATGATGAGGAGAGAAGGAAAGGTAGTTTACAGGGAGAGGGAGAGGAGAGATGGGTACAGCTCTGGATAAATGATGAGGAGAGAAGGAAAGGTAGTTTACAGGGAGAGGGAGAGGAGAGATGGGTACAGCTCTGGATAAATGATGAGGAGAGAAGGAAAGGTAGTTTACAGGGAGAGGGAGAGGAGAGATGGGTACAGCTCTGGATAAATGATGAGGAGAGAAGGAAAGGTAGTTTACAGGGAGAGGGAGAGGAGAGATGGGTACAGCTCTGGATAAATGATGAGGAGAGAAGGAAAGGTAGTTTACAGGGAGAGGGAGAGGAGAGATGGGTACAGCTCTGGATAAATGATGAGGAGAGAAGGAAAGGTAGTTTACAGGGAGAGGGAGAGGAGAGATGGGTACAGCTCTGGATAAATTATGAGGAGAGAAGGAAAGGTAGTTTACAGGGAGAGGGAGAGGAGAGATGGGTACAGCTCTGGATAAATGATGAGGAGAGAAGGAAAGGTAGTTTACAGGGAGAGGGAGAGGAGAGATGGGTACAGCTCTGGATAAATGATGAGGAGAGAAGGAAAGGTAGTTTACAGGGAGAGGGAGAGGAGAGATGTGTACAGCTCTGGATAAATGATGAGGAGAGAAGGAAAGGTAGTTTACAGGGAGAGGGAGAGGAGAGATGGGTACAGCTCTGGATAAATGATGAGGAGAGAAGGAAAGGTAGTTTACAGGGAGAGGAGAGATGGGTACAGCTCTGGATAAATGATGAGGAGAGAAGGTAGTTTACAGTCAAAGCTACCTAATCCATCTCTCTCCTTCTCCTGTCCCCTCCTTTCTCTCCTGTTTTATCTAAAAACAGCACTTCATCGAGGGAGGTGTAAACGCACTGGGGCCTCTTTCCTCCTCAGACTCACCTGGTCCCAGCTCAATCAGCCGTGGAGCAGGCAGAGGGATGGGGGTTGTGGAGGGGCGCTGAGGAATGGGCTCTCTGATGGTTAAGGAAAGGGATTGGTGACAGGTAAGGGTACAAGCAAAACATTTCTTGTACACTTTAAAGATGCAGTGCCCTTGAAAAGGCTATTATTGTTCATATCCAGATGTGACGCCCTCTGAAGTAACATGGTGACTATACAGTTCCGCTTAACAGCCCTTCTCTCAATGTTAGGTGAAATACACACAATCGTTATCCTCAGCGCCTCACATCCAGTTTCAGAGTAGCCTCAGTCAGAACCCCCTCTGATAAAGCCCAGCTACAAGTCAAATGCCAAACTCCATCATGTCTGACACGGACTCTGGCCATGCTCTCTCTGAAGTGTTGGGTAAATAATCCCCAATGACATGCAGTGGAGAGAGAGAGAGACAGAGAGAGAGAGAGAGAGAGAGAGAGAGAGAGAGAGAGACTTGGCTGTGGCTGGGCTCAGCACACAGACAAGCTGTTTAAATCCCTTCTCCCTCTGTGCCTTTATTCCCCAAATGTAATTACAGGCCTGGCGAGGCCTGGGTGTCTGGGCAGGCTGAGGCTGTAGAGAGCCCAGAGCCCTGCAGTACAGTATCAACACCAGCAGGCAGCACCCTGTTTGTCTCAGAGGGAGAAGGAGACAGGAGGCTACAGGGACATTTCCAACACCACACACTTCAAAGGCCTCATTCCTTAGCCTCTCAGACACACCAGGTTAACCCAATCCTTTCAGTGCTGCCGTGGGGCCCAGTGAGCAGACAGCACTGGCCATGCAGATAAAGGCCCAAAGAGCATCTCAGCACTGGGCTGTACTATCAGACAGCCTCCATGGAACAGAAACACCACCAGCTGCTCCCAGTAGATTTAAGACCAAAGCAAGACGCGTGTGAGGGGAGCATGGTGGTAAGGCTAATCACAGTAGGAATCCCAGTAACATTCCATGTAGAACTTCCAGATCTCTCTCTTTTAAACTAATGGCATGTGCACCTTCTTCTTGTTCTAGTCTGGCTGTATGTTCATTTTCATTTTCTATGTGCTCAACCTCAGGTTTCCTTTCCCAGTACTCAAACTAATTTCTGTTGCTCCAATTTTGCCTTTAGTTCTAAGTTCCACAGTTGCACGTCCAAGGAGTCTCCCCACCTACACGTAGCACTCTTTTCATCACTCTTTTAGGATGGACAGTTATCACACAGATGTCATAATGCTTTGCAATGATGATCAGATTCGCCTTTGTACATTGATATAGTATTTCCCAACTAGGCTTTTCCCCAAATGCTTCCAAAGACCATGGTTTTCTTTTTTTCCTGTGTGGTTATGCAACTTTCAAACTGATTTCACTAATTTTATAACCCCTGTTGGTTGTCAGCGGCAGAAAAAGTGTTGTTGGAAAACTCAAATATCTGGGCACAGTAGAGCTCCAGCGTAGGTGATTAGAGCAACTACCATACTAATGGGAAACAAGATCTTGAACGAGCCCTTATGTTACATTCCCTAAAAACTAACAAAAAATTTGGCTCAAAAAAAAGGGGGGGGAACTAACAAATAAATCACTGACATCCAGAAGGAAACAGGTGGGATTTGAGATGGGTTCTGAAAGGCATCCATGGTGTGCCTATTGGGTGCTAGCCAATCCAATATAGAAGGGTCTTAAAAAATACCCACCATGGACGCCAACTGGATTTTCCTGAGAACAGACAAACTAAAAGAAAAACCCACAACAATTTAGGATAGGGACTTGCAACAAATATGAAGCAAAACTGAACACTATATAAAGGCTTTGTTCGGCTCTTTAAAGTTGGAAGTGCTGACATCTCCTCTCCAACTGATGCACTGGGCTAGCAGGTCTTAAATACCAGTTGGGCCAGCATAGGTGAAACACAATGACTAACACGGTAATTCGACTGGGCCAGCAGGTGAAACACATCCTGACCAACCATCTCGAAATGGATCTTGAAATGGAGAGAAACAACACACATGCAACATCCCTCTCCTTCCTGGCTGGGGGGGTCCAGATTTGTGAGGAAAGGGGGGGGGGGAGTAGCGACTAGAGCAACACCTTGAGTTAGAACTGCTCCTAAACACCCCACTGTCTCCATAGACACACACAGCTGCACCGCTCAGACTACAGCACTCAGAGAAAGACACACAGAGGGTGGGGGGATAGTGGGAGAGAGAGAAAAGGAACGACAGAAGGAGACTGAGGGAGAAGGAGAGACAGAGTGTGGCGAGAGAGAGAGTGGCGAGAGAGAGAGTGAGGGGGGATATGTTTACCAAACACTCTGCAGGGACTTGTTGGAATTTAAAGGCCTGCTTTTCCTGGAATGCTTGTTGTGTTCAGGTCACGCAATGTAAGCAGAGGGATTTGCCAGTGTAGGAGGAACACTTGGCTGTGCTCAACTCTCCCCCTGTACTCTCAGCTCTGCTTAGTGAAGGAACTGCTGTCTGGGAGGAGTAGGGGAGAGATGTGATTGAGAAAACCTCTGTAGGCACTGGAAGTGCCTGTGTGCTTCAATATTGAGAAGTTTGCTCCAGGGTGAGAATGATGGAGAAAACACTAGTCTTGTTCCGGTGGGTGTATGGATGTTTGTGTGTCAGATTGGCCTCCTGTCGTTCGAGAGAGAGCAGCGTAGAAATCAGAGCCATGCTCAAGCAGTGACAAGACTAACTCGAAGTGGACAGAGTCATAATATTACACTTACAACCCAAGATGAGACAATGGTTTGAGAAGAACAAAGAAAATGAGAGAGAAGGAGAGGAGGACGGAAATGAGAAGGGAAGGGAGCGAGGGAGAGAAAGAGAGGACTAGCAGTGCAGCCAAGCCAAAACCAACATCTATTACAAGAGTCATCCCACATCTGCAACAGTGGCTGGCCCAGGACCAACCTGAGGTGGACTGGAACTATAGCCTTACTAGGTCCCGCCCACCTCCCCCATCCTCCAACCACTGAGCAGCCAACCAGATCCTACTATGTTTGGATGGGGATTGTTCTTTTGTCTGCAAATATTTGAACAGAGTTGCTCTTGGTGAGCTGGTGGAAGAAAACCCATGGATCAGTGTGCTAGTGTTTGTGTGGTGAACTATATCTTCCTACTGTATGACATACCTGTAACCACAACACACCTGTTGTAGAGGAGCTTCACAAACCTGCACACACTGGTGTGAAAAATACGCATACTTATGTTCTTCCTCTCAAGGCGCCCAAGTTTCACTCATAATTATTCTCTTTCTTAACACACGCTCACATACAAAGATAAAGCAGAAAAAGGCGTCTTTTGTCTGCTGAGCGCTGATGAAAAACTACCCACTGAGAACTTCAATCACTTCTGAGAATGAGCTTGTGTCATTAGTCCTGTCTGTCACTCTGCTGTGGCGCTGGGGGAGCAGCCATTGGCATCCTCTTTGCCTCCCCTCTACCTCCACTCTGCCTCTCTCTCTGCAAATTCTCTGTCTCCCCTCTGCTTCCCAGCCACCCTGCAAGCACAAGCCTTCCTTCCCTGGGCCTGGCTGCTCTGTAGCAGGGAAGGAGACCAGGGAGGGGCTAGGAGGGGACGGGGACGGGGACGACCAGGGAGGGAACCAGGGGGAGACACCATCCTGTTCTGGAATCTATTCTGCTCCTGGAATAATGGAGCTGTATGAGGGGTGGTGGTGTCTATGTACATAACCCCCTGAAGGCTCATCCTTTCAGACAGACAGCACGTATATACAATGAATACTGGGACATTCTGCATGTCAGTGGAGGCTGCTCAGAGGAGCAGGGGGAGGACCATCCAACACAGTGAATTTCATAAAAATTGTTAAACATTTAAAAAGTGTTATTTTTTAGATAAAAATATACTAAATATTTTCACATCACCAAATAACTGATTTATACACACTGTTTTGAAATGAAGGTCTACAGCAGCCTCAATAGCACTCTCTGGGGTAGCACCATGGTGTAGCTGGAGAACAGCTAGCTTCCGTCCTCCTCTGGGTACATTGACTTCAATACAAAACCTAGGAGGTTCATGGTTCTCACCCCTTTCCATAGACTTACACAGTAATTACGACAACTTCCAAAGGACGTCCTCCAACCTATCAAAGCTCTTGCAGCATGAACTGACCTGTTGTCCACTTAATCAAAGGATCAGAGCATGAATCTGGTACTGAAAGCATAAGCTACAGCTAGCTAGCACTGCAGTGCATCAAATGTGGTGAGTCGTTGGCTCAAAGAAAGAGAAAGACAATAGTTGAACAAATTAATTTCAAAACAAATTAAGGAGAAGAAGATGATAGAGAGAGAGCTAGCTATATTTCATTGTCTTTGTTTTCACTTTCACTTAGCTAACGCAGCTAAGCTAATTTAGCCTACTTAACATGAATATCATTCCTCTCTGTTTATCTAGCTGACTAAGGCTATCCAACACTGGAACTCTTCCAAGTCAAGGTAAGCTTTCGGTTTTCTTAATTTATATATTGTAACTGCTAAACTGCTTGCTGTACACTGTACTGCGTGATTGTAGCGGGTTTACTAACATGTTACTTCTAGTAGCTATGTTAACTTTGACGTTAAGCTAATATGGTTACAACAATGTAGGCTGTGTGTAGAGGTTAGAGGTTATGGTATGAAGGTTTGGCTTGGAAAGGCTTTTGTGTTGTGCACTGAGCATGTACAATTATACAACGAGCAAAGTGATGTTTCTGTTTGTAAGAGGCTGCTATGAAAGTGAACTGTTTGCGTGTGGTCAGGTGTATTCATTCAGCCAATTCTGTTGAAAACGTTTCTTAAACGGAAGCAAACGGAACAAAACAGGGATAAACCTACCTGAATTTGTCCAATAGAAACTCTCGTTTCCAGATGTTTTGACTAATGATTACACCCTAGATCAGCTAGATGCAGGCAACAATGTTCAAGGCAGTATTGAATGTGTCACTGTCTGTCACCTTGATTACTCCGATTTGTCTCTCGACCTACGTTATAAACGTTAATTCGTAGGCTAGGTTGGAGCAACCAGTATTATGTAGTAGTCTAAATCTATCGATGTCACATTGAGCTGGGTGAATGGAAAATGAATGACATTCATTCAATATGCTGTAATAGAAATAAGGCCATGCTCATAAAAAGAAAATTAAACAGCACCGAGTGCTACTTACACATGTGTGATATTGCCACACGCACAGAGATGCATGCACACGCACAGACCCTGCCGTAAGACCCAGAGAGCTGTCAGAAAGCAGAGGGTGGGAAGGAGGGAGGAAGGCTGGTGAGATTGGCCTCTGTGGATCCAGAGATTCTCTCATTATTAACTCCTCAGAGGATCACACACCCTAATCACACTAAGGCTCTCTGAAAGACAGAGACGTGTCCGTGCACATATCCAGAGAGGACTCGGTACCAGTACTCCTTGTACAGGTGCATCAAAGCTGGGACCGAGAGAGTGAAAAACAGCTTCTATCTCAAGGCCATCAGACTGTTAAACAGCAACCACTAACATTGAGTGGCTGCTGCCAACACACTGACTCAACTCCAGCCACTTTAATAATGGGAATTGATGGGAAATGATGTAAAATATATGACTAGCCACTTTAAACAATGCTACCTAATATAATGTTTACATACCCTACATTATTCATCTCATATGTATACGTATATACTGTACTCTATATCATCTACTGCATCTTTATGTAATACATGTATCACTAGCCACTTTAACTATGCCACTTTGTTTACATACTCATCTCATATGTATATACTGTACTCGATACCATCTACTGTATCTAGCCTATGCTGCTCTGTACCATCACTCATTTATATATCTTTAAGTACATATTCTTTATCCCCTTACACTTGTGTGTGTATAAGACAGTAGTTTTGGAATTGTTAGTTAGATTACTTGTTGGTTATTACTGCATTGTTGGAACTAGAAGCACAATCATTTCGCTACACTCGCATTAACATCTGCTAACCATGTGTATGTGACAAATAAAATTTGATTTGATTTTGTATATAGCCTCGTCATTTATTGTTACTATTTCTTTTTTATTTTCACATTAGAATTTATTTTCTTACTTTTGAACTCTGCATTGTTGGGAAAGGGCTCGTAAGTAATCATTTCATGGTAACGTCTACACCTGCTGTATTCGGCACACGTGACAAAGTAAATTAGATTTCATTTGATTTTGATTTAACTCACACACACACACACACACACACACTGTGAAAACAGGTTCTATAAACAAAAAGCTTCTTGCTAAGTGCGCGCACACACACACAAACGTGCAGCTCACTCTCATGGTGACTTTGATTTATGATACCAGAGCCATATCAGTGGCATCATCAGTACGGTGGACATTACTGCTACAAGCACAAAACAGCAATCTAAGGAGTCCCCGGTCAATGAGTGTGTGTATTTTGTGTGTGCGTCTGTGTGTGAATGGAAGTGTGTGTGTAAATGATATTTGTAATAGAGTGTGTGTTTGTAAGTGATCAGATTGTTGTGTGCAAGACAGAGCAGAAGCCATTCTTGTAGGCTTCCCATCCCCACACAAGATGGAGTATTTTCATTTCACTCACTGGGGGCCTCATATTTTCTCTTCATTTTATTGCATTCTGTTAGCATTTTCCACACAGACACATTCCACCTACACACACACAGCCATCCAAGAGTGAGAGAGAGAGGGAGGTTTGGTTTAAATACCATGCCACAGAGCCAGGAATGCTGACACTGCTGTAGCTGGGGACAAAAGCTGAAGAGACTGAAAGCGAGACAGAGACAGAGAGAGAGAAAAAAGAAACAGAGAGAGAGAGTTGAAGGAGCTGGTGTGCATACAGTTAGGGCTGCTATAGGCAAACCTGGGAACAGTAATTCCCCTCTATGGTTATTATGTCAGGGAGTCTTGCGCAAGACCATTTTCTCACCCTGCAAAAATGCAGTCTCCCCAGTCCCTTAGTGTGCAGCAGCTATATATAATGCACACATCAAACGCTACGAGCTGCTCTGACCTCACTTTCTGGGAGCCCAGCGGATTCCTCATACTACCGGAGAGTGTTTCACACAGGACCCATCTCACATACACAATTCACCTCCACCAAACCTTCTGAATTCCACTCTCTCTCCAAAGAGAAACTCATCACATGCTAACAGAAAGAGGAGGAGAGCAACAGAGTACTGAGTTTGGTGAAAACCTTGACTTGGCTGTTGAAGAAGTAGAGAGAGACAGAGAGAGAGACAGAGAGAAAGAGAGAGAGGGAGAGAGAAGGGGTGGATAGGATGGATAGTCATTAGCCTATACCCCTCAAACTCAACTCTGGAACTTGAAGCCAGTTCCACTGTATTTTCCCATTGTTCTCCTCTAATCAGAGACTGCTTTAGACCTGGGACACCAGGTGTGTGCAATTAATGATCAGGTAGAACAGAAAACCAGCAGGCTGCGGACCTCATTGGGTAAGAGTTGAATACCCCTGGCCTATACTATATCCCGTTTCAGAGAGGAAGTGGGAGCAGAGAAGGAAGTGCACACAAATCAGCAGTGAGAAGAGAAATGCACTCCCTTGTCTGCTGTACTGCAATCTGGACTCTGTCCACCGTGCTGTGTTTCTCTAACACATTAACCTTATCACTGGCCCAGCCGGGTCATTTCAAAGCCATTGGAGTGCCTTTATGCATCACTATAGTGACTGGCTCTAAAGGGGAGACCCTGGTTGTTGCAGGGTTGGAACCATTCTTTGGCCACGTCCAGAATCAATAACCATTTAAACACAGACACGGTGATAATCAAGGCTAGTAATTGTTCCAATGTGTAAAATCAGGGCTAGAATAGAGCAGTGCCCAGAGGACATCATTTATTTTCTGCATTGGCCGTCCCTGACCTCTGAACCTTGCTCCTAATCACCAATTAGCATGCAGCTTTCAGATTTCAGGCTGAATCGACGGAAGCTACAGGGTCTAGCCTAACAACAACACACACAACTCTACTACTCCACAGGACACACTGAATATGCCAATACTCCAAACTGACAGGTGTTGGGAATATGTTCGATAGTATCTGTTGAGTATAACCCAGGATGTCCCTTGTCAAAACATCTTGTGGGAACAGACCTGGTGACATGACTCATTTGCCAAGTTAATAGATGTAGTCTTGTTTCGCACGTCAAATCAAATCTCCCCAGTTCAGTAATATGAGTTTCTGTGTTAGTGTGTATTCAAGGAGCCATTTCACACTGCTGGGCTAGAAATAGTTCTTACACCAGCTGACCCTAGCCCTCTCCCCTGAGACAGCAATACACAGTAAACACACATCTCTGCACACAGTATACACACGCACACACCCGTATGCTCTTCTTCTTCCTCCCTCTCTCCCTTTATACCTCCCTCCCTCCTGTCTCTCCCTCTACTGTTCCCTGTCTTCTCCCCCTCCCATACTCCTCTCTTCTACTTTCTTCCTTCATTAAAATGGACTTCCTAAAGCCTCCATTCGTCTTGCTGACAGCTCCACTATCGATCGGCCTGGAGAGAAAGGATGCAGTTCCAGGGCTCTAAATGGCTCTCTGGCCAGCCTGGAAGATGGCTGGATGTATGCCGAAGGGAGGCGAGGAGGAGGGGAATAAATGGGCGAGCTGGAGAAACCAACCACGTTCTCACGCCAGCTATACCTTAGGGTGGGAGGTCTCCTATCACCCTGTACTCTACTGTAGATACCTGATTCACTTTGAAAGCCCTGAAATCCTGTTGCACTGTAGCTGACCAGCAAAACTACATAGACGTGTTTCATCATTAAGTTATGGACACAGCGCCATCAGCCTATACGTTTTAGAGGCGAAGACACCAAGGGGGATCAGGCAGTGTCACAAAATCAAACTGATAATCATTGGAGAGATCAATTAAGCACCGAGGTACAGAGCTAGGAGATTAGAAACCTCAGGACTTGTTCCATTGGGTCACAGTGAAGTGGCACCCCTACAAGTCCCTGGCATACATGCTATAATACACTCCAATTATTAAACTGGGCCCAGAAAGTCTGGCAGACTGTAAAAACTACACTGAGAACATAAGCAACACATGGGAGAGCAGGTTTCAATTGGCCACGCTGACACACAATTCATTTCAATCAAACCCATCTGAAGTAGCTTTCCGCTGGCTGACGTCTTTAATGGGCCTCCATCCCTTATCGTCAGCTGTTATCAAGGGAAGATGAGTTGGCACATTCCCTCTTCATCCCTCTCTCCCTCCATCCTTCCCGGGTGACACAAATTCTTCTGCCAAGATTGATGATTGGACATTTGATTTTCCTAATGATTAAAATATCTGCAGTCGCTGCCCTGCCGTAGAACCCCCACAGACTGAGTTTCACCCCCCTGCCTAAACCAACCCTCCCACCCCTCCTCAGATGAACGCTATGAATGTATCGGGGTTGTCATCTATAATCATAGAGCGCAGCACAACACCGCCAGTCAGCAGGAGGGAGTCTCCCGGGAACGTGTCACTGTTTATTTGTTCTCTAATCTGTCCCTCTGAATTGCCATTGATTGCAGTAGCTAGGGAGAGAAAAACAGACAAGGTGTAATATTCAAGACAAATTACTCGACTTCCCAGTTGCGAAGAGCAGTTCAATCTACATAAGGCCAGATAGTGGTTAGAGACAGGCAATGTTCAAAAAAAAAGGTTGTTAGCATTAACCAACGACCTTTGACTCCCCGGTATCGACACTGTGATCAGTAAATATCTCAGCCTCTACTACAGTATTCGGACTCAGCTGCTCTATGTAGCAGCCCATTCAAACAGCACGGCCATATACAGTATAGAATCCTAGAGTCGTGGAATGTACTGATGCTTTCTAGGGGGCATCATAAGGTAAAGAGAGAGTCTGAGGATCTGTCAACTGGAGAGAGAAGTGAAAAGGGGAGAGAAATGGGTGGGAAAAAGAGAGAGAGAGAGACAGGGGAAGTAGACGGAAGGACATGTGAGGTAGCTGAGGGAGGGAGTGTGGGAAAGAGAAAGGGAGTGTGAACTAGTGGAGAAAAATAGGAAATAGGGAAGGAGGGGAGAAATGGAGCATGGGGCAGAGAGGAGAGAAGAGGAGAAGAGAGGAAGGAGAGAGGATGGAGGGCTAAGGCTGTGGCGATGCAGAGTGCAGAGAGCAGTAGTCAATATGACAGCACTCATTCATCTCTCTGACAGCACTCCAAGTGCTCCACTAGGGAGACACATCGCTGCATCACCTACAATGCAGCAAATGCAGAGCACACACTCACAAACACAAATACGCCTTTACCAACCCTCCACTTTACAACACACAACACCCCCCCCCCCCCCACACACACACACACACGTTTGTTTACCTATCCTTGTGTGGACCAAACAACTGATTCCCATTCAAAATCCTATTTTCCTAACACCCAACCCTTAAACTTAACCACAAACCTAACCATAACTCCTAACCCCTAATCCTAATTCTAACCCCAATTGTAACCCTAAACTTAACCCCGAAACCTAAAATAGCCTTTTTCCTTGTGGCAAAAATATCCCACAAGGATAGTAAAACCAGACACACACACACACGCACACGCACACACACACAGTATTTTCCAGGGAGCCTTCCCCAAGACTACATTTTGGGTCAATAGTATCTTGGGGTGGGGCAAAATCAGTAAATACACCATTACACCGTAACCTACTAACTCACAAAACACAGCCACAGGCCATGACACACACACACACACACACACACACACACACACATGCTAATTAGATAAGGCTGTGCGCTGAAACAATCAAATTAAGAGCAATGCATCTTGCAGTAGCAGCCTGAAGCAAGATGGCTCATACCAACCTGCCTGCACTGTGGACAATGGGACAAATCACCTGACAATCTGACATACATTCACCTCCACAATCCATGCAAACCACATTCCTTTAGTCCATTTAGTGATTGCTATTGTGAGATACTTTACTGTCTGATGCTGAGGCTTATAGACTTCACACACACACACATCCCTGTTTCCCTCTCCTGGCTGGTCATGGCCCATTGGCTGTTTTCAGACGTACATTTTCCATGATTCACGGCTGAGTGCGTCGGTGTAGAACAGTTCTGACTCACCGAGCCCAGGAAAGGAGAGACAGGCTGGCTGTGTGTCGTTACAGCACACCAGGATAGATGGACCACATGCAGGTTAGAGTGGCTGCTACACTACCACCACCAGGGGCTGAGACGAGGAAAGACTCTTCTTTATGTGGAGCTAGGCTAATGGCTGTGGTGGTAAGTAAGCATTTCACTGTTAGTCTACACCTGTTGTTTACGAAGCATATGATGAATACAATTTGATTTGACTTGGTGTGGTCTTGCTAGACCCATACACAGGGGCTGTGGGTCTGGGCTGTTCTATGACATCTGTGGATACAAGGAGAAAGAAAGGTACTTGCACTAATTTGGCTTGACACCCTTTTCCCCAATCCCCTCGTCCCCCTCCTCCCCTTCTCCCCAAGCTGGGCTAGCTCATACTCTATAAATGAACCCCCTAATGATCCCCAAATCTTCCTTCTCAATCAGCAGAGGAGGTGTGGGGAGCGAGGAGAGGGGAGGATGGGATCCTCCTATTAGAGCAGGGCCCCATAAAGGCAGCTGAGGCACCAGGCCCCTAATGATTCCTTAATGATCCTCCTCCTCAGCTGTAGCGCTGACAAACCCTGACTAACCCTGACCCCAGGAACACCCACCAGGCCCCCCACGCTAGTTTAGTTAGTGGAAATTCCTTTCAGCAGATCAAGCAAGGGAAACGGCAGAGTAGACAAACAAAGACAGAGAGGTAGGAGGAGAAGAGTTGTGGTATAGGAGCAGTTAGACCTCTAGACCCCAATGCTCTCCCCTCTACCCAACCTCTTTAGCTGGGTTTCTGATTTCCATTGCAAGCCTGCAATGGGTTGGGGGAGCCAGCAGCAGAAGAATAGCATTTTAACATCACAGGGTAACGTAATTACAGAGTGTACCATCGCCAGCCTGCCTCAGTTTCTCCTAAATACTCACACCCCAAATTAGGGGTTACCTCACTCAAGCTAAACCTACTATTTAAGACGAGGACGTCACATGCAAACACAGGAGAGGAGAGGCAGATTAGTTTTACCAGCAGTTTATCAGGAGAATGACATGAAGCTGTTCAGTCAGACGGTTGCTATTAAGAACCAGAGTAGACCAGGTGGGGCCACATTAACCTACTGTATGGAAGGACTTGGCAGGGCCACATATGGCTGGATAAAGGAGAGTATGTTTATGTTATATGTCCAGCATATCTGACAGCTGAAAATCTGCTAAAGATATTTCCAAAGTCTGCGAGTAAAACATTTTTGTTTTTAATTCTGTGGTACAGTATGACCTCACAGGCTTGGACTGCAGCTCAGAGTGAGTCACGGTCGCGGATGACAGAACACTGCACTCCAGGAGCCATTCCCAGGTTCCCCCTCTCCTCTCATAGATAACACCAGCAGCTTTCCCCCTCACCTTTTAAACCACCCATCCCACTCTCACTGTCCTTCCATGTATTTGTCCCTCTCTAACACAACCACAAGGTACATCCACATAACCAATTATACCATCATCCATTCCCTTCAAGATATTCCATCTTTAAGAGCAGTAACCATTTGAAAACATAGGAAAGCTGTGTGGCTTGCGGAATTTATTTATCCAAAACAGAGACGTTGGTCACGACCATACTCTAGAGTAAGTGGAAAGTGAATAACTCATAATGGCCGGTGTAGTGGTCATAAGCAATATGTGTGATTAAGGCCAGTGACTAGGCCAACTGTAGAAATGAGGAGTGGTGGACCATCAGTCTGGCAGGCAGCAGCAGAGTCCGGGCCTTGCATGGCAGAGCATTAGGAGATGAAAGAGAGGCCATGCGTTGCGCCTCTACTGATAAAAACAGGATCCAATTACTGCCTGTGATTAATGGAGAACGCTCCCAGGAAGATCTCTGTCTTCTGTCTCTCTCTGCTCCTCCATCACAGGACACAGCCAGGCTACTCTGCACTGCGCTGGGGGATAGGCCAATAGTAGTGCTACTATATTAATGTTGTAGTAAGATCTCTGTCTCCTGTCTCTCTCTGGTCCTCCATCACAGGACACAGCCAGGCTACTCTGCACTGCGCTGGGGGATAGGCCAATAGTAGTGCTACTATATTAATGTTGTAGTAAGATCTCTGTCTCCTGTCTCTCTCTGCTCCTCTATCACAGGACACAGCCAGGCTACTCTGCACTGCGCTGGGGGATAGGCCAATAGTAGTGCTACTATATTAATGTTGTAGTAAGATCTCTGTCTCCTGTCTCTCTCTGCTCCTCCATCACAGGACACAGCCAGGCTACTCTGCACTGCGCTGGGGGATAGGCCAATAGTAGTGCTACTATATTAATGTTGTAGTAAGATCTCTGTCTCCTGTCTCTCTCTGCTCCTCTATCACAGGACACAGCCAGGCTACTCTGCACTGCGCTGGGGGATAGGCCAATAGTAGTGCTACTATATTAATGTTGTAGGAAGATCTCTGTCTCCTGTCTCTCTCTGGTCCTCCATCACAGGACACAGCCAGGCTACTCTGCACTGCGCTGGGGGATAGGCCAATAGTAGTGCTACTATATTAATGTTGTAGTAAGATCTCTGTCTCCTGTCTCTCTCTGCTCCTCCATCACAGGACACAGCCAGGCTACTCTGCACTGCGCTGGGGGATAGGCCAATAGTAGTGCTACTATATTAATGTTGTAGTAAGATCTCTGTCTCCTGTCTCTCTCTGCTCCTCCATCACAGGACACAGCCAGGCTACTCTGCACTGCGCTGGGGATAGGCCAATAGTAGTGCTACTATATTAATGTTGTAGTAAGATCTCTGTCTCCTGTCTCTCTCTGCTCCTCCATCACAGGACACAGCCAGGCTACTCTGCACTGCGCTGGGGGATAGGCCAATAGTAGTGCTACTATATTAATGTTGTAGTAAGATCTCTGTCTCCTGTCTCTCTCTGCTCCTCCATCACAGGACACAGCCAGGCTACTCTGCACTGCGCTGGGGGATAGGCCAATAGTAGTGCTACTATATTAATGTTGTAGTAAGATCTCTGTCTCCTGTCTCTCTCTGCTCCTCCATCACAGGACACAGCCAGGCTACTCTGCACTGCACTGGGGGATAGGCCAATAGTAGTGCTACTATATTAATGTTGTAGTAAGATCTCTGTCTCCTGTCTCTCTCTGCTCCTCTATCACAGGACACAGCCAGGCTACTCTGCACTGCGCTGGGGGATAGGCCAATAGTAGTGCTACTATATTAATGTTGTAGTAAGATCTCTGTCTCCTGTCTCTCTCTGCTCCTCCATCACAGGACACAGCCAGGCTACTCTGCACTGCACTGGGGGATAGGCCAATAGTAGTGCTACTATATTAATGTTGTAGTAAGATCTCTGTCTCCTGTCTCTCTCTGCTCCTCCATCACAGGACACAGCCAGGCTACTCTGCACTGCACTGGGGGATAGGCCAATAGTAGTGCTACTATATTAATGTTGTAGTAAGATCTCTGTCTCCTGTCTCTCTCTGCTCCTCCATCACAGGACACAGCCAGGCTACTCTGCACTGCACTGTACTGTACTGCACTGCTCTGTACTGCACTGTCCTGCACTGTACTGCACTGGGTGGAAGGCTAGTAGTAGTTACACTGGAGTAACACATGGATAGACAAGCGGTATAATGTGTGTGTGAGAACACCACCTATTCTGGGGAATTGCTACCTGCATTGAGGTAAAGGGCATAATTACTAATAAAGTGCTAAGATGGAGGTTTATGTACTGTATGTGTGAGCCAGTGGAGGTTCCTCAGAGGAGGAAGGGGAGGACCATCCTACTCAGTGAATTTCATGAAAATTAAAACAGTGAAACAATAGTGAAAGTTATCCTTTTTAGATAAAAGTATACAACATATATTAATGTCAACAAATAACAGATTTAAACACACTGTTTTACAATGTAGATCTACAGTAGCCTCAACAGCACTCTCTGGGGTAGCACCATGGTGTAACTGGAGGACAGTTATTGACTTCAATACAAAGCTAAGGAGGCTCATGGTTCTCACCCCCTTCCATATGCTTACACAGCAATTAGGAAGACTTCCGGAGGATGTCCTCCAATCCACCAGAGATCTTGCAGCATGAACTGACATGTTGTCTTTCAATCAAAGGATCAGAGAATGAATATAGTACTGAAAGTAGAAGCTACAGCTAGCTAGCACTGCGGTGCATAAAGTGGGTTGAGTAGTTGACTCAAAGCAGCAGAGAGAGACAGAGATGTTTTTTCTTAGTTTACCTTTCACTTACTTAGCTAGCTAAGGCAGCTAATTTAGCCTACTCAACAACCTGACTCAAACAGATGAATGCTATTTATGTTAGCTAGCTGGCTAAGGTTATCCAACAAAGCAACTCTTTCAACTCAAGGTAAGCTTGAGGTTTTAACTGTTAAACTGCTTGCTCTACACTGTACTGCTTGATTGTACACAAGGATTCCGGGTTTACTAATACGTTATAGTAGTAGTTGTAGTAGTTGTAGTAGTTGTAGTAGTTTGTTGACTATGACGTTAGCTAATATGGTGATAACGATGTAGGCTGTGTAGCGGTTAGTGGCTATTGTATGAGTCACGCCCTGATCTGTTTCATCTGTCATTGTGCTTGTCTCCACACCCTCCAGGTTTCACCCATCTTCCCCACTTATCCTCTGGGTATTTATACCTGTGTTTTCTGTCTGTCTGTGCCAGTTCGTCTTGCTTGTCAAGCTTACCTGTGTTTGTCATCTTAGCTCCTGCTTTTCCCTAGTCTCTCTTTTTCTCGCCCTCCTGGTTTTTGACCCTTGTCTGTCCTGACTCTGAGCCCGCCCGTCTGACCACTCTGCCTGTCCCTAACGCTGGGCCTGCCTGCTGTCCTGTATCTTTGCTCCTACTCTGGATTAATGAACTCTGCCTGACCCTGCCTGCCGTCCTGTATCTTTGCTCCTACGCTGGATTATCAACCCCTGCCTGCCTTGACCTGTCGTTTGCCTGCCCCTGTTGTTACAATAAACATTGTTACTTCACACAGTCCGCACTTTGGTCTACCTTGATAACAGTCCCTGACTGACCCAGCAGACTTGGACCAGCCCCGCTACCATTGGTAGGCACAAGGAGTTGCTTCGCGGTCTGATGGAAGGGTTTCAGGATGTGGCCAAAAGTCACAACCTAGCCTTGAATGCATTGTGGGAGCAATTCCATGGATTGCCTACTAGGCAGCCTACCACGACAGTAACCTCCCAGCCCCTCTGTTACCCGGCTGGTAGCAGCGCCGTCACCCCGGTTTCCTGGGAACCGCATTTACCTCCCCCGGAGCGCTACAATGGAGATTCCCAAATCTGCCGGGCCTTTCTCTCCCAGTGCTCCCTCATTTCCGAGCTGCAACCTTCTTCGTTCCCTACGAAGATAGCGTACAATATTACGCTGATGTCTGGGAGGGCATTCGCCTGGGCCATGGGGTGTGGGAACAACAATCCGCCATCTACCTCAGTCTGGAGGTATTCGTGGCGGAGGTGAGAAAAGTTGAGTCAGCCACCAATTGTGCAAGTTCTCCCACCTAAAAAGATGAGAGAGGCTTGTAATTTTCATCATAGGCACACTTAAACAATGACAGAAAAAAAGAGAAAAAAAAAGACAAAGAATGCTGAGTTGCATCCAAAGAACACCATGCCTACTGTGAAGCATGGGGGTGGAAACATCTTGCTTTATGGCTGTTTTTCTGCAAAGGGACCAGGACGACTGATCCGTGTAAAGGAAAGAATGAATGGGGCCATGTATCGTGAGATTTTGAGTGAAAACCTCCTTCCATCAATAAGGGCATTGAAGATGAAACATGGCTGGGTCTTTCAGCATGACAATGATCCCAAACTCACTGCCCGGGCAACGAAGGAGTAGCTTCGTAAGAAGCATTTCAAGGTCCTGGAGTGGCCTAGCCAGTCTCCAGATCTCAACCCCATAGAAAATCTTTGGAGGGAGTTGAAAGTCTGTGTTGCCCAGCAACAGCCCCAAAACATCACTGCTCTAGAGGAGATCTGCATGGAGGAATGGGCCAAAATACCAGCAACAGTGTGTGAAAACCTTGTGAATACTTACAGAAAACATTTGACCTCTGTCACTGCCAACAAAAGGGGATATAACAAAGTATTGAGATAAACTTTTGTTATTGACCAAATACTTATTTTCCACCATAATTTGCAAATAAATTCATTAAAAATCCTACAATGTGATTTTCTGGATTTTTTTTCTCTAATTTTGTCTGTCATAGTTGAAGTGTATCTATGATGAAAATTACAGGCCTCTCATCTTTTTAAGTGGGAGAACTTGCACAATTGGTGGCTGACTAAATACTTTTTTGCCCCACTGTAATTGTTAAATTATGAGCCTAGTTGGTTTAGCCACGGAAAAAGCGGGAACCTTCTCGCTAGCCATGATTGGCTGAGATAATGGATGGGCTGGATATGCCGGGAGATGAGTTTGGATTGGTCTGCCATGTAGCATGCTCCTATCTATAATGTGAGCTGCTCAGTATGTGTTGATAGTCCTTTCTACTACAGCGTTTTTGAAAAACATAACATTAGCAATCGAGAACTCCAAAAGTTTTGCTAATTTTCTTAACAACATTGATGCCCTGAATTTAGCATATAGGATGCACAGTTGAAGTTTACATCCACCATAGCCAAATACATTTCATCTCAGTTTTTCAAAAATCCTGACATTTAATCCCAGTAGAAATTCCCTGTTTTAGGTCAGTTAGGATCACCACTTTATTTTCAGAATAATAGTAGAGAGAATTATTTATTTCATCTTATATTTCATCACATTCCCAGTGGGTCAGAAGTTTACATACACTCAATTAGTATTGTGTAGCATCGCTTTTAAATTGTTTAACTTGGGTCAAACGTTTTGGGTAGACTTCCAAAAGATTCCCACAATAAGTTGGGTGAATTTTGGCCCATTCCTCCTGGCAGAGCTGGTGTAACTGAGTCAGGTTAGTAGGCCTCCTTGCTCACACACACTATTTCAGTTCTGCCCACAAATGTAGGATGGAGGTCAGGGCTTTGTGATGGCCACTCCAATACCTTGACTTTGTTGTCCTTAAACTATTTTGCCACAACTTTGGAAGTATGCTTGGGGTCATTGTCCATTTGGAAGATCCATTTGCGACCAAGCTTTAACTTCCTGTCTGATGTCTTGAGATGTTGCTTCAATATATCATGATGCCATCTATTTTGTGAAGTGCACCAGTCCCTCCTGCAGCAAAGCACCCCCACAACTTGATGCTGCCACCCCCGTGCTTCACAGTTGGGATGGTGTTGTTTGGCTTGCAAGCCTCCCCCTTTTCCTCCAAACATAACAATGGTCATTATGGCCAAACAGTTATATTTTTGTTTCATCAGACCAGAGGACATTTCTCCAAAAAGTATGATCTTGTTCCCATGTGCAGATGTAAACCGTAGTCTGGCTTTTTTATGGCGGTTTTGGAGCAGTGGCTTCTTCGTTGGTGAGCAGCCTTTCAGGTTATGTCGATATAGGACTCGTTTTACTGTGTTTATAGATACTTTTGTACCTGTTTCCTCCATTATCTTCACAAGGTCCTTTGCTGTTGCTCTGGGATTGATTTGCACTTTTTGCACCAAAGTACGTTCATCTCTAGGAGACAGAACGCGTCTCCTTCATGAGCGGAATGAAGGATGCGTGGTCCCATGGTGTTTATACTTGCATACTATTGTTTGAACAGATGAACGTGGTACCTTCAGGCATTTGGAAATGGCTCCCAAGGATGAACCAGACTTGTGAAGGTCTACAATTGTTTTTCTGAGGTCCTGGCTGATTTCTTCTGATTTTACCATGATGTCAAGCAAATAGGCACTGCGTTTGAAGGTAGGCCCTGAAATACATCCACAAGTACACCTCCAATTGACTCAAATTATGTCAATTAGCCTATCAGAAGCTTCTAAAGCCATGACATAATTTTCTGGAATTTTCCAAGCTGTTTAATCTGTTTGGGATAGGGGGCAGCATTTTCACGTTTGGATGAAAAGCGTGCCCAGAGTAAACTGCCTGCTAATCAGTCCCAGTTGCATATTATTAGTGGATCTGGATAGAAAACACTCTGACGTTTCTGAAACTGTTTGATTGATGTCTGTGAGTATAACAGAACTCATATGGCAGGCAAAAACCTGAGAAGAAATCCAACCAGGAAGTGGGAAATCTGAGGTTTGTAGTTTTTCAAGTCTTTGCCTATCCAAGATACAGTGTAAATATGGTCCGATTGCACTTCCTAAGGCTTCCACTAGATGTCAACAGTCTTTAGAACCTTGTTTTAGGCTTCTACTGTGAAGAAGGAGAGAATGAGCTCAGTCAGGCGCGCACCCATGAGAGGTAGCTGTGTTCCATTGTATTTCTAAAGTCAAAGGAATTCTCCAGTTGAAACATTATTGAAGCATTATGATAAAAACATCATAAAGATTGATTCTATACATCGTTTGACATGTTTCTACGAACTGTAACGGAACTTTTTGACTTTTCGTCTGGACTGCGAGTCGTGATTTTGGATTTGTGAACTAAACGCTCAAACAAAAAGGAGGAATTTGGACATAAATTATGGATTTATTGAACAAAACAAACATTTATTGTGGAAGTAGGATTCCTGGGAGTGCATTATGATGAAGATCATCAAAGGTAAGTGAACAATGCTACCTTATATAATGTTACTTACCCTACATTATTCATCTCATATGCATACGTATATACTGTACTCTATATCATCGACTGCATTCTTATGTAATACATGTATCACTAGCCACTTTAACTATGCCACTTTGTTTACATACTCATCTCATATGTATATACTGTACTCGATACCATCTACTGTATCTTGCCTATGCTGCTCTGTACCATCACTCATTCATATATCTTTATGTACATATTCTTTATCCCCTTACACTGTGTATAAGACAGTAGTTTAGGAATTGTTAGTTAGATTACTTGTTGGTTATTACTGCATTGTCGGAACTAGAAGCACAAGCATTTCGCTACACTCGCATTAACATCTGCTAACCATGTGTATGTGACAAATAAAATTTGATTTGATTTTTTTTTTTTTGCTATTTCTGACTTCTGTTGACTCCACAACATGGTGGGTATCTGTATGGCTTGTTTTTGTGTCTGAGCGCCGTACTCAGATTATTGCATGGTGTGCTTTTTCCGTAAAGTTTTTTTGAAATCTGACACAGCGGTTGCATTAACTTCTTATGGCTGCAGGGGCAGTATTGAGTAGCTTGGATAAAAGTTGCCGAGAGGTGCCCAGAGTAAACGGCCTGCTCCTCAGTCCCAGTTGCTTATATACAGTGCCTTGCGAAAGTATTCGGCCCCCTTGAACTTTGCGACCTTTTGCCACACTTCATGATTGTGTCCCACTTGTTGTTGATTCTTCACAAAAAAATACAGTTTTATATCTTTATGTTTGAAGCCTGAAATGTGGCAAAAGGTCGCAAAGTTCAATGGGGCCGAATACTTTCGCAAGGCGCTGTATGCATATTATTAGTAGTATTGGATAGAAAACACTCTGAAGTTTCTAAAACTGTTTGAATGATGTCTGAGTATAACAGAACTCATATGGCAGGCAAAAACCTGAGAAGAAATCCAAACAGGAAGTGGGAAATCTGAGGTTGGTCAATTTTCAACCCAGTCCCTATTGAATACACAGTGGGATATTGGTTATGTTGCATTTCCTAAGGCTTCCACTCGATGTCAATCGTCTTTAGAAACTTGAATGAGGCTTCTACTGTGATGTGGGGCCGGATGATAATTCTTTGAGTCAGTAGTCTGGCAGAGAGCCAGGTCCTGGTCATGCGCATTTCACATGATAGCGACCAGCGTTCCATGGCTTTTCTACAGACAATGGAATTCTCCGGTTGGAACGTTATTGAAGATTTATGATAAAAACATCCTAAAGATTGATTCTATTCTTAGTTTGAAATGTTTCTACGACCTGTAATATAACTTTTTGAAGTTTTCGTCCGACGTTCAGCTGGACCTGCACTAGCATTTGGATTTGTGTACTAAACGCCCTAGAAAAAGTAGCTACTTGGACATAAATAATGGACATTATCGAACAAATCCAACATTCATTATGGAACTAGGATTCCTGGGAGTGCATTCTGATGAAGATCATCAAAGGTAAGGGAATATTTATAATGTTATTTCTGATATCTGTTGACTCCAACATGGTGGATACATTTTTTTCTTTTTCTGAGCGTGACGTTTTTTTGAAATCCGACACAGCCTTTCCTTAAGGAAAGGTATATCTACATTTCCATGTCTAACAATTGTATTTTCATCGACATTTATAATGAGTATTTCTGTAAAATGATGTGGCTCTCTGCAATATCAACGGATGTTTTTGGAACTAGTGAACGAAACGCGCCAATGTATACTGAGATTGTTTTATATAAATATGAACTTTGTCAAACAAAACATACATGTATAACATGAAGTCCTATGAGTGTAATTTGATGAAGATCATCAAAGGTTAGTGATTAATTTGATCTCTATTTCTGCTTTTTGTGACTCCTCTCTTTGGCTGGAAAAATGGCTGTGTTTTTCTGTTACTAGGTACTGACCTAAACATAATCAATTGGTGTGCTTTCGTCGTAAAGCATTTTTAAAATCGGACACTGTGGTGGGATTAACAACAAGTTTATCTTTAAAATGGTGTAAAATACTTGTATGTTTGAGGAATTTTAATTTTGAGATTTCTGTTGTTTGAATTTGGCGCCCTGCACTTTCACTGGCTGTTGTCGTATCGAACTCGATAGTGGGATTTCAGCCGTAAGAAGTTAAAGGCACAGTCAACTTAGTGTATGTAAACTTCTGACCCACTGGAATTGTGACACAGTGGATTAGAAGTGAAATTGTTGGAAAAATGACTTGAGTCATGCACAAAGTAGATGTCCTAAACGATTTGCCAAAACTATAGTTTGTTAACAAGAAATGTGTGGAGTGGTTGAAAAACAAGTTTTAATGACTCCATCCTAAGTGTATGTAAACTTCCAACTTCAACTGTAGGTCAAGGAACAGATCAAATCTATTTTTACCTGGAGTTCTTTTTCTAGCTCTTAGTCTCTATTTGTATCAAATGTAAAAAATACCATTTCAAATGTTGCTACATAGGACCAAATCCAGGCGGTGGGTTACATAAGCTGTAATTGAAGTAAGACCATGCTCATAAAAAAAGTTGTCCTCTCTAATCTTAAACGGCACCGACAGCCACTGGTGGGAGCGCCCCTTACTCTCTCTCCTTCACACTCTTCACGGTCTCTGCTGGAACTTCAATGAGCAGCAGCACAACATCCTGTGTCCAGGTTGGCCTTTAGGAAGTGACCTCACCTCCTCTAAGGCCAGATAATACTTTGACATCAGAAAGCAAAACACTAGCTGGGCTAGCTACAGTAATGAGGTATCCGTTCCCTCCGTGAGCCCCCAGTGTTCTGCTCTGCTCTCTGAGGGAGGCCAGGTGGTGTGACACACATGTGACTGATTAGGGGACCAGGGGCTGAGGTCCAGAGGTGCCAGGGGGGGATGTCCTGTAGGAGGCAGCAGCCATTAGCAGCATGTGATGACCTAGTCAAGGCCCTGGAATAGTCTTTACATAACACCTCAGACACAGCTCACATAACTTGTACTGGCCCACTTCTAAAAGTACTGTTAGTGTGTGGTGGGAAGGTGAGGGGATGTCCCCTCTCAGAAGAAGTGAATGTGAAAGTATTGTATAAGAATGGGTCAGTATTATTCAACATGTAAGGTGTACGTACGGGCTGTGTGCTAAACCAAAGGGGGGATAGAGGGATGAGAGGTGTCCTTAACAGCCAGTCAGGTGGCAGCTTGGTGTTAGTAGGAGGATCTAGATATGATTAGGAAGGGTGGGGGCTTTCATAGTAATCCTTCCTGTCTGACTGAGAAGGCAGGGTTGTAGGGCACGGAAACACACACACACGCATGGAAACACACACACACACACTCATTAAAAGCTACCATCTGGTCAGCCAATTACTGCCAGTGCCTAATATGTTTTTTTTTATTTCACCTTTATTTAACCAGGTAGGCTAGTTGAGAACAAGTTCTCATTTACAATTGTGATCTGGCCAAGATAAAGCAAAGCAGTTCGACACAAAACAGAGTTAAACATGGATTAAACAAACATACAGTCAATATCACAACAGAAACAAGTCTATATACAGTGTGTGCAAATGTAGTAAGATTAGGGAGGTAAGGCAATAAATAGGCCATAGTGGCGAAATAATTACACTTTAGCAATTAAACACTGGAGTGATAGATGTGCAGAAGATGAATGTGCAAGTAGAGATACTGTGGTGCAAAGCAGCAACTAAAAAAACAACAGTATGGGGATGAGGTAGTTGGATGGGCTATTTACAGATGGGCTATGTACAGGTGCAGTGATCTGTGAGCTGCCCTGACAGCTGGTGCTTAAGGTTAGAGAGGGAGATATAAGACTCTAGCTTCAGTGATTTTTGCAATTTGTTCCAGTCATTGGCAGCAGAGAACTGGAAGGAAAGGCATCCAAAGGAGGAATTGGCTTTGGGGGTGACCAGTGAAATATACCTGCTGGGTGCTGCTATGGTGACCAGTGAGCTGAGTTAAGGCGGGGCTTTATCTAGCAAAAACTTGTAGATGACCTGGAGCCAGTGGGTTTGGCGACGAATATGAAGCGAGGGCCAGCCAATGAGGGCATACAGGCTGCAGTGGTGGGTGGTATATGGGGCTTTGGTGACAAAACTGATGGCACTGTGATAGACTGCAACCAATTTGCTGAGTAGAGTGTTGGAGGCTATTTTGTAAATGACATCGCCGAAGTCAAGGATCGGTAGGATGGTCAGTTTTAATGTGAACTGGGTATTGAGACCCCCAAATTAAACACAGACCCCCATTACTCCTTACCTTATCCACAAGCACACTCAAATACAGCTCACCCTAACACTACTGTAACTTAACCTGTGTGCATGACATACTGTACGTAGGTCTAGGCCTTCCACTGATGGCTGTGGTCTTTGTGTGAGAGATGTGAGGGGCCTTTGGCAGTTAGCTGTAGCTTTGTTTCTCCTTGTGTGGTTATGTCTGGACTGTATAAACGTCCTCTGATATCTGCGAAAACAAACAGTTGAAGCGGCTGGGGAGGTGCTGGAGGGGAGGAGATGAGGGGAGCAGTGGGACGGGGGAAGCAGGGAGAGATGATAGGAGCAGTGGGACGGGGGAAGCAGGGAGGTGCTGGGGGATGGACACAGGGGAAGCAGGGAGAAGCAAGGGCATTCTTCTCTCTGGGCTGGAACGAGCACCCCCCACAATCACCACAGAGGTCAGGCAGAAGATCTCTCTCTCTCTCTTATATATATATATATATATCTCCAAACAGCTTAATCAGTCTAAATGGCATTCCTAAAGCAACATATGTTGCCAAAGCTGAATCATGTACAGGATAACTGAATCATGTACAGGATAAATATCTCTATAATATCTGCATAAACGTTTTGCATTGATAACGAGGAGCACCAGCTGTTACTAATGGCCCTCCCATTGGTCTCTCCACCTCTCTATCCCTCGCCTTGTCACCTTCACTTGTTCTCCTAGCCCACTTCTCATCCCTCTCCCTCTCTCTCTGACAGGAGTACCAGCAACAGAGCCTTCCCGCTCTTCAGTCTTACCCTTCAGTCACCCTCTGAACGACCAAGACAGAGGAGAAGATGCTGGACACATCACTATGACAACCACTAACAGAAACAGAAAAGAAATCACTAGCCATCCATCCCCCATATGACCTCACCCCTCCTATAGCAGAAGAGTTAACTGCCTTGTTCAGGAGGAAAATGACAGGTTTTTACCTTGTCAGCTCGGGGATTTGAACAATTAACCTTTCACTTACTGTTACAGTTACAGTTACTAGTAGAATGCAAAAGATGCCATTTCAAAAGTGGATGGTGCATAATCAGTTGTCCTCTTGTACTGTCAGTCATTGCATACCTCAGAGAGCTATTTAGAAATTTCCAGATCAAAACAGTTTTTTTTAGCCCATAGATGTTTTTGTAAAGTTCGTGTCATGCAAATATCACATGAATACACATTAGACATGGCAAAATGTGTAGAATTGCAGGAAATAAGCTTTAAATCTGCAAATGTTCTCTCCCCCAACAAGAGGGGTGTGAACAATTTGTGTCATGAACAGTGTTTGTGCCCATAGAAATAGACAATGCTGGAAGGGGGGGCCTGAGTGAAAGGGGGCCTGAGTGAAAGGGGTTTGGGAACCCCTGATAAGAGGACACATCTTCGCCTCATGAGTGGGATGTGGCCATGTGTGTCTCAGTCTCTTACCTCCCTGTCCTTGAGCTTCATAGCCAGGACCAGCTGGTGGCGGTGGTTGGTCAGGGCTTCGCGGTAATTCCCCTTGGAGAAGAATGCTGAGCCCAGGTTGCCATGGGCACGGCATTCACCTGTTTGGTCACCTGGAGCAGAGGAGGAAAGGGAGGAAAAAGGACATGTCACTCCAGGACAGTTTAGGACAATGGACAGTGTTCTCCATACAAAATCATCTGAGAACATAATCAATACTTTGTAAGCATCTGTATACTTGTTTGTTTATCACTCAGGTTATATACAGTATAACAGGAAAACCACTACTAAATGTGCTGTAATTCAGTGTAGATTTACAGGGCAGTCATGGTCCTCCACCATCTAAGAGCAGTGATGCGTTGGATCTCCTTGACACTGACATCCCATTACGTCCTTAAATGGAGTACTGGGTGTTCTAAGCTGCTGTACAGACAGAGCTCCACAGTAGAAGTAGACCTGCTAGACCTGACCTCCGGGCCCTAGTGGGGTGAGAGTTGGAGAAGGGGAGGCCTTATTACATCTGCCTGATAGACAGGCCCCCCCATACAGAGCCATAGAGCCAGGCTCTCTACCTAAAAACCACAGCGCTCTGCTCCATCCAGACCCTTATCTCCTGCTGCTCTGCTATACACTGCCCACTTATGTGTCAAACTGTGTGGGGTCAGGAGAGTCAGACAATCTGGGCTGCCTTACACACACAGTAACTCAGGACCAGATAGAGACACACCAATACACACAGATACGAACATAAATAAACAGACAGAAACACACACACAAACATGCACCCCTGTGGTCTCACCTAGTGTCTTGGAAACCTCCAGGTCTTGCTGCATGTATCCGGTGCTCTTCTCTGCATTGCCCAGGGACCAGTGGGCACTGCTGAGGGCTGAGAAGACGGAGCCACGCAGCTTGAGGCTGCAGGTACCGATCTTTAACGCGGCCTCCAGGACCACCACGGATGCGGTGTGGTGGGCCGCCGTCAGCAGCTCCTGACCAATCACTGACACCACCACGAATGGACTCTTGTCCAGCTTCATCTTCTGCAGTTGCTGGTAGGTGGGTTCTAGGGACTCTATGTGGAGGGAGGGAGGGAGGGGAGAGGAGGGGGTTAGGGATGATCATGATGGGGGCTACTGGACTCATTCAGATAGCTTTTTGGTATTTCTTTCAGTTTCATGGAATACAAGGTTTTCCATACTGCAGCTCACGAACAATGACTATACTGCTTAGGTAAATTACTGTACACTAGTCACGTTGATTGGTTCACCAGAATATCTTGTAAGATGGAAAATCTTAATAGCTCCATATAAACTCATCCCAGTCCTCAGTGCATCAAGTTAAGTCTGACACAACTACTGTATAATCGTGTAACCAACGATTACGGATGAAAAGCATCATGAAAATAAAATAACCGTCATAACTGTTTTGATATACAGTACCAGTCAAAAGTTGACACAACAACTCATTCAAGGGTTTTTCTTTATATTTACTGTTTTCTACATTGTATAATAATAGTGACAACATCAAAACTATGAAATAGAACAGATGGATACATGTAGTAACCAAAAAAGTGTTAAACAATTCAAAATATATTTTATATTTGAGATTCTTCAAAGTAGCCTCCCTTTGCCTTGCTTTGTACACTCTTGGCATTCTCTCAACCAGATTCACTTGGACTGCTTTTCCAACAGTCTTGAAGGAGATCCCACATATGCTTAGCAACTGTTGGCTGCTTTTCCTTCACTCTGCGGTCCAACTCATCCCAAACCATCTTAATTGGGTTAAGGTCAGATGATTGTGGAGGCCAGGTCATCTGATGCAGCACTCCATCACTTTCCTTCTTGGTCAAATAGCCCTTACACAGCTGGTTAAGTGTGCCTTGAATTCTAAACAAATCACAGACAGTGTTACCAGCAGAACACCCCCACACTATCACACCTCCTCCTCCATGCTTCACGGTGGGAACTACACATGCGGAGATCCTCCATCCACCTCAACCAGCTTCATGAGGTAGTCACCTGGAATGCATTTGAATTAACAGGTGTGACTTGTTTAATGTTAATTTGTGTAATTTCTTTCCTTATTAATGCATTTGATTCAATCAGTTGTGTTGTGACAAGGTAGGCGTGGTATACAGAAGACAGCCCTATTTGGCAAAAGTCCATATTATGGCAAAACAGCTAAAATAAGCAAAGAGAATCAACAGTCGATCATTACTTTAAGACATGAAGGTAAGTCAATGCGGAAAATTTTAAGAACTTTGAACGTTTCTTTAAGTGCAGTCGCAAAAACCATCAAGCATTATGATGAAATTGGCTCTCACGAAGACCGCCACAGGGAAGACCCAGAGTTTCCTCTGCTGCAGAGGATAAGTTCATTAGAGTTACCAGCCTCAGAAATTGCAGCCAAAATAAATGCTTCACAGAGTTCAAGTAACAGACACATCTCAACATCAACTGTTCAGAGGAGACTGCGTGAATCAGGCCTTCATGGTCAAATTGCTGCAAAGAAACCACTACTTATGGACACCAATAAGAAGAATAGACTTGCTTGAGCCAAGAAACACGAGCAATGAACATTAGACCTGTGGAAATCTGTCCTTTGGTTTTTGAGTCCAAATTTGAGACACAGAGGCTGAGGACACAGAGGCTGTGTAAGGGCTATTTAACCTCTTACATCTATGGGTGCGCTATTTCACTATTGGATAAAAAAACATGTGCCGTTTTAAGCGCAGTATTTTGTCACAAAAATATGCTCGACTATGCATATAATTGACAGCTTTGGAAAGAGAACACTCTGACGTTTCCAAAGATATTGTCTGTGAGTGCCCCAGAACTGATGCTACAGGCGAAACCAAGATGGAACTTCAAACAGGAAATGAGCAGGATTTTTGAGGCTCTGTTTTTCATTGTCTCCTTATATGGCTGTGAATGCGCAAGAAATGAGCCTGCCCGATCTATCGTTTCCCCAAGGTGTCTGCAGCATTGTGACGTATTTGTAGGCATATCATTGGAAGATTGACCATAAGAGACTACATTTGCCAGGTGTCCGCCCGGTGTCCTCCGTCGAAATCTTCAGCTGCACGTCTTTTTCCAAGCAATTCAGAGGAGAAAGTAGACATCCACGAATAATATATCAATGAAGAGATATGTGAAAAACACCTCGAGTATTGATTCTAAACAGCGTTTGCCGTGTTTCAGTCGATATTATGGAGTTAATTTGGAAAACAGTTCGCCGTTTTGATGACTGAATTTCCGTTTTTTTTGGTACCCAAACGTGATGTACAAAATGGAGCGATTTCTCCTACACAAAGAATCTTTCAGGAAAAACTGAACATTTGCTATGTAACTGAGAGTCTCCTCATTGAAAACATCCGAAGTTCTTCAAAGGTAAATGATTTTATTTGAATCCCTTTCTGTTTTTTGTGCAAATGTTGCCCGCTAAATGCTTCGCTAGCTATCAATACTCTTACACAAATGCTTGTTTTGCTATGGTTCAAAAGCATATTTTGAAAATCTGAGATGACAGTGTTAAGAAAAGGCTAAGCTTGAGAGCTAGCACATTCATTTCATTTCATTTGCGATTTTCATAAATAGTTAACGTTACGTTATGCTAATGAGCTTGAGGCTATAACTGGATACAGGTTTTTTTCATAGCCAAACGTGAACAAAACGGAGCGATTTGTCCTACACAAATAATATTTTTTTGAAAAACTGAACATTTGCTATCTAACTGAGAGTCTCCTCATTGAAAACATCTGAAGTTCTTCAAAGTTAAATGATTTTATTTGAATGGTTTTCTTGTTTTTGTGAAAATGTTGCTGGCTGAATTCTAGGCTTATAGCTATGCTAGCTATCAATACTCTTACACAAATGCTTGTGTAGATATGGTTGAAAAGCATATTTTGAAAATCTGAGATGACAGTGTTGTTAACAAAAGTCTAAGCTTGAGAGCAAATATATTTATTTCATTTCATTTGCGATTTTCATGAATAGTTAACGTTGCGTTATGCTAATGAGCTTGAGGCTATAAATAGGATCCCGGATCCGGGATTGCTCGACGCAAGAAGTTAACCAAGAAGGAGAGTGATGGAGTGCTGCATCAGATGCCCTGGCCTTCAAAATCACCTGACCTCAACCCAATTCAACCTGATTACTGCTTACAAGCAAAAACTAAAGCAGGAAGTACAAGTGACTCAATACAGAAGTGGTCAGATGACGCGGATGCTACACTTCAGGACTGTTTTGCTAGCACAGACATGGAATATGTTCCGGGATTCATCCAAAGGCATTGAGGAGTATACCACCTCAGTCAACACCGGCTTCATCAATAAGTGCATCGATGATGTCATCCCCACAGTGACCATATGTACATTTCCCAACCAGAAGCCATGAATTACAAGCAACATCCGCACCGAGCTAAAGGCTAGAGCTACAGCATTAAAGGAGCTGGACACTATTCCGGACGCTTATAAGAAATCCTGCTATGCCCTCAAACGAACCATCAAACAGGCAAAGCATAAATACAGGACTAAGATTGAATGCTACTACACCGGCTCTGACACTCGTCAGATGTGGCAGGGCTTAAAAACTATTACGGACTACAAAATCTAACCCAGCCGTGAGCTGCCCAGTGACGAGAGCCTATCAGACGAGCTAAATGCCTTTTATGCTCGCTTTGAGGTGAGAAATACTGAAGCATGTATGAGAGCACCAGCTGTTCCGGACGACTGTGTGATCATGCTCTCCATAGCCGATGTGAACAAGACCTTTTAACACGTCAACATTCACAAAGCCGCGGGGCCAGACAGATTACCAGGACGTGTACTCAAAGCATGCGCGGACTAGTTGCCAAGAGTCTTCACTGACATTTTCAACCTCTCCCTGGCCGAGTCTGTAATACCTACATGTTTCAAACAGACCACCATAGTCCCTGTGCCCAAGATAGCGAAGGTAAACTTCCTAAATGATTACCGCCTGTAGCACTCTCGTCGATAACCATGAAGTGCTTTGAAAGGCTGTGGTCATGGCTCACAACACCATAATGCCAGAAACCCTAAACCAACTCCAATTAGCATTCCTCCCAACAGATCCACAGATGACGCAATCTCAATCGCACTCCACACTGGACAAAAGGAACACCTATGTGAGAATGCTGTTCATTGACTACAGCTCAGCGTTCAACACCATAGTTCCCACAAAGCTCATCACTAAGATAAGGACCCTGGGACTAAACACCTCCCTCTGCAACTGGATCCTTGACTTCCTGACGGGCCGCCCCCAGGTGGTGAGGGTAGGTAGCAACACATCTGCCACGCTGATCCTCAACACTGGAGCTCCCCTTGCAAGCCTCCCCCTTTTTCCTCCAAACATAACGATGGTCATTATGGCCAAACAGTTATATTTTTGTTTCATCAGACCAGAGGACATTTCTCCAAAAAGTACGATCTTTGTCCCCATATGCAGTTGCAAACCATAGCCTGGCTTTTTTTATGGCAGTTCTGGAGCAGTGGCTTCTTCCTTGCTGAGCGGCCTTTCAGGTTATGTCGATATAGGACTCGTTTTACTGTGGATATATACTTTTGTACCTGTTTCCTCCAGCATCTTCATAAGGTCCTTTGCTGTTGCTCTGGGATTGATTTGCACTTTTCGCACCAAAGTACATTCATCTCTAGGAGACAGAACGCGTCTCCTTCCTGAGCGGAATGACGGCTGCGTGGTCCCATGGTGTTTATACTTGTGTACTATTGTTTGTACAGATGGACCTGGTACCTTCAGGCATTTTGAAATTGCTCCCAAGGATGAACCAGACTTGTGGAGGTTTACAATTTTTTTCTGAGGACTTGGCTGATTCCTTTTGATTTCCCCATGATGTCAAGCAAAGTGGCACTGATTTTGGAAGTAGGCCTTGAAATACATCCACAGGTACACATCCACTTGACTCAAATGATGTCAATTAGCCTATCAGAAGCTTCTAAAGCCATGACATTATTTTATGTACTTTTGCAAGCTGTTTAAAGGTACAGTCAACTTAGTGTATGAACACTTCTGACCCACTGGAATTGTGATACAGTGAATTACAAGTTAAATAATCTGTCTGTAAACAACTGTTGGAAAAATGACTTGTGCCATGCACAAAGTAGATGTCCTAACTTGCCAAAACTATAGTTTGTTAACAGGAAATTTGTGGAGTGGTTGAAGAACAAGTTTTAATGACTCCAAACTAAGTGTATGTAAACTTCCAACTTCAACTCTATTTGTTTTTTTCTTCTGTGTGCAGCGAACAGCTGACTGAAGACATGACGGCTTGGCATTCGTATGGTTGAGTCCATTTCAGCGGTAACATGGACTCTTTACAACATGATTAAACTTTATTGCGCCTTGCTGAAACAAGCAAGTGTTGTAGCAGACGAGTTGCCTCTTTAGTTGCCCAGGCAACGCCCCCTCCCTGCAGCAGAAGCACATGCAGTCAGGAGCGGAGGAGAGAAGAAAATATGTGTCTAATATATTTTTGGCTGACCAATAACAGTCATCCAAAATTCCATGACTGTCACATCTACTGTGTTTCAGGGAGCGCAATCAGTGTGTCTTTTGTTGGCTAAATGAGCTGAGCTTGTCTGAGTGATTGCTTTAGAACATGGATTTCACTGACAACAAGACAAGCATATGAATACACCATTCACAGGTACCACTATTATTGGCAATTTAATACAGGGCCATTTCAAAGACCACTAAAAAAAAGCAGCACAGTGAAATTATATTTCTATGTTCTCTTCATTTTTTCATTCGATGTTGCAGTTTGAGAGAGAAAAGAAAAGCCTGAGTGGGTTTTGAGGGCCGGTGAGTGTTAAGAGTGATGCTGAACATGCTGCTGTAACACACAGGGGAGAGAGGCAGAGGAATGCAGAGCAGAGAGGAGACACACAAGGTGACCTTTGGGAAGGCTGAAAATGCACACAATACTATAAATCAACTGTGGGCAACACAAGGTTTGGGATCCACAGCCCCTCCAGATTACTGACAGTACCTGCCAGCCAGCCTGCCAGCCAGCCCGCCAGACAGCAAATTGGGAGACTGGACAGGGGTGACATCCTGAGTGTGAATGTGTGTGTGCGCGTACCTGCCTGTGTGTGTGTGCTGTATGTATGAGTGTGTGTACTGTATATGTGAGTGCAAGTGTGTGAACATGAGGGGGAATATGAAATATACCTGTGCCCCTTCTGCAAATATTTTGAGCAGAGTTGCAGTTAATTAGGTCAACTCCTCCCCCACAGAGGTTTTTCTGTAATGTACCTACCTGTGTCTGCAGTCATATGTACTGTATGCCTGCTACTGTATCAGTCATGCCCATGCACTTAAAGACCATGACACTCATTGATTCAGACAAACACTTACAAACAACAAAATACACATGAACATGATCTGAATAGCCTGGTGGTAGTAGCAAGCCACCCAGACTGAAACTAATATTCACCACACACAAACAAAATGATCCACGTCTATGGTCTTCACAGAAGCATTCAAAAATATAATTGATGATGCTATTTCAAGTGCATCCAAATGCATCACTTGTGTTCCAGCGGTTGGTAGAATGTAACGCTAGCAGAAACACTGTGCATATCATATCCATTCATAGCTGGTAATTGTATTCAAAGTGATACACAGAGTAGTGTCATAAATCAAACATTGCTATCTCTCTCTGTCTCTCTCTCCGTCTCTCTTTTTCTCTCTCTCTCCGTCACGGTCTTATTCTCTCTCTTTCCCAAGTCCAAGCTCCAGAGTTTCAGCGACAGGGCCTTCTCCGGGGATGATCCAAGGCTCTGGAACTCCTTCCCTCCAGCCATCCATGACTCTGAATCCATCACCATCTTTTAGTCCCTCCTAAAGCCCAACCTCTTCACCTTGGCCTATCTCTAAGCCCCTCCCCACAGACACTCTCTCCCACACACGCTATCTCTATCACACACACACACACACACACACACACACACACACACACACACACACACACACACACACACACCTGCTCGCTCACTCATACACTGACACATCACATTCTTTCCTCTTCTTTAAGCGCCTCCCCCTCTCTTTGTTTCATGTTTTGTTCCATCCTGCTGTTAGACTGCCGTTGTTGGGTTTTGATATCTCGGTTTAGTTTAATTGAAAAGTCCTATATGTCCCATGTACTATTATTACCAATCCTTTTACAAACAAAGACTAAATATCATCCACATGTACATAAACAGATACAGTACATTCATATATAGTTCCTTCTCCTGCTCTCAGGCTTGGTCTCATAAAGGGGAGGCCCTGGGAGGTTGGTGACCATTACAAACCCATGTAGCGTACATTCTGTTTTCCCCTGCCTTTAAACACAACCATGACTCATTTCACCTTCCCATTTCACGAGCCGTTCTCTTCTTTGTGTCTGTGACTGTGAAGAGGCAGAGAGTTGACTGCTGAAAGGGCTAAATTCCTCCTGTACCCTTCGACTGTTTTCCTGCATCTCCATACATACTAAAAACAACATACTAAAAGTACTATATTTTCTCATCATCATAATCATTATGGTGACATTGTTTATTATGGTGACATTGTCTCTCCTCCAACCCTAAGAGCTCAGTCAGAGAACTTCAGAGCTGGTCCAAGAAAATAATAATAATAATTTTGTGGGTTCTTATATTTGTACTGTTTCACAAGTGTGTATTATACGCATGTGTGAATTTGAAATGTGTTTTTTGCATATCCCAACTCTCCTTGAGACTCCCTCGGAGATTGGGGTCATGGCCAGGGTCAACCATTATCAACGGCGACACTGGAGCAATTAGGGTTAAGTGCATTGCTCAAACGCACATCAACAGATGTTTCATCTTATCAGCTTGGGGATTCAAACTAGCAACCTTTCGGTTACTGGCCCAGCACTCTAAACACGAGGCTACCTGCGGCCCAAGTTCACGGGACAAACAGAACAGAAGAGAGCAAAGCCCATTCACTCTCAACACTGACTACTGATTGGGCTTGATTTCTCTCATTTCATTTCACACAGCGATATTCACCGCAGGAAAAAAATATGCATCAAAACCTTGATATCTGAGGAGTTTGAAGCTGAAAATGATCATAGGCAGCAGAGAAGAGAGCCGGGTATATAGAGGGTTCTGAGAGCAGTTTCCCCTCCTTTGAAAGCTCTTTGTTGTGGGAAACACAAAGGCGTAGAGTACAGTTGAATTCTGGACTCATGGAAAATCTTTCAGATCTATACGAGGAGGAGAGAGGGAACTAACGTCTGTGTTGCATCGTGTGGGGAAAATTGTTTGGCAAAGCCACAGTGACAATGTGAGAATGTACTATTGTTATACTAAAGTAAACACAAACATTGGTGATGGTGTGCTTCAGGGGAATTTCATACACACTTTTTGTCTCCTTGAAGACAAAGGACTTGAATATATTTTCTTACTTTCATTATTTCTGTGCTTTGTTCACTGTTTGAATGAGCACACCTTTATCTGTCTCGCTACGCCCAATGACTAAACATGTGAAGAAAAACATTCAAGTGATTTTGAAGACTAAACAAATGTATGTGTTGTCCTGAAAACAACAAGTAGCTACTTGACTACAGGTTGGATGTATATCATCAGTATCCACATGGTTCTGTTCATCTTCTTCATTACACTTCAACTCTGTATGTAACTAGCTGGGGCAAAAGTTTAGTAAGACCCTAGCGACACCAAACTCCAAGCGAGGGGAAAATTAAATGAGTGGATTTGGTAATCCCCAGGTAATCCTGGGAGGGGTGTGTTACACGGACGATAAGACGGGCTGGCAGCAACACACCATCTACGACTTCAGCGAGAGAAAGCAACGCTTTCCTACCTTTTCCTTATCACAGGGTTTTGGCTGCACAACACTGATTATCCTCCCTGTTTGCTGGCGTAACGCTGATTATCTTCCCCTATGCCAGGAGCCCCTCTGAGAGGATCATTGCTCTTAATCCCCCGACCTAGCCCCCCCCTAACAAACCTTGGACTGGCTCCCTCCCTCCGTTGCTAGCTGCTTCCCTCCCTGGCACCATGGGAAACGTGGTAAACAATGAAGAGATTAAAAAGCCTGGGCCAAGAGCTTCTCCTATTCTACTGAGAGAGAGGCCCAGTCAGCTCCATGGTGTATAGTGTTGGGCCCACTCTCAAGTCCTTTTGCTGTTAGGCTTCCAGTGACGAGGGTTATGGAATCAATGTACCTCAGGTGGGGTTTTCACTCAGTGCTTGTTTTTTCCATGTATTCAGATACAGCCTTTCGCTAACAGGGATTGACAGAGGTGCTCCATGCAGCCTAAAACACAATGGCTCCTCTCTGAACAGAACAGAAGACAGACATGTGGATCCACTCTCTCTGATCTCTCTCACACATCATGGAGCAGGGAAGTCAGAGTTTACTGAAAGGCCTGGATATTAAGCTACTTGGAGTTGGAAAATAGGCTTCATCAAGGGCAGACAAGGGCTGTGTTGTTGGATGTTTATTATGATAAATAAGTATCTTTCTGATCAACCTAACTGATAATCAGTCAGACAGACAGACAGACAGACAGACAGACAGATAGACAGACAAGTGAATACAGATATACAGTGTAAAGACATACAGTAGTCACTCTGACAGACAGCTAGAGTCACACTGACACATTAATTGACTGACGAGGATGGAGATTAGCAACATTTAGACCGTTAGAAAGACAGAGGAAAACAAAGAGAGATAGTAAGACAGAAGTTTTACCTCGTAGTGGGGACTTCATGGCAGCCTCCACCATGCCAACCAGTAGCTGCAGGCTCTTGGGGTCTTGGGCCAGCCCCGAGGCGAAGGCGGCCAATGCGTCGGCATGGCGACCAAGGTACTGAAGGGCAACACCCTGTCGGAAGTATGCCTGTGGAAAGGAGAGAGAGAGAGGGAGAGGGAAGGACAGGGAGTTAGACCCAATCAAATCATGAGAAAACAAAAAGATAATTACTTAACACATTGGAAAGAATTAACAAAAACACTGAGCAAACTAGAATGCTATTTGGCACTAAACAGAGAGTACACAGTGGCAGAATACCTGACCACTGTGACTGACCCAAAATGTAAGAAATCTTTGACGATGTACAGACTCAGTGAGCATAGTCTTGCTATTGAGAAAGGCCGCCCTAGACAGACCTGGCTCTCAAGAGAAGACAGGCTATGTGCCCACTGCCCACAAATGATCTGGAAACTGAGCTGCACTTCCTAACATCCTGCCAAATGTAGGACCATATTAGAGACACGTATTTCCCTCAGATTACACAAACCCACAAAGAATTAGAGAACAAACTCAATTTTGATAAACTCCCATATTTATTGGAAGAAATACCACAGTATGCAATCACAGCAGCAAGATTTGTGACCTGTTGCCACAAGAAAAGGACAACCAGTGAAGAACAAAAACCATTGTAAATACAACCTATATTTATGTTGATTTATTTTCCCGTTGGTACTTTAACTATTTGCACATCATCACAACACTGTATATAGACATAATATGACATTTGCAATGTCTTTATTCTTTTTGGAACTTTTGTGAGTGGAATGTTTACTGTATATTTTGTATTGTTTATTTATCTGTTTACTTGCTTTGGCAATGTAAACATGTGTTTCCTATGTCAACAAAGCCCTTAAATTGAAATTGAATTGAGAGTGAGAAGTCACTACTGCAGTCTAGCTTCACAGCATGGGGCTGCAAACAAACACATTACCAGACACTCATTTAACGCCACTTGCATTTTTTTTCTTCACATGAGCAGTTTTCAGAGTACATGGCACCACTCACCTTTGTATTCCCATAATAGAGCAATGACTGTGTTTCCTGTACTTGTTAATTGGATTATACATTTTACATAAATGCACATGATACAGTACACACTCATCGGTTGCAGTTCTCAAGAGCATGCCATTGTTTTCTATTCACACAAATGGTTTTGCTTTGCAGTGGGTATCGTCTGCGCTCAAGTGCAGAGTAAAGGGATTTCTATTAGATTCCGTTGAAAGAGCTTAGAGAGGGAGAGAGAGCTAGTCTACATAATGGAGTTACTTTATAGCATCATAAAAGGATAGCCATAAATAATCCAGACTCTCCATGTTATTTCTCACAGTTTTGCTATAATGACATACAGTACGTGTACTACCACCCTGAATCTGCCATGGCCGATTTGTCGACATCTGGGCCTTTCAATAGTGTGGAGTCCTCGAGTAGAATTCCTCCTCTTCCACCAGTTTGTTCCCACTGCTCTCAGATAGCCAGTCAGTCACATGGTGGTTGAAGTGTGATTTAACAGCAGTGAAAGGCACAGATCACGTGGCCACAGCCATATCTGATACTGACACTCTACAATGTTTGGGAACATTTAAGAAATGGATTTTGTGTGTGGGGGGGGGGGCAAAACAAATACAATGTCCATTACCCAAAACCAATAGTATAATAAAGAGAACCAATATTTCACCAATAGGTTTCCAATGACAGCAGCCTCTCCCCTATCTATGTGTAGCTTGTAGAGACAGAGCTGTTTCCTGGCCTGCCTGTCTGTCTCTATCAGTCTCCATCTATGTTTGTGTCCCAAGGCTGTTCTGAGACCAATCCTAGTTACAAAACTGAACAGAACCCTGCTCTGCTCAGCTCAGCTCCATGCCCTGAGTAAGCACTGCAGCCCAGCTCACAGCCTACTCCAGCCAAATCATTAAATCCACCCGCAGATCTGGGATGATATAAACAATGCAAAAGTTACACTAAAGTGTTCCCTTCTGAATAGCTGAGGAATGCTCAACTCCGTTCTCTTATTTCGAGGCAGAGTTGAGTTTTGATAATTGCTCGTGTGATTTGATAGCAACAACATTGAGTCACCATCAGTCGATATTTGAAAAATGTCAATTCTGAAAATTCTCAACCGTACCTATGTTTGTTCTGTACAACTTGTTCAACTGGAGACGTACTGGCCTTGACGCACTACGCAAGCTGAGGTCCAATTGGAACAAGTGTATTCGAGCTGAGTTGAGCAACACACATTTGGAAAAGAAAGTTGGTGGTTGTAATCAATCAAAGTTTTTATTAAAATTATGAATTTCTGTACGCCTATGTAGATATTCCATAAAAAATCTGCCGTTTCCAGCTACAATAGTAATTTACAACATTAACAATGTCTACATTGTATTTCTGATCAATTTGATGTGATTTTAATGGACAAAAAAATAGATTTTCTTTAAAAAACTAACATTTCTAAGTGACCCCAAACTTTTGAACAGTAGTGTAAATGAGAGCATTTCATTTCAATAAATTAGCAAATATTTCTAAAAACATGTTCTTCACTTTATGGGGTATTGTTAGCAGATGTTAATGTGAGTGTAGCGAAATGCTTGTGCTTCTAGTTCCGAAGGTAATATGCAGTAATATCTAACAAGTAATCTAACAAATTCGCAACAACTAACTTATACAACTACCTTAAAGAGATGGAATAAGAATATGTCCATATAAATATATGGATGGTCGTGCGGCATAGGCAAGATGCAATAGATGGTATGAAATACAGTATACACATATGAGATGAGTAATGTAGTATATGTAAACATTAAAGTGCCATTATTTAAAGTGACTAGTGATACCTTTATTAAATCCATTTATTAAAGTGGCCAGTGATTTCGGTCTGTATGTTGGCAGCAGCCTCTCTATGTTAGTGGTGGCTGTTTAACGGTCTGATGGACTTGAAATAGAAGCTGTTTTTCAGTCTCTCGGGCCCAGCTTTGATGCACCTGTACTGACCTCACCTTCTGGATGATAGCAGGGTGAACAGGCAGTGGCTCGGGTGGTTATTGACCTTGACGATCTTTAGGCCTTCCTGTGACATTGGGTGCTGTAGGTGTCCTGAGGGCAGGTAGTTTACCCCCGGTGATGCGTTGTGCAGACAGCACCACCCTCTGGAGAGCCTTGCAGATGAGGACGGTGCAGTTGCCGTATCAGGCGGTGATACAGCCCGACAGGATGCTCTCGATTGTGCATCTGTAAAGGTTTGTGAGTGTTTTTGGTGACAAGCCAAATTTCTTCAGCCTACTGAGTTTGAAGAGGCGCTATCGCACCTTCTTCGCTATGCTGTCTGTGAGGGTGGACCATTTCAGTTTGTCCGTGCTGTGTACACCGAGGAACTTAAAACTTTCCACGTTCTCCACTGCTGTCCCGTCGATATGGATAGGGGGGTGCTCCCTCTGTTGTTTCCTGAAGTCCACAATCATCTCCTTTGTTTTGTTGACGTTGAGTGTGAGGTTATTTTCCTGACACCACACTCCAAGGGCCCTCACCTCCTCCCTGTAGGCTGTCTCGTCATTGTTGGTAATCAAGCCCACGACTGTTGTGTCATCTGCAAACTTGTTGATTGAGTAGGAGGCGTGCATGGACACGCAGTCATGGGTGAACAGGGAGTACAGGAGGGGGCTAAGCACGCACACTTGTGGGGCCCCTGTGTTGAGGATCAGCAAAGTGGAGATATTGTTTCCTACCTTCACCACCTGGGGGTGGCCCGTCAAAAAGTCCAGGACCCAATTACACAGGGCGGGGTTGAGACCCAGGGCCGTAAATTTAATGAGGTGCTTGGAGGGTACTATGGTGTTGAATGCTGAGCTGTAGTCAATGAACAGCATTCTTATATATTCCTCTTGTCCAGATGGGTTAGGGCAGTGGGAAGTGTGACGGCGATTGCATCGTCTTGAGACCTGTTGGGGCGGTATGCAAACTGAAGTAGATCTAGGGTATCAGGTAAGGTGGAGGTGATATGATCCTTGACTATTCACTAAAAGCACTTCATGATGACAGAAGTGAGTGCAGTTAGTTCAGTTATCTTTGCCTTCTTCGGTACAGGAACAATGGTGGCCATCTTGAAGCATGTGGAGACAGCAGACTAGGATAGCGAATGAATATGTTCGTAAACACACCCGCCAGCTGGTCTGCGCATGCTCTGAGGACACGGCTAGGGATGCCGTCTGGGCCAGCAGCCTTGCGAGGGTTAACGCGTTTAAATGTTTTACTCACTTCGGCCACAGAGGGGGGGCCCGCAGTCCTTGGTAGAGTGCCACGTCGGTGGCACTGTATTATCCTCAAAGCGGGCAAAGAAGGTGTTTAGTTTGTTTGGAAGCAAAAGTCGATGTCCGTCCGTGACGTGACTGGTTTTCTTTTTGTAGTCCTTAATTGCCTGTAGACACTGCCATATACGTCTTGTGTCTGGGCCGTTGAATTGCGACTCCATTTTGTCCCTATACTGACATTTCCCTTGTTTGATTGCCTTGTAGAGGGAATATCTACACTGTTTATATTCGGCCATATTCCCCGACCTCTTTCCATGTTTGAATGCGGTGGGTCACGCTTTCAGTTTTGTGCGAATGCCGCTGTCTATACACGGTTTCTGGTTGGGGTAGGTTTTAGTAGTCACAGTGGGTACAACATCTCCAATGCACTTCCTAATAAATTCACTCACCGAGTTGGCTTATAAATCAATGTCATTGTCTGAGGCTTCCCGGAACATTTTCCAGTCCACGTGATAAAAACAATCTTGAAGCGTGGATTCCGATTGGTCAGACCAATGACCAATGATTCTAGTCATGGGTACATTCTGTTTGAGTTTCTGCCCATAGGACGGTACTGGCAAGATGGAGTTGTGGTCGGATTTCCCGAAGGGAGGGCGGGGGAGGGCCTTGTAGCAGTAGTCTAGTGTTTTGCTCGAGTGGGTACTACAGTCAATGTGTTGGTAGAATTTAGGTAGCCTTGTTCTAAAATTAGCTTTGTTCAAATCCCCAGCTACAATAAATGCAACCTCAGGATATATGGTTTCCAGGTTACACAGAGTCCAGTGAAGTTCTTTCAGGGTCATCAAGCTATCTGCTTGGGGGGATATACACGGCTGTGACTATAATCAAAGAGATTTCCCTTGGGAGCATTTGATTGTAAGGAATTCTAGATCAGGTGAACAAAAGACTTGAGTTCCTGTATGTTGTTATTGTTACACCATGAGTCGATAATCATGAGGCATACACCCCCGCCCTTCTTCTTACCAGAGAGATGTTTGTTTCTGTTGGCGTGACGCATGAAGAAACCCGGTGGCTGTACTGACTCTGACAACATATCCCGAGTGAGCCATGCTTCTGTGAAACAGAGAATGTTACAACCTCTGATGTCTCTCTGGAAGGCAACTTGTGCCCTAACTTCGTCCACCTTGTTGTCTAGAGACTGGACATTTGCGACTAATACACTCGGAAGCGGTGGGTGTTGTGCTCGCCTTCTAAGTCTGACCAGGACGCGTTGTCTGCCTCTCCTGCGGCGACAACGTTGTTTTGGTTCAGCCTCTGGGATTAGATCCTATGTCAAGAGTGGAGGTCCAAACAAAGGATCCGCTTCGGTAAAGTCGTATTTCTGGTCATAATGTTGGTAAGTTGACGTCGCTCTTATATCCAATAGTTCTTCCTGGCTGTATGTAATAACACTTAAGATTTTCTGGGCTAACAACGTAAGAATTAATACTTAAAAAAACAAATTACTGCATAGTTTCCTAAGGATTTGAAGCGAGGTGACCATCTCTGTCGGCGCCATCTTGTTTTATGAATACTTTCTGAAGGCACTGGATATGTAATTCTAAGAGGCTAACCTGCAGCCAGTCTGGGCTACTCCCTTTCCACTGAGGATACTCTGACTGCGGTAGCTAGCAGCTAATTTGTGATTAGCATCTAAGAGGTGTTTTCATTAGTGTGCTCAAGCCTATCTCCAGCCTCTCCGCAAGCACCAGTAGGAAAGGGGAAAAGGGGAGGGGATTAGGGAAAATGAGACATGACATTAAATTTATGGAGACCCGTAATTAATTTCACTTCTATCCAAGCCGCTGTTTATTACCAATCTCTCTCTGCCCTTGTCCCCCTCTCTCTGCTTCCCCCGAGCCTGCATCACAACTCCATTGAAACATATGAGGACAGAGATTAGATTCAAAGCATTAACCTTTGTTCTAACACTGTTATTATAGGATGGGAACGAGGGCCAGTGTGCCCGCCGCTCGATGTTAATTGCATCTGGTAGCGGCTGAGGTTGAGTTTGGGCTGCTTGCCGTAGGAGCAGAGAGATGGGCTCAGAGACCTTCTGCTCCAGGAAACAACAGACATTTAAAAGTACTTTTCTCTTTGATTAAATTTACCATATAACTGCTCTTTCATTCCCCTCTGAGAGCCAAGCAATGAGAGAGAGAAACAACAAGAGGCAAAAAAAAATCAAATAATTGACATCTGCTTTATTTATTTTATTTAACCCCCCTCCTGCCCTACATATAAGTATTTAAAAACCTACACCCTTCAGAGGGCATTCAAATATTGCAAAAACAAGCATGTGCATAAATTCAAAACTCAAATAGCGACGGTGAAAGATGAGAGAATCGATGCCCCACACCGCCTTAAAATAATTATCTCTCTGCCATTAATCTCAGCAGTCAAAACACACCATGTAGGCCACACATGCACACACAGATGCTTGAACACACACACATATGAGCCTTCGCTGCTCAACAGGTCGGTTATGCAACTAGCAGGGAGAAGTTGGTGAATAAGGAGAGAGAGAGAGCATTTACTATTACGACATTTCTATTCACACTTAACTGGATATTTTCTGAAAACACATCAGCAACCACTTAGAGCTGCAGCTCAAGCGATTAGCACACCCTTCAGCTCTCAGAGAGGAGAAGCAAGGAGAGAGCATCTGTGAGGCTCCACAGCTTTGCCTTTCAAACGTATTACATAGTCACAAAGGAGAGGCAAAAGAGCATGCGTAATCACCTTACTGCCTCGCCTAGCCTTGCTTTCTCCCTATATATAGAGAGGCCAAATTGAGGATAAACACCACTGTTACCAAAGACACTTTAACTACAATACAGCGTCTAACCTAACTAACGCAAGGCGTCTTGTAAGAAATGACAACCAACGTTTCTCAACCTCTGTTTAGTGTGAAAATAAAACAACCTAAATTATTGAACCTTCCTTCCTGCCTCTTTGGCTCCTCTGTTTTCAGCTACAATGTGCTCATGATACAGAACATGTGTGGATTGACAAGAAAGGTTTGTCGTTCTTACCCCAGGGTGGATTTGCATGTGTGTGTGAGAATGAGAGAAAGAAAGAGAGAGCGAGACTAGAGAGACAGAAGGAGAACAGAGAAGAGCTATGATAAAAGCTTTTCTTGTGTTCGAACATTTTAATATTTAATGACTGCTTGTTTGAAGTACTTTTAAATATTCATATTTTTATGCTTAAGAGGAAGAGGGAAAATGATGCAAAGAAAATATATACACATACATGCTGGTAGATTGTGCTACCACACACACACACACACACACACAGCAAAGAGTAGGGCTCCTAGTTGGTGGGGTTTGACAGGAAGTTTACAGGATTACAGGATGTGTGTGTGTGTGTGTGTGTGTGTGTGTGTGTGTGTGTGTGTGTGTGTGTGTGTGTGTGTGTGTGTGTGTGTGAGCATGTGCGTGTGCGTGTGTGTGAGGGACCAACTGATAGAGAGCTCTTTATTAGCAGATTTAGGTCCTAATACCCTGGGCATCTGTCCCCCTCCCCAGTCAGCCTGGCCCTTTGACAAACCCCCCAGGGGTACTGAGACCCTATTTATTACTAGTGTGGCTGTGTGTGTGTGCGTGTGTGCGTGTGTGTGTGTTTATGCGCTAGCTAATCTTATTCAACTCTCACAGTAGTCTCTCTCAAAATGTAAGCTCTACCACCAGTACTACTTCAGCAGATACACTACATGACCAAAGGTATGTGGACACCTGCTCATCGAACATCTCATTCCAAAATCATGGTCATTAATATGGAGTTGGTTCCCCTTTGCTGCTATAACAGCTTCCACTCTATGTTAGAACATTGTTGCAGGGACTTTCTTCCATTCAGCCACAAGAGCATTAGTGACATCGGGCACCGACGTTGGGTGATTAGGCCTGGCTCGCATTCTGCGTTCCAATTCATCACAAAGGTGTTCGATGGGTCAAAATCAGGGCTCTATGCAGGCCTTTCAAGTTCTTCCACACCAATCTCAACAAACCATTTCTGTATGGACCTCGTTTTGTGCATTGGGGCATTGTCATGCTGAAACAAGAAAGGGCCTTCCCCAAACTGTTGCCACAAAGTTGGAATTACAGCATCTTTGAGAATGTCATTGTGTGGTGTAGCATTATGATTTCCGTTCACTGGAACTAAGGGGCCTAGCCCAAACCATGAAAAACAGCCCCAGACCATTATTCCTCCTCCACCAAACTTTGCAGTTGGCACTAGTGTTTATTAGTTAACACTACCGTTGACAGGTAGCATTCTCCTTGCATCCGCCAAACCCAGATGTGTCCGTCGGACTGCCATATGGTGAAGCGTGATTCATCACTCCAGAGAACACGTTTCCACTGCTCCAGAGTTCAATGGTGGCGAGCTTTACATCACTCCAGCCGATGCTTGGCATTGCGTATGGTGATCTTAGGTTAGTGAGCAGCAACTTCCAGAGGAAGTTTGGAACTCAGTAGTGAGTGTTGCAGCCAAGGACAGACAATTTCAATGTGCTACGCGCTTCAGCACTCAGCGGTCCCATTCTGTGAGCTTGTGTGGTCTACCACTTCGCGGCTGAGCCGTTGTTGCTCCTAGATGTTTCCACTTCACAATAAAAGCACTTAGAGTTGACCGGGGCAGCTCTAGCAGGGCAGAAATCTGACGAACTGACTTGTTGGAAAGGTGGCATCCTTTGGCGATGCCAAGTTGAAAGTCACTGAGCTCCTCAGTAAGGCCATTCTACTGCCAATGTTTGTCTATGGAGATTGCATGGCGGTCTACTTGATTTTTTGGACCTGTCAGCAATGGGTGTGGCTGAAATAGCCAAATCCAGGAATTTGAAGGGGTGTCCACATACTTTTGTATATATAGTGTAGATGTACACACAGAGTTTCCATTAGCCTGAAATAGCCGGCTTCTGGCAGGTAAAAAAAACGGAAAAGCCGATTAATAAAATTGGTATAGGCCAATTGTCAGAAGAAGAAAAATCCCATTATGAAATAATGCAGTTTAGCCTATTCATTGATTGAAATACCAGTCAATGTAGCGTAAGAGCTGCTGATACAGCTGAAACCGCTATTTGTTGCTGCTGGAGTGAAACATGCTTTAATAAGCCTAATCATTGGGCAACAATTCTAAAGGCAATCGCATGGGGAAAAAACAATGGCTAAGATTAAAAAAAAAAAAAAGCTAAAATGTTAATTTCTCAACTGCTAATTGTAGCTCGCTTCCCATTCGCCATTCAAGTGGCATGCTGACTGTAGGAATGGTCACCAGAGCTGTTGCCAGAGAACGGAATATTAATTTCTCTAACATAAGCCGCCTCCAACGTCATTTTAAAGAATTTGGGAGTACGTCCAACCGGCCTCACAACCACAGACCATGTGTATGGCGTTGTGTAAGCAAGCGGTTTGCCAATATCAACGTTGTGAACACAGTGCCTCATCTTGGCGGTGTGGTTATGGTATGTGCAGGCAGAAGCTATGGACAATGAACAAAATAGCATTTTATTGATGGTAAATTGAATGCACTGAAATACCGTAATGAAATCCTGAGACACATTGTGCGGCCCATTTTCTGTGACCAACAGATGCATATCTGTGTTCCCAGTCATGTGAAATCCATAGATTAGGGCCTAATGAATTTATTTAAATTGACTGGTTTCCTCATACAATATAAACTGTAACTCAGTAAAATCTTTGAAAATGTTGCATTTATATTTGTGTTCAGTTTATTAGGCCTACGAAAAGGGGAGACGCAAATGTAATATGAAGTCCATTCAACCTGGAGGAAGAAATGATTGTCCAAAAACAAAAAACGGTGTCACTGACCCAATGATAAAGACAGTGAATATATTATGCACACTCACTGGAGATATGGCCAATGTTCTCTGCTGGTGCCAATAAGAGGCTATTTTTCACTCAATTAAGTTGAGAATTTTGATAACTAAAAGACAGATCGGATTATTTTTGTTGTCTTGTCTTTACAGAAATAGCCATTTGTTTTCCAAACTATTTTTCCAAGATTGTATTTTAAAATATTTCAATATGACTGGCTGGGCCTCTCATCTTTTCACTACAGTCATAAGTCAACAATCATCTGTTGTATTTGCCGTGTGCTCTGCCCAAAATGCGGCCCTTCGACAGTAGGATATGCAAAAAAATACAAAAATAAGCTAATGAATCTCTTTGGCCAAATCATGCTTTCTGGTGAAGTGGCCTATTTTTAATGATCATATATATATTTCTGTATAGACAGAAGCAAGCTGTCTATATAATTATATTATTAGGCTATATAATTTTGGCAATTTAATTCAATTTACTTTAGGGAAAGCTTAGCTTCCCCGAGCCTTATTGACGTGTCGCGTGTGTATTCTAACATCTTCAAATTGCTCATTGGAATTTGGTAAGAACGACATACGCCGTTGCATCCGAGTTGCATGCTCTGTTAAGATGAATTTGGAGGTGAAAAAAACGCACACCTGGTTAGGTGAGGTGCTGACTAGCAGAGTAGAAGACTTGAAAAACAAAAAAGGAGCGCTGCACACGAGGAGTTCAAATGCAATCATTTATAACCAGCGTTTTGACAGCCAAGCTGACAAATAGTGCAGGTCACTAGTTTCTATAGTTTGAAAGGAAACACACAGGTGTCTGTAATCATGGCCAGTGGTGACTTGATCTTATTGGTTGATTTAGAAATGTAAATATAAAATATACAAAAGCATGAATGGATAACATATGATCATAGATAAATTTTGTTAAATAACCCGACAAACATTATTTACAATGGATAGCAAACAAAAACACAATCATCACAAGAATGGCTTCAGATCAAAGTCTACGTTGAGACCGAAGGGAGCAAGGGTCTCTAAATTATAGATCCAGTCGGCCTCTCATTTGAACAATAAATCGTCAAGGTCACCCCCTCTCCTAGGGAGGGTGACATATTTGGTGCCGATATATCAAAGGTTTTATTTATATATCTAAACCAACCAGTAGAAATCAAGCAACAGCCGACCATGATTACAGACAACTGTGTTTGTCCTTTAAAACTCTATAAATTAGTGACCTGCAGTGTTTGTCATTATACCCTGATGAAGACTGCTTGGTTGTCGAAACGTTGGTTAAAAACATATTGCATCTGAACTCCTAAAGTGTGCAGTTCTCCTTTTCTGTTAATATGAATGACCATAATCTAAATGTGATTTCTGTCATTCTGAGCACTGTGAATGGACACCCTAATCAGGTTATGCACCCTACGCATATGGGTCCGGTACATTTCTCAAATGTCTGGTAGATTAAAATGCTGCTGGCCAAATGTCTGGCACCATATTTTCTTAACGGAAAGCCTGGTACACATTCAAAATTTTGGGGTCACTTAGAAATGTCCTTGTTTTTGAAAGAAAAGCACATTTTTGGTCCATTAACATAACATCAAATTGACTTAGAAGGCCAGCATCCTGGAGTCTCTTCACTGTTGAAGTTGAGACTGGTGTTTTGAGGGTACTATTTAATGAAGCTGCCAGTTGAGGACTTGTGAGGCGTCCGTTTATCAAACTAGACATTAATTGCCTTGTCCTCTTGCTCAATTGTGCATCGGAGCCTCCCACTCCTCTTTCTATTCTGGTTAGAGACAGTTTGCGCTGTTCTGTGAAGGGAGTAGTACACAGCGTTGTACGAGATCTTCAGTTTCTTGGCAATTTTTCGCATGGAAGAGTCTTCATTTCTCAGAACAAGAATAGACTGACGAGTTTTAGAAGAAAGTTATTTGTTTCTGGACATTTTGAGCCTGTAATCGAACCCACAAATGCTGATGCTCCAGATACTCAACTAGTCTAAAGGCGGACAGTTTTATTTCTTCTTTAATCAGCATAAAAGTTTTCAGCTGTGCTAACATAATTGCAAAAGTTTTTTCTAATGATCAATTAGCCTTAAAATGATAAACTTGGATTAGCTAACACAACGTGCCATTGGAACCCAGGAGTGATGGTTGCTGATAATGGGCCTCTGTACGCCAATGTAGATATTCCTTAAAAAATCAGCCACAATAGTCATTTACAACATTAACCATGTCTACACTGTATTTCTGATCAATTTGATGTTATTTTAAATGGACAAAAAAATGCTTTTCTTTCAAAAACAAGGACATTTCTAAGTGACCCCAAACTTTTGAACAGTAATGTACATAGTTAACATACCGCCATATACACAGACACTCAACATCCTCTCTGGCCGTAACACATCTTTTTACCAATAGGTTCACAAATAGAAGCACACAGGCTGCTCATTTCATTTCACCTTCAAAAGTAGACAAGGTTGAGCTTATTTCTTATCTGTACACACCGACATGCATTCTCACAGACACATGCACACCCAGACACACAGCACAGAAATACATCACAGAAATATACCAAACTCATTCCTTATCTCAGTTCTCTCTCGCTATCTTTCTCTCTTTCTCTCATATATACACACACACACACACCCACACACCACAAGCAGGGCTTACAGGAAGTAATAGTGTAGGGCTATATTGCACTTCAGGGAGGTCAGTATCGGAGAAGCTAGTCCGATCGATGGAGGTCTTGGCCCGTATCCACAAAGCATCTCAGAAAAGGTCCTAGGAATCCTGTTAAAACCTGTCTTAAGACTAAAATAACGTACAGCTCAGAGTAGGTTTTAGGGTGATGTTAAGACACTGCCCAGACAAAGTCTCAGCCAGGTGTAAAGTCACCCCATAAAAGTTTATCTCAGCTGGTAATCAAGACAGTTTGAGGTACAGCAAACGAAAGATGGTTTTGTCGCTCGTTGACATCGTTGCAAATGATGGGGAATAACCAAATAACCAAAAACTACAGTAACAGTCCAATGTCAGATGTAATACCACAGGAGCGCTGCCTGCTGTCTCTGTTGGGCTACGGAGGCTAAATTTGAGCTATTGTCTAACACACGTCTGGAGGACGTCGGTATTTTTGTGCGGCGATTTTGCTCATAAAAAATAAATAAAAATGTATACCTTTATTTAACTAGGCAAGTCAGTTAAAAACCTCTTGGAACTCCCCATCCCGGATCCGGGATCGTGACTAAAGCCTCAGGCTCATTAGCATAACGCAACGTTAACGATTTCTGAAAATCGCAAATAAAATGAAAATAATGCGTCTGCTCTCAAGCTTAGCCTTTTCTTAACAACACTGTCATCTCAGATTTTCAAAATATGCTTTTGAACCATAGAAATTGACTAATTTGTGTAAGAGTATGCAAAGCTAGCATAGCATTTTGAGTAGCATTTAGCACGCAACATTTTCACAAAAACCAGATAACCAAATAAATAAAATCATTTACCTTTGAAGAGCTTCTGATGTTTTCAATGAGGAGACTCTCAGTTACATACCAAATGCGCAGTTTTTCCTGGAAGCGTCTGTGTGTAGGAGAAATCGTTCCGTTTTCTACATTGCGTCTGGCTACCGAAACGAACCGAAAATTCAGTCACCTACAACGTAAAACTTTTTCCGAATTAACTACATAATATCGACCGAAACATGGCAAACGTTGTTTGTAATCAATCCTCAAGGTGTTTTTTCACATATCTCTTCATTGATATATCGTTCGTGGAAGCTTGCTTTCCTCTCTGAATCGCATGGAAAAATACTGGCAGCTGACTTTTGCGCTCCAATTTCGGCGCAGGACACCGGGCGGACACCTGGTAAATGTGGTCTCTTATGGTCAATCTTCCAATGATCTGCCTACAAATACGTCACAATGCTGCAGACACCTTGGGGAAACGACAGAAAGGGTTGACTCACTCCTCTTGCATTCACAGCCATATAAGGAGACAATGGAAAACAGAGCCTCAAAAATCCTGCTCATTTCCTGGATGCCGTCTCATCTTGGTTTTGCCTGAAGCTCACGTTCTAGGGCACGCACAGAAAATATCTTGGTAGTTCTGGACACGTCAGAGTGTTTTCTTTCGAAAGCTACCAATTATATGCATAGTCGAGCATCTTTTTGTGACAAAATATTGCGCTTAAAACGGGCACGTTTTTTTATCCAATAATGAAATAGCGCCCCCATAGATGTAAGAGGTTAATAACACATTCTTATTTTCAATGATGGCCTAGGAACAGTGGGTTAACTGCCTTGTTCTGGGATATAAACATGGGTTGTTATTTTACCTGAAATGAACAAGGTCCTCTTTTAAAAAAAAAAATATTTCACCTTAACTGCCTGTTCAGGGGCAGAACGACAGATTTGTACCTAGTCAGCTCGGGGGTTTGAACTCGCAACCTTCCGATTACTCGTCCAACGCTCTAACCACTAGGCAACACCTGCCGCCCCTCTACTCTGACAATTAATCCACAGATGAAAGGGTAAAAGTTTGTTTTCTAGCAATCTCTCCTCCTTCTGGCTTCTTTTTCTTTCGACTTTATACAGCTGTTGGCAACCAAATTTAAGGTGCATTACCACTACCAACTGGAGTGTAGTTCACTCAGTTAATTTTTAGGAGCATATACGCGGGTATATGCTGCTAAAAACCAATGAGGTAACGGGAGAGTACGGGACTTGTAGCGCATTAAGCGTCACAAATAGAACCAAGTCCTATTTTAGCGCCTGGTTACGCAGACGCTCGTTGACACGCCAGAGCAGTGTGGGTGCAATGATTGAATAACATGTATGTGCAAAAAAAAATTGCAACGTGAGCAGTGTGGTCAGCATGTAATGGTTCTGGTCTGAACAAAGAGATTGCTGCCTTTCTTCCCTATGTATCTTGACTCTTGAAACTGCTAGGTGCCGTCACCTAGTTCCTAATGTGACCCAAGAATGTCACCTGTCGACCAGAGGGTCACAGGGACACAGTCATGACACAGCTGTCTGTCCATTACCTGCTTCCCAATCTAATAAAGGCACAATTCAGTATCAGTACATACATGACCTAAATTGATCAAGTGTGTGTTCACTCAGTAAACTAAACACACCAAGCAAATCCATTTCTGTTTAGAGAGCGAGAGAGAGCTCTGAGTTGTAGGAGGAAAACATACAACCAAAGGAGTCACGGCTAGAGTGTACTGCTAATGCTGTGTATGCATTAATAATGCCTCTCTGTGGTTTTTGTTCCCAGTAATGAATGGAGAGGAAGAGACCTTGAGGTGCACCACGGGTCAAGGCTGCAGTGATTTCATGTTATGTGCTGGCTGACTGGCACTGTGAGAAACATCAATGGTGCATGTTAAACAGTAACGCTAGGTGCCATACAATCTGCATGTAGGTAGACCCAGTAAAACATTTATGTTGCATTGATGAAGTCCTCCCTCGGGGAACTGTAGACTCTTGTGATTGCTGTTTCATCCCGCTCCCTTAACTAGCCCATTAGATGAGATGGGTTTAATGAGAGCAAATTCAACTGATCAGTCTTTTCAGGGATGGCTATTAAAGTGTAAATGTTTAAATTATTCAGGCTTCTTCGGCAGTGTCTCTCATAGTGGAAACGCTACAGTAGCTTCCAGGTAGAAGCCAGGGCACACTAGACACGTCAGGAAGAGAGCCATGGTAGTAGGCTAGGCTACTCTCACATGGCAATAGGCCATCGATTAGGCTGAGGCTCCCATCAAACCGTTGCAAGATTAGAAAAGGTCAGCGTCGGGTAGTTGGAATCAATGCTGAGCACTCTGTATTCACCATGTCGCCCATTATCTGGCCGGGGGAAGGGGGGAGAGTTTTAACGCTGCCTAAAAACAATGATCAAAAGACAAAGAGATTCTTCAATAGAGAAGGTCAAGCCTTGTGATCGAGGAAGTGTCACAGTGTGTACATTCAACGTGAAAGGGAAAGTGATACAGGAAGGAAAAACTGATATCGCTTATTTATCACAAGCAGATGAGACCGCAAAATGGTGACGAGCAGCGGGGTTCTGCAGTGATATGCTGCAGTGACATAATGTCACCCAGTGGTGTCCTATGGTGTGTCCTATGGTGTGACCTATGCTGTGTCCTGTGGCATATCCTATGGTGGGTCCTATGGTGTGTCCTATGGTGTGACCTATGCTGTGTCCTGTGGCATATCCTATGGTGGGTCCTATGGTGTGTCCTATGCTGTGTCCTGTGGCATATCCTATGGTGGGTCCTATGGTGTGACCTATGGTGTGACCTATGGTGGGTCCTATGGTGGGTCCTATGGTGTGACCTATGGTGGGTCCTATGGTGGGTCCTATGGTGTGTCCTATGGTGTGACCTATGATGGGTCCTAATGGTGTGTCCTATGGTGGTTCCTATGTTGTGACCTATGGTGGGTCCTATGGTGTGACCTATGGTGTGACCTATGGTGGGTCCTATGGTGGGTCCTATGGTGGTTCCTATGTTGTGACCTATGGTGGGTCCTATGGTGTGACCTATGGTGTGACCTATGGTGGGTCCTATGGTGGGTCCTATGGTGTGTCCTATGGTGTGACCTATGGTGGGTCCTAATGGTGGGTCCTAATGGTATGTCCTATGGTGGTTCCTATGTTGTGACCTATGGTGGGTCCTATGGTGTGTCCTATGGTGTGACCTATGGTGTGACCTATGTTGGGTCCTAATGGTGGGTCCTAATGGTGTGACCTATGGTGTGACCTATGGTGTGACCTATGGTGTGACCTATGGTGTGACCTATGGTGTGACCTATGGTGTGACCTATGGTGTGACCTATGGTGGGTCCTGTGGTGGGTCCTGTGGTGTGACCTATGGTGTGACCTATGGTGTGACCTATGGTGGGTCCTATGGTGTGTCCTGTGGTGTGTCCTGTGGTGTGTCCTATGGTGTGTCCTATGGTGGGTCCTGTGGTGTGTCCTATGGTGGGTCCTATGGTGGGTCCTGTGGTGTGACCTATGGTGGGTCCTATGGTGTGTCCTATGGTGGGTCCTAATGGTGGGTCCTATGGTGGGTCCTATGGTGGGTCCTGTGGTGTGACCTATGGTGTGACCTATGGTGTGTCCTATGGTGTGACCTATGGTGTGTCCTATGGTGTGTCCTATGGTGTGTCCTCTGGTGTGTCCTCTGGTGTGTCCTCTGGTGGTTCATATGGTGGTTCCTATGGTGTGTCCTATGGTGTGACCTATGGTGTGACCTATGGTGTGACCTATGGTGTGTCCTATGGTGTGTCCTATGGTGGGTCCTATGGTGTGTCCTATGGTGTGTCCTATGGTGGGTCCTATGGTGGGTCCTATGGTGGGTCCTATGGTGTGACCTATGGTGGGTCCTATGGTGGATCCTATGGTGTGACCTATGGTGTGACCTATGGTGGGTCCTATGGTGTGTCCTATGGTGTGTCCCATGGTGTGTCTTATGGTGGTTCCTATGGTGGTGGTCCTAATGGTGTGTCCTATGGTGGTTCCTATGTTGTGACCTATGGTGGGTCCTGTGGTGTGACCTATGGTGTGACCTATGGTGGGTCCTATGGTGTGTCCTGTGGTGTGTCCTGTGGTGTGACCTATGGTGTGTCCTGTGGTGGGTCCTATGGTGGGTCCTGTGGTGTGTCCTATGGTGGGTCCTATGGTGTGTCCTATGGTGGGTCCTGTGGTGTGACCTATGGTGGGTCCTATGGTGTGTCCTATGGTGGTTCCTATGTTGTGACCTATGGTGGGTCCTATGGTGTGACCTATGGTGGGTCCTATGGTGTGACCTATGGTGTGACCTATGGTGTGTCCTGTGGTGTGTCCTGTGGTGTGACCTATGGTGTGTCCTATGGTGTGTCCTATGGTGGGTCCTATGGTGGTTCCTGTGGTGGGTCCTATGGTGGGTCCTATGGTGTGACCTATGGTGTGTCCTATGGTGTGTCCTATGGTGTGTCCTATGGTGGGTCCTATGGTGTGTCCCATGGTGTGTCTTATGGTGGTTCCTATGGTGGGTCCTATGGTGGTTCCTATGGTGGTTCCTATGGTGGGTCCTGTGGTGTGTCTTGTGGTGTGTCCTGTGGTGTGTCCTGTGGTGGGTCCTGTGGTGGGTCCTGTGGTGGGTCCTGTGGTGGGTCCTATGGTGTGTCATTTGGTGGTTCCTACGGTGGGTAATAGAGGACAATAACATCCAATACTCCTGCCAGCCCAGCATGACAAGCACAATAACAGAGTTTGAAGGGTTCTATTGTCACCAGAGGCACAGCAATAAGACAGGAAGACATTAGTATAAACACATTACTGGTAAACAACCCTGTGTCGCAGCTACGATGCTATAAAACCATGTCACACACTACCATGACATTTGCTCAAAATAACAACATAAACAGCATACTCCTAATATACCTGATATGGAGTAGTGATGTAGTCATGTGCTGACATATTATTTCATCATCTCTAGAGCAGAGGCATGAGGCTGAGAGCGCTAAACAGGATTTCATGGCTCTGCTCTCTCTCACGTCTCTGCCGCCTGAGCATTACACACGTCCACAAAAGCCACAGGGGCCCACGCTCAATTAAAGCATGCATTAATTAGTAAAAGGAGCTTTAATCAATCAAGCACAGATGGTGAACCTGAAAAAGAACACCGAAACACAGCGCTTTTCTGAACTGTTTGAGGCCAAATCAGTGAGCTCTTGGAAAAGCGGTGTGAAAACCACCAGCGCAGGGGTGATAACCAAGGACTTCTCTAACTTGACGAGCCTTACTGTATGCACACATTATGCATATGTCGTTTCCAAGTCCACTTAATGCTGACTGTCATAATGGATTGTAACAATCACTCTCTATCGCCACATATGAGAAACACTGATTAACAAAGAAACTGCTGGCGTAAGTCACTCTCTGTCTTAGATATAAGAATTATAAATAATTATAATGTGCATATGTAATGAGCAACTATGTGTATTGGTCTTAGTGGTGACACTGAGATAGTCTCTAGGCTGGCCCTGCTGCTGCTCTCCTCTCCCCTGGCCTCAGGCTCCACATCCTTCAGCTTCATTTGGAGTGCCTTAATTGGCCTTGACAGTCAACTGAAGCATGGCTGGAAAACTAGCCACCTCTAAGTAAACAATGAGTGAAAAACACATGTTCTCAACCTGGGAACCCAGGCATTTCCACTACCTATTAGACGGGTATTAGTGACCCTCTCAACACCTGGAGAGAACATGACACCTCCACCATCCTATCAGCTTAACTCACGGCACATCTCTAAGTCACATCGTAGAAGCAAACTGATATGGAACCAGTTGAAAACCTACTGCAGAACAGAATGGCTGTTCCGACTGTGAATGTACAAGCTGTGAGACACTGACTATTCCAGTCTAACTAGTGACTTAAAACAACTCCATTTTCCATGCATGAAATGTTGCTGAGTCTGGGATGGTATTTGCGTTCGGTCATCACAGTGGACTGTGACTGGATACCAAAGAGAGATAGTGTCCAACAAGTCATTACCTCTCTCACACTGTGTAACACAGTGGGCAGAGTTCCCTGACTGGCCATGTCAGCACTTGGGCTGGGATCATTAGGCTGTTCTGAGGTTTGTGCTGCCGGCTTTAGTGGGTCGTTTCTGCATCAAACAGGCGAGTCAGCAGCAGACTCACCCGCCGCAACACTTCAAAGATAGCCTCATTTACAGCCTTAGCTACTGGAGTGCTCGAATGAAAAGCATGGCGGAGCCCGGTTGCTTTTGATTCTGCTAGCGAGGAATCACTCATGATTGAGTAAAAGGCAGGCCAAATCTCATATAAGACGTTGAGAAGACTGGAGAGACTGGATAGAATGAGGAAAGGAGAGGACGGGATGGGAACAGGATGCACAAGGTTTGATGAACATATAGAGCAGGGTTATTCAACTATTACTCAACGAGGTCAGGAGCCTGCTGGTTCTCTGTTCTACCTGATAATTCATTGCACCCACCTGGTGTCCCAGTTCTAAATCAGTCCCTGATAAGAGGGGAACAATGGAAAAATGCAGTGGAACTGGCTTGGAGGTTCAGAGTTGAGTTTCAGGGATATAGAGGTTAAAAGAGAGAGAGGAGAGAAGAAGAGAAGAGGGAGATGAAAAGACAGAGTTCCAGGGTGAGACATAGCCTCCCGGGTGGCGCAGTGGTCTGAGGCACTGGATCGCAGTGCTAGCTGTGCCACCAGAGATTCTGGGTTTGAGCCCAGGCTCTGTCGTCCGGGTTAGGGAGGGTTTCCCGGCAGGGATATCCTTGTCTCATTGTGCACTAATGACTCCTGTGGTGGGCTGGGTGCAGTGCACGCTGACCAGGTTGCCAGGTGTACGGTGTTTCCTCTGCCACATTGGTGCGGCTGGCTTCCGGGTTGGATGTGCATTGTGTCAAGAAGCAGTGCGGCTAGGTTGGGTTGTGTTTCGGAGAACGCATGGCTCTCGACCTTCACCTCTCCCGAGTCCATACGGGAGTTGCAGCGATGAGATAAGACTGTAACTACTACCAATTGGATACCACGAAATTGGGGGGTAAAAAAAAGGTAAAGATTAAAAGAGAGGGCTCTAGCTGGCTGTTGATTTCCACTGTATACCCCTACATCAGAGTATCAAGGCTATATTATAGTCTCTCCTTCATGTCTGTCTCCCAGCGCAGAGCAGCAGTCTTTGTATCGTTAGCTGGTTGCGGTTGCGGTGGCTGCATGGCCGCTGTAGCATGGTTGTGCATGCAGAGATTTCCCCGCCGATTACCAGATAAATGCACTTTAACTCGAAACACTTGCGGCTGGGTTTATATATAGACTGTCTAATTCCCCATCGCCCACGCTGCAATCTGAACTTCATGCCAATGTAAGTGTGTGATGAGTCCCGTGCCGACAGACTTCACTACTTATCATATATATTACATGACTGGCCCAGGACCGACAGACAGCCCGGGGGGAAATATCACAAGCAGGAAAATTAAGATTATGGGAGGACCAGTGTGGATGGTTTATGGTTCATTATTGATGAAGATTTTTCAGACTGAGCTGCTTCCCTGGCCTACACACTGCTATCTTCTTATCCCGGATGGCTAGACTAAACATTAGTAGACATACAACACTGTACTGCTGCGACACAGGAACAACCAGGCACAACCAGGAACCAGGCACAACCAGGAACCAGGCACAACCAGGAACCAGGAACAACCTGACACAACCAGGCACAACCAGGAACAACCAGGCTTAACCAGGAACAACCAGGCACAACCTGGAACAACCAGGCACAATACATGCCAGCCTACTTACCGTACAGTTTAACCACTATCCCAAACCGGTAAATATCAGTGAATAAGCAGCAATATAAGAAGTAGAGCACTGATAACACACCTACAACTCATTGTATTATCTCATTAAAAGTATCCGCAGCAGCAGAGTACTTTGGCCGTCACCATACATTCATTAGTGGTGTTCTGCTGCTGCTGTTAATCAGGTCAGATGTATTTCCTTGGCCTTGATATCGTGTCTTTATTGAGCACTGTGACATGTTGGCCAGGTGATCAGTTATAAGATGGGGTGGCCAGGTTTTCTGCCTGCCCACCTGCTGACAGATTAAAGCATTAGCAATAACAAAACATGAATTCAAACTCCTTTGGCACCTGTTGTTACCATCAAAGCAATCCAGGGCCACACCACTCAGCACCACTCAATCCCATGCATACCAATCTGTGTTGCTCTGCTAAACTCATTTATCTATTTAGCTTTTTCTAAAATGGCTAGATACCTCCACTACAGCCAGCTGGGCCTGCGAGACCCATTGGTTATTGGCACCCATGCTATGACTCACCGTTGTGTGTGGGTGTGTGTGTTTCCATAAAGCAGACTGCAGTACCTGAGAACAGTGTGGCGCTGATGAGATGGTATGTCTGGACAGCTCTAGTCCTACAGAGGTAGAGCCCCCAGTGACATGGCTGGCTGTTTGACCAGGTAGAGTGGTAGTCAGTGTGGAGGGTCTGAAAGGGGCTGGAGAGGACAGAGGACCCATGGGAGCAGGGGCACAAGCGTATAAAATTGAGGCCACAACTAGCTCAGGTTGGAAGCAGTAGCCCTCATTTCAGCCCTCAGTTTGGCAATTACTGGTGACAGCGGCTGATGGGGAAAAGATTGATCCGGACAAGCAAGACTCTGTTTGCTTTGTTAAAAGTAATTAATCACAGTGGCCGGGAGTAATGGTGCCTGGAGTGCAGTGTGTGTGTGTGTGTGTGTGTGTGTGTGTGTGTGTGTGTGTGTGTGTGTGTGTGTGTGTGTGTGTGTGTGTGCGAGAGGAGAGGATGAAGTGGAGTAATAAGAGCTATGGAACAAATTGTGTGAGAGGTTAGAAAGGAGGAACAAATTTAATGAATGCACGTTGCACCCATTTCTTCACATGCGTGCACTCAGGAGGACCACCACAGCCATCCATCATGAGAGTCATATCCACACCACTGAGCAGGGGGCTTACAGCACGGAGAGGGAAGCTGGTTACAGGAGGAGGGAAAAACCATATCTTGCTTTATTTGCCCTTCACTCTCCTCTCTGTCACAATCTTTGTCTTATTCTCAACAGAATACTGTCCCCATTATGTTGGCTCTCTCCTACATCATACCAGAGAACTCTCTCTATTCCTTTATCTGTTGCTTCTGTAGATCCATGTTAGATTTAGGGCTGACCCATTTAGTCGACTGGTTGATTGTTTGGTCATAGGCTGTTGATTGACTGAGATTTTATTAGTCGATCAGTGGCAAATATTTTTTTTTAAATGATGCCACACGAGACACCTGTCTGATTCACGCGTGTCTCAGTGTACTAATCAATTTAAAAAATGAATGCTCTGAACCGCTGGAAACGTAAAGAAATTGACCTACCTGATTACTTATTTTTAGGGATGCACAATATATCGGTAAGCGTATCGGAATCAACCAATATTAGCTAAAAATGCTAACATCGGCATCGACCCGATGTCTAATTTAACGCCAATGTGCAAAACCGATGTCAAAGCTGATGTGCATACCTATATAACGTAGGTAGATGACGTAATGACGCCACAAAAAAATACAGCGCTACACGTGCAACACAGCCTTCCTAACCTCGCCCACAATGTCTGCTGTGTGGATTTATTTTGAAGTTTCAAAGGAAGATAACTAAAAGGCCATATGGAACATATGAACATTTGTGCTGCTATTATTTCCAGAGGGGAGAAAGTGAAATCTTTCAATATCACAAACCTAATTACTCATTTGAAAGTGCATCACCCCCAGACGTTCAGCGACTACTTAGAACTAAAGCAGAAAAAAACTAAGCGCACACTATCAACAACTAAGTTCAAGTCAAGCAGTAATTTGAAAGAATAAGAACATTTCAGCGAGACAACTCAAAAGGTGAAATCCATTAATGCCAAGATAATGGAATTCATTGCCCTTGACAATCAACCGTTTTCTGTCGTGGATGATGTTGGCTTTTGCTGATTGGTTGAGCACCTTGAGTCCCAGTACACACTACCAAGTAGGCTCTATTTTTCAGATGTTGCCCTACCAGAGTTACACAGTATTGTTGAAACGCACATCCATGAGCTACTTGCTATGGGCGTCACTGCTATTATCTTCACGACTGACATTTGGACCAGCGATGTCAGCCCAATGAGCATGCTGAGTCTGACAGCACAGTGGGTCGACGAGGATTTCGTACAGAGGAAGCCGTATTGCATGCTCAAGAATGTGCTGGTTCTCATACCACTGCTGCCATTTTAACAACCTCCTAGCTCCATTTGAACAACTGACTCGAGAAATAAGCTAATCAAACTGCATCTGCAGCAGACGTGATACCCTCTGTCATGGCATTGAAACACCTGCTCAACAAAACTGCTGACAGACCGTGGGGTTAAAACTTGAAAAAGTACTCGAGGCTGTGAACAAGCGATTCGGCGGCATTCTCTCTGAGCCTCTATACTGTGTCGCCACCATGCTTGATGCTAGGTACAGGGACCACTACTTCGATGCAGACAAGAAACAGGGCTTACGTGAAGTGTTACAGACACAGCTGGACAAGATGAAAACGGACACAGTGACAGTGAGCACCGAGGAAGAGGACCCATGACAGATGAGACCACGGACAGACAGAGCTGAAACTTCACTTCTTGACATGTATGATGAAATCCTGGTTGAGAAAAAACAACGGAATAGCACAGCAAGTAAGTGAAAGATATAGGTTTTGATTATGTTTTACTGGTACATACGTAAATGCCAACAATATAACTTTTTGGTCACTGTGGTGTGTATGTGTGAGTGTTTCAACTATTTAACAGTACTAGACTGCTTAGAATGCCGCTAAAATGTTAAATATCGGTTATCGCTATCGGTATCAGGTTTATTGGTATCATAAAATATTGGATATCAGTATCGGCCAAAAATGTAATATCTGTGCATCCCTACTTCTTATGCCTTGCGCAAACAGCATTCACCTGTGTCTGTCTGTCCGACGCTCACTGGCAGAGGAAAAGGAGGGCCTAGAATATTTTATAATGTTGCAAGTTTGGTGGCATGATCAGGCTGGACCAAGTTAATAGTTGATACAATGTTTCAAGATCCTTGCAGACAGTTGTGTAGCCAGTGTGATTTATAGAATATTTATTTTTATCAAAATATTTTCTACCTGCAGGCTGCAATGTTTTTATTTGTTGATTTATGTACACACAATACCCCATAATGACAAAGGAAAAACAGTTTTTTTGAAATGTTTGCAAATGTATAAAACATTTTATACAGAAATATCACATTTACATAAATATTCAGACCCTTTACTCAGTACTTTGTTGAAGCACCTTTGGCAGCGATTACAACCTCGAGTCTTCTTGGGTTTGACGCTACAAGCTTGGAGATTCTCCCATTCTTCTCTGCAGATCATCTCAAGCTCGGTCAGGTTGGATGGGGAAATGTTAGATCGGGTTCAAGTCCGGGCTCTGGCTGGGACACTCAAGGACATTCAGAGACTTGACCCGAAGCCACTCCTGCGTTGTCTTGGCTGTGTGCTTGGGGTCATTGTCCTGTTGGAAGGTGAATCTTCGTCCGAGTCTGAGGTCCTAATTGCTCTGAAGCAAGTTTTCATCAAGGATCTCTGTACTTTGCTCCATTCATCTTTCCCTCGATCCTGACTAGTCCCTGCCGGTGAAAAACATCCCCACAGCATGGTGCCACCACCACCAAGCTTCACCGTAGGGATGGTGCCAGGTTTCCTCCAGATGTGACACTTAGCATTCAGGCCAAACAGTTCAATCTTGGATTCATCAGACCATAGAGTGTTTTTTCTCATGGTCTGAGAGTCCTTCAGGTGCCTTTTGGCAATCTCCAAACGGGCTGTCATGTGCCTTTTACTGAGGAGTGGCTTCCGTCTCGCCACTCTACAATAAAAGCCTGATTGGTGGAGTGCTGCAGAGATGGTTGTCTTTCTGGAAGGTTCTACAATCTCCACACAGGAACTCTGTGGCTCTGTCAGAGTGACCATTGTGTTCTTGGTTAACTCCCTGACTGAGGCCCTTCTCCCCCGATTGCTCCGTTTGGCTGGGCGGCCAGTTCAAGGAAGACTCTTGGTGGTCCCAAACTTCTTCCATTTAAGAATGATAGAGGCCACTGTGTTCTTGGGGACCTTCAATGCTGCAGACATTTTTGGTACCCTTCCTCAGATCTGTGCCTCTACACAACCCTGTCTTGGTGCTCCAGAGAAAATTCCTTCGACCTCATGGTTTGGTTTTTGCTCTGACCTGCAATGTCAACTGCAGGACCTTATATAGACAGGTGTGTGCCTTTCCTAATCATGTCCAATCAATTTAATTTACCACAGGTGGGCTCCAATGAAGTTGTAGAAACATCTCAAGGAATATCAATGGAAACAGGATGCACCCAAGCTAAATTTCAAGTCTCATAGCAAAGGGTCTGAATACTTATGATAATACGTTATTTAAAAAAAATTTTTTTACTTGCAACATTTTCTAAAAACCTGTTTTCAATTTCTCATTATTGGTTATTGTGTGTATATTGCTAAAGATTTTTTTTGTATTTAATCCATTTTACAATAAGGCTGTAACCTAATCAAAAAAGCGAAGGGGTCTGAATACTTTCCAAATGCACTGTATATACGGAAAGATACATGTTTTAAAATGTCAACCAATCGATTGGTCAAAAGAACAGATGACTCTCTGTAGACCAATATCGGGGACATCGGAGAGTCGGGGACATCCCCTGTTAGATTACACCCACCACTCCCCCCTCCCCTACCTCACCACCACCACCACCCCCTCTCTCCATCAGCCATCACTACAGTGCACTGATAAGAGCAGTAGTGTGACCCAGAGGGACTGGAAACCACCACTAATCAATACCAGGGAGGGCCACACACTGGAGGCAGCAGCCCAATGTTCCTACATCTGCCTGGGCTTTTAGGCGGGGGTCTTGGTAGGGAGATGGGACACAAGGAGATGGGACAATTACATATCTGATAGTGTGTGGAGTGGAGACAAGACACCAACAACCATGACAGTCTCATTGCGTCATCTTTCCCAAAGCCAACCAGCTCTGCGTTGGAGAGGTACGTGACCGCAACAGCACTAAAATGGCTGCTCATTGATACAGCACACACACACACACACACACACACACACACACACACACACACACACACACACACACACACACACACACACACACACACAGAGTAGAGTGGAGTGTTGGTTCTGTCGCCGCGGGCCTCAAAACTAATGGAAATGGAAGCCAGGGAGCCCCGGTGTCACAACCTGCACTGAGAGGAATACCAAATCCTCTCCTGACACTAATAATTACCCCTAGCAAGGTGCAGCTCCCCAATGTCACCTCCCAAATGGACATCAGCTGCATACTCAGATTAGTGACTGGACCTGTCTGCCTCAACTAATTTACCTGAGGTTAGCATCCTGGTGTATTACAGAAGCAGATTGATTGTGTTATAGGAGCTGCTTGCCTAAAACAGACCAGACCGAGTGAGGGCTTTTTATTTGGCCTGTGTTTCTAATCTCATTATGCCAACACAGTGGTTTGACTGAGCACAGGTCCTACATGGCAAATAGAACCATGTAGCATCCAATCCAATCAAAATGTATTTGTCACATGCACCAAATACAACAGGTATAAATAGACCTTACAGTGAAACGCTTACTTACAAGCCCTTAAACAACAACGCAGTTTTAAGAAAATTAAGTGTTAAGTAAAAAACACATAAAAACACATAAAACATAGTTAAAGTAACAGTAGCAAGGCTATAAACAGGGGGTAGAGTAATGGGGTGTGAGCTGAGTGAGTTTCAGGAATGGATGTTCTGAGATGAATGGAAGACAGAAAGGAAAACACGCCACACTGCTGCTCATGGTCCCAGGTGATATTTATTTACAACAACGTTTCCACCCTTAGTTCTTCATCAGGCATCCATAAGATAAACGACACAATGGTAGTGACCCCTTTCCTTGGTGCAGCTGTATGAATGACCTATCGCCTTGGCCTGGTAGTAATGACCCTGTTCCTGGCTGTGTGCCATACAACACTCCTTCCGTGGCCTCCAACTGTTCTTAAACGCTAGTAAAACTAAATGCATGCTCTTCAACCGATTGCTGCCCGCACCCGCCCGCCCGACCAGCATCACTACACTTGATGGTTCTGACTGTAAACTCTCCTTCCAGACTCACATTAAGCATCTCCAATCCAAAATTAAATCTAGAAAATGGGCTTCCTATTTCGCAACAAAGCCTCCTTCACTCATGCTGCCAAACATAGCCTTGTAAAACTGACTATCCTACCGATCCTGGACTTTGGTGATGTAATTTACAAAATAGCCTCCAACACTCTAGTCAGCAAACTGGATGTAGTCTATCACAGTGCCATCCGTTTTGTCACCAAAGCTCCATATACCACCCTGCACTGCGACCTGTACGCTCTCGTTGGCTGGCCCTCGTGTCATATCCGTCGCCAGACCCACTGGCTCCAGGTCATCTATAAGTCTTTGCTAGGTAAAGTTCCGCCTTATCTCAGCTCACTGGTCACCATAACAACACCCACCCATAGCACACGCTCCAACAGGTATATCTCACTGGTCATCCCCAAAGCTAACACCTCTTTGGCCGCCTTTCCTTCCAGTTCTCTGCTGCCAATGACTAGAACGAATTGCAAAAATCGCTGAAGTTGGAGACATATCTCCCTCACTAACTTTAAGCATCAGCTATCTGAGCAGCTAACCGATCGCTGCAGCTGTACACAGCCCATCTGTAGATAGCCCATCCAACTACCTACCTCATCCCCATATTGTTTTAATTGACTTTTTTTTGCTATTTTGCACACCAGTATTTCTACTTGCACATTTATCATCTGCTCATCTATCACTCCAGTGTTAATTTGCTAAATTGTAATTACTACTCTTGGCCTATTTATTGCCTTACCTCCTTACCTCATTTGCACACAGTGTACATTGATTTTTCTATTGTGTTATTGACTGTACTTATGTTTATCCCATGTGTAACTCTGCGTTGTTGTTTGTGTCACACTGCTTTGCTTTATCTTGGTCAGGTTGCAGTTGTAAATGAGAACTTGTCAACTGGCCTACCTGGTTAAATAAAAAATGAGAAAATTAGGTAGCCAACCCCTCCACCATCATTTACACAGGCACCAGCCCCGTCAGGGAGACCCTGCCATAACTCTAGCTGCACTTCACAGGGCGATGAGGTGGTACCAAACCTCTAGACCACTTAAGGAGGCCACTGGGTCATACCTTGTGAGGGATGTTCAATTACACATTCCTAGACTACATTACAACATATTACATCACTCTGAGCAATCCAAAGCCAGAACTGAACACATGAACTGAAAGCTCTTGTATAAACTCCATGTTCTCTAGTGTTATATTTCCCACTGTACTGTTTTTAATGTTATCTTTTATAGATTGTCTGCATATTTAGCCCAGTTTTTTCCAATACTACCTCCCTATATCATTTATCATGTTAGGTGGCATGAAGATAACATCCTATTCATACCTATTTTCCTGTGCTACTCTATGAGGTTAGTGACTGATATAATCCAATAGCATCCAGTGATTCATCATGATGCTAGGCAATCCCATCAGGCTGCAGGTGGGGGTCTTTTACAGTATATATGTCTCAAATTACAACCTATTCTCTATGTAGTACACTGCTTTTGAACAGAGCCTTAGGGCCCTGGGCAAAAGTAGTCCACTATACAGTAAAGCGAATAGCGTTTGGGACGCTAGGCGAGAGGATTAGACGTACCATTTTCAGTCCTTTCAGCCTGTCTGCTCCCCAGAGCCCCTTGAGATCAAGGGGGCTTTTGGAGTGCTTGAGGGGATTTAATTCAACCTGTGGTGCTTCATGTCCCCCACAGGGGTCTGTCTGTGCTCCTCTGCCAGGGGGCTAAGAGGTAAATGTCCCTAGGGATGGAGACCGGGATAGGGAAGCACTGATCTGACATACACAACAGAAGCTTGGCAGAGACGCATACGGTACAGTTGCACAGGGCTTCACTGTCAGTGAGACCACCGAAATAAAGGGGGCTTGAATAGGGCCCATGGACCATTAAGATGGGGCAGGGATATCTATTGGGAGGAATCCATCGTAGTTCCAAACCGTACCTACAGATATGTACTGGCTAACCGTTATTCAGAAGAAATCTCTTCATTGAAAAAAATGACAGGAAGTCCCTCAGCTCCCAGATGAGATTTCCCATGAGAGAGACATACCTGGATCCTGCATTCCTGCAGATATAGAAATAAACACACCAACAGCCTGAATGCTCCAGCCTGAACGCTCTGGGCTAGCTCACCATAGCTGTGACAAACAGCTATTGAAATGAATGACAAACACCACTTCAAAGTTTATGGCTTTTTGCTCGATAGAAATGAAATCCCAACAGTTCATGAATGACTGAATGAGAAATAAAATCACGACACAGAGTGAGGCGTCTGACTGTAGCCTTCAGAGAGAAAGAGAGTATGACCTACCGTCAAGCACCAGTGAGCAGACTCCATGCTTCTGTCCCATGAAGCTAAACAGCATCCTATATACCCCATCAACCCCAAACATAGACGATACACACACACACAATGCACCATCCACACACACAATCTCTATGGTATGAGAACTGTGGACCAGTATGAAAAATGTACTAAAATGTATGCACTCAATACTGTAAGACGCTCTTGGTAAGAGCTTCTGTTTAATGATCAAAATGTAAACATGTAAAGTAGTGATGGGGGAATAAATCGATACAGTTACATATCGGGATATTCTTTTTGATGATATATCCTATTGTTTTGACAATATCGCAATATAATCTTTGCGCTAGTTGGCTGTACCTGCACAGAGACGTCACTATTTTTTACTTCGTAGCTTGTTTTCCATCTTCTTGTTAAATAGGGAGCCAATTTGTTTTCAGCACTTTTATTTCCAGCGCAAAGATAAAATGCAATAACAAAAAAAAGAAATTGAAAGATTTTCTGTGAAAAAGTTCAATGAAATCAGTTTGACTGGTTGTAAGGCAATAGAAAGCTGTGAATATGACTCAACATGTTTCTGATAAGATTTCAATTTGGCTTGGTTTTATGTGGTTGAAATACTATAAACTTTTCTGATGCTGATAAAGATAGCACCTATACAGATAGTATCTAATAGTATCTAACTAACATTTGCATTCTCTCAAGATGCTAAAAGAAAGAAATCATATTTATCCATTTCTGTTCCCGATTAAACATGTTGCCTCTCCCGAGTGGAGCAGTTGTTAGCTGTGCCACTAGAGATTCTGGGTTCGAGTCCAGGCTCTGTCTCAGCCGGCCGCGACCGGGAGACCCATGGGGTGGCGCACAATTGGCTCAGCGTCGTCTGGGTTGGGAGAGGGTTTGGCTGGCAGGGATGTCCTTGTCCCATTGCGCACTAGTGACTCCTGTGGCTGGCTGTGCACAGTGCACGCTGACACAGTTGCCAAGTGTACGGTGTTTCTCCTGACACATTGGTGTGGCTGGCTTCCGGGTTAAGTGGCCATTGTGTCAAGAAGCAGTGCGGCTTGGTTGGGTTGTGTTTCGGAGGACCTTCGCCTCTCCTGAGTCCTTACATACAGTTTCAGAGATGAGACAAGACTAACTATCAATCGAACACCATGAATTTGTGGAGAAAGCAGAGTGAAAAAAATAATGCTAATTCTACATTTGGTGTAGGCCTATCATTTTACTGCAATAAATGCTTAATTCTTCAGGAGTTAATATTAAGGCTATTTAACCCATCTGAGCAGTAGGCTAAAGTCCCTGCCTTGTGACTGTCGAATTTGTATAGCTCCTCACAGTCATCACACATAAAATAGCCAGCACTGCGATCATCCTCTTTACCACTAGCTAACGTTAACGTTAGCTGTCTGACTTTATTAGCCAGCTAATTTTCACACCATAGACTCAATGATCAGTTAAGTTGGCTAATGTTGCTCAACATTTATCTGGCTAGCGAACGGATAATTTGATCCAGCTACTGTAGCAAAATACTTAACAATGCTAACAATATTTGTTCCACCACACTTTCTCCCTCACCTCAAACTTTCCAAATGCCAGTTGTTTTTCAGTTACAGCTCATGAAGTACAGTTCATCACCTCCTCGCCCCTGTCTCCGTGGTCAGGTTTCTCACCTACCTTAGTTATCGTTCAGGGGGGGCTGCTGTAAGTTAACTGACAACTGCCTTCCCACTCTCCCGCTGTCATTCCAGAGCACACGCTGATGATGTAACTAGCACATTGGTTGTCTCTTCTCTCTTCAGTCGCGTGCTACATTCTGTTGTTATGTGAACGATTGGCTGAGCCTTGGATACAGCCAGTATTGCTCCAAAAGCACATCACTGGTTCACTTACAGCCAGTAGTGCTCCAAAAGCACATCACTGGTTCACTTACAGCCAGTAGTGCTCCAAAAGCACATCACTGGTTCACTTACAGCCAGTAGTGATCCAAAAGCACATCACTGGTTCACTTACAGCCAGTAGTGATCCAAAAGCACATCACTGGTTCACTTACAGCCAGTAGTGATCCAAAAGCACATCACTGGTTCACTTACAGCCAGTAGTGATCCAAAAGCACATCACTGGTTCACTTACAGCCAGTAGTGATCCAAAAGCACATCACTGGTTCACTTACAGCCAGTAGTGATCCAAAAGCACATCACTGGTTCACTTACAGCCAGTAGTGATCCAAAAGCACATCACTGGTTCACTTACAGCCAGTAGTGATCCAAAGCCCCTCCCCCCCCAAACATTTCTCATCGGATCTACATGGATCTACAGATGACCTATCTACATAGGTCACCTATTTTAATTTCGCCGAAAGGGGACTCGTTTGCATCCCTGTAGGTTACTTTTCTGGCCCTCCCTACTCTTTATTTTCAACTCTCAATTTCGCAGCTTTTCACATTTAGAAATAAACTCTGACTTGACCTTTATGCCTGCGTGGATCTACCCATTCCCAGAAGCATTTGGTGATTGGCGTGTAGGCTATTTGGCCGTTTGGCGCAAGTAGACTACAGTTAGCTCCTAAAGTTTAGGCTTACGACTTAATGCCAGATAGCCTAAAATAATTAAAGAAAAACCTCCATGTAGACTATAGATATACATTGCAAAATAATTATACTTAATTTTTTTAAAGGTATTGTTTTCTCTTTATTCAATCCACACAATATTTCAGCATCATAAACCTGCCGCCCTGCGGATATAACCGAGGGGTCTGTGGTTTGTAAGTCAACCGGTGTGTGTGTGTGTGTGTGTGTGTGTGTGTGTGTGTGTGTGTGTGTGAGTGAGTGACAGAGACAGAGAGAGCGAGAGAGAGAGAGAGAAAGAGACAAAGAGAGCAAGAGAGAGATAGAGAGAGCTATGAGCTCTGAGTTGTCTTATTAAAAGCCTAGCCTGGAGAGAGTGTGGTAATTACACAGTGCCTTGCCAGCACCTTTTGGACTTTGAGCCAAATCCAAATGTCATGTGCCTTAGCCAACAATTAAAACGACACTCCCCCTCAGTGGCTTTTTAAATGAGCTTCCTCAACTAGAAATCATAAAAGTATCTTCATAACAGGCACACATTCCTAGATACCATGGTTCCTCATGAACTATCTGAATGCTATCATTAATTAATCAGCAGGATAGCAAATAATGACCGTTTGGCAACACATCCACAAACAAGCATAGAATCGCAGGAACACAAAGATAATCAATGTCTACATAGACAAGACACAAAACACAAAGACCGAGGTCGGAGACAGCTAACACCCACACATTCCTGTACACTTGACATTCCTCTCTGTTCCTGAAGCCCTGGTCTGATCTACTCTGGTCACCCCAAAGTCACCTTACAATGGCTAACGTCCAATGAATGAGCCTGTATCTATGCATAGGCTGTGAAAATGGCAGCAGCCCTCGGCCACCTCCCTCTGCTGGGCAGCACCACTGCAGCGAGTGCTCAGTGTTTGTGCCACCTCTTAATTGCATTTGTCCCCCATGGTAGAGGTAGGTCTTTGTGTAGCCACCCCGAGGAAGAAAAAGAAGGTCAGACTGCCAATTTGGAGCTGGCAGGTGGAGAGGAGCGGAGGCACTTAGTCTCGCTCTGGAGGAGAATGGAGAGCTGCTGTTCATCTATGGAAACCAGGACAAACAAAGGAGATGAGTGAAGGGCCCCTCCACTCGGTGTGTCTGGGAGAGTGACACGTGGCTTTAGTCCCAGTGTGGGTAGGTGTTTGTGATTGAACAGGGGACAGAGGGACACAGATTGCAGGCCCAACTATATGTTCGTCTCTTCCAGGTAGCCTTAGGCTAGAGTAGGCAATACTGTCATGTGGAAAACAGGTCTTGTTTCTCCCCAGTCAAATACAGTAGGAACATGGGTAGAGCATCTGATATAATCATATTGAGTCAGTGGACACTACAGTCACAACTCTGTCACCTTCACTCCACTGGAAATTAAAGATCTCTAAACAATGTTGTTTCACAGCACGTATCAAAGAGAAATCAAAACTGCAGTATGGTGTACTTAGCTTTTCATAAAACATTCTTAATGGGGCCAAATATTGTTTTCTTCCTGGGCCAGGAAATGTATTTGTAAAATGGGTCAAATTATATTCAGTGCAAACTGCATAGGACGTGAAGCATAAGGTCAGGTAGGTATACGTTGTCATGACAGAACACACTTGGTGGTGGTTAATGAAAGAGTGTTCTTACAGTAAGTCAATGATAAATGGCCTTGCAGTGATGATAAGAGATGTATGCCCTGCTTCAAACGTGCTCTTCTCTGACTAATAGATTTGTTTTGACAAAGAAGCAGAGAACCTTGAAATACTTTACTCTCCATCCATTATTAAATTATTTCCAGTAGACCATTTGACAGAGAGGGAGAATGGTTAAAAAGGTTAAAGGTGGTTAAAGGCATGCAGGCAGAGGCTGTATAAAGACCAGAGGGAGGAGGAGATCATCCCCTTCCCTGCACTCTGTTTGAGGCCTTCTGTCTGAATATAGGACCTTCAGGAGAATAAGAGGAAATCAATGCCCTGATGCAGAGGGAAACTGCTATTTAGTTAAAGTTAAAAAAAAAAACAACCGAGATGCATTTGCCAGCTCTCTTCTGGTGGGTTGACTTCCACAGTAAATGGCTGTTTAGATGAGCAGGCAGGATAATCTTAACAGATGCCCCTATTTGCATTCATGTGTCTGAGAGTGTCTGTCTGTCAGGGTGGAGGACGTCAGTGAGCCAAGGGGACGTGAGGGGGACGTCAAGGGGACATGGCAGCTCCAGCTCCAGGATCACCATGGGTCACCAGCCAGGTCCCACCCCCAGGGAATAACAGCCATTGTTCATAAAGAAGGATCGTCTCTATTGGCTTGACAGCCATGACCTCTGCGAGGTCTTATTACACTGTCAGTAAGTGGTCTTACACTTCTTAATTACCAGACTGTATGACTGTTAAACAACAGTCATGTGGTAAACTAAAACAAGTTTATTCTGGGATGACACTAACTCTGTCCTGTTCTGGGTGGAGGGATGAGGAGGGAGGTGGAGGGATGTGGAAGGAGGTGGAGGGATGTGGTGGGAGATGGTGGGATGTGGAGGGAGGTGGAGGGATGTGGAGGGATGTGGAAGGAGGTGGAGGGATGTGGTGAGATGTGGTGGGAGATGGTGGGATGTGGAGGGAGGTGGAGGGAGATGGTGGGATGTGGAAGGAGGTGGTGGGATGTGGAAGGAGGTGGAGGGAGATGGTGGGATGTGGAGGGATGTGGAAGGAGGTGGAGGGAGATGGTGGGATGTGGAAGGAGGTGGAGGGAGATGGTGGGATGTGGAAGGAGGTGGTGGGATGTGGAAGGAGGTGGAGGGAGATGGTGGGATGTGGAGGGATGTGGAAGGAGGTGGAGGGAGATGGTGGGATGTGGAAGGAGGTGGAGGGATGTGGTGGGATGTGGAGGGAGGTGGAGGGATGTGGAAGGAGGTGGAGGGATGTGGTGAGATGTGGTGGGAGATGGTGGGATGTGGAGGGAGGTGGAGGGAGATGGTGGGATGTGGAAGGAGGTGGTGGGATGTGGAAGGAGGTGGTGGGATGTGGAGGGATGTGGAAGGAGGTGGAGGGAGATGGTGGGATGTGGAAGGAGGTGGAGGGATGTGGTGGGCTGTGGAAGGAGGTGGAGGGAGATGGTGGGATGTGGAAGGAGGTGGAGGGATGTGGAAGGAGGTGGAGGGATGTGGTGGGAGATGGTGGGATGTGGAGGGATGTGGAAGGAGGGGGAGGGATGTGGAAGGAGGTGGTGGGATGTGGAAGGAGGTGGAGGGATGTGGAGGGAGGTGGAGGGATGTGGAAGGAGGTGGAGGGATGTGGAGAGATGTGGAGGGATGTGGAAGGAGGTGGAGGGATGTGGTGAGATGTGGTGGGAGATGGTGGGATGTGGAGGGAGGTGGAGGGAGATGGTGGGATGTGGAAGGAGGTGGTGGGATGTGGAAGGAGGTGGTGGGATGTGGAGGGATGTGGAAGGAGGTGGAGGGAGATGGTGGGATGTGGAAGGAGGTGGAGGGATGTGGTGGGCTGTGGAAGGAGGTGGAGGGAGATGGTGGGATGTGGAAGGAGGTGGAGGGATGTGGTGGGAGATGGTGGGATGTGGAGGGATGTGGAAGGATGTGGAAGGAGGTGGTGGGATGTGGAGGGATGTGGAAGGAGGTGGAGGGATGTGGAGGGAGGTGGAGGGATGTGGAAGGAGGTGGAGGGATGTGGAAGGAGGTGGAGGGATGTGGAGGGAGGTGGAGGGAGGTGGAAGGAGGTGGAGGGATGTGGAGGGATGTGGAGGGAGGTGGAGGGATGTGGAGGAAGGTGGAAGGAGGAGGAGGGATGTGGTGGGATGTGGAAGGAGGTGGAGGGATGTGGATGGAGGTGGAGGGATGTGGGAGGAGGTGGAGGGATGTGGAAGGAGGAGGAGGGATGTGGAGGAAGGTGGAAGGAGGTGGAGTAAGGTGGAAGGAGGTGGAGGGAGGTGGAGGGATGTAGAGGAAGGTGGAAGGAGGAGGAGAGATGTGGAGGGATGTGGAAGGAGGTGGAGGGATGTAGAAGGAGGTGGAGGGATGTGGAGAAAGGTGGAGGGATGTGGAAGGAGGTGGAGGGATGTGGAGGAAGGTGGAGGGATGTGGAAGAAGGTGGAGGGATGTGGAGGGATGTGAAGGGATGTGGAAGGAGGTGGAGGGATGTGGAAGGAGGAGGAGGGATGTGGAGGAAGGTGGAAGGAGGAGGAGGGATGTGGAGGAAGGTGGAGAGATGTGGAAGGAGGAGGAGGGATGTGGAAGGAGGAGGAGGGATGTGGAAGGAGGAGGAGGGATGTGGAAGGAGGAGGAGGGATGTGGAGGGAGGTGGAGAGATGTGGTGGGAGATGGAGGGATGTGGTGGGAGATGGAGGGATGTGGAGGGAGATGGAGGGATGTGGAGGGAGATGGAGGGATGTGGAGGGAGATGGAGGGATGTGGAGGGAGATGGAGGGATGTGGTGGGAGATGGAGGGATGTGGAGGGAGATGGAGGGATGTGGTGGGAGATGGAGGGATGTGGAGGGAGATGGAGGGATGTGGAGGGAGATGGAGGGATGTGGAGGGAGATGGAGGGATGTGGAGGGAGATAGAGGGATGTGGTGGGAGATGGAGGGATGTGGAGGGAGATGGAGGGATGTGGAGGGAGATGGAGGGATGTGGAGGGAGATGGAGGGATGTGGAGGGAGATAGAGGGATGTGGTGGGAGATGGAGGGATGTGGAGGGAGATGGAGGGATGTGGAGGGAGATGGAGGGATGTGGAGGGAGATGGAGGGAGAAGGAGGGATGCGACAGGTGAAGGGCTGGGGTGAGAGATGACGCCTGGCAGAGAGAGGAGGAAGCAAGGTCAGACACCAAGAGCACAGCCATCACTCCAACACTAACCCGTCTACCCTGGAAGACACACACACACAGATGCATGCACACATGCACTCACACACTCCCACAAACACACACTCCTGCACACAGACACACAGACTGCTGCTGTTCCAGCCTTTCAGTCAAAGCCTGCGTCCACTGACTCAAGACAAACATAAATGTGACGGTTGTGACACCCAGGTCAACCACAGAGCCATATTTATCAAGCCCTTCCAGACAGACACACACAGAGAGAGTAATGCCTTGAGCTTCAGACAGACGGACACACACTCACACACACACACACACACGTTATAGAAGATATATCCTCTAAATGCACTCACAGAACCCCTCCTCTGTCCCCAGAACTACTGCATTCTCCTGACCCAGTGCAGCACAGGACATGGCCAGTTCAGTGAAGCACCTTAAACGGTTTGCTTTTAAATCTGCTCAGTGACTGACTGGTTGGACCTTTGAGCATCTTCTTCCTATGTTAAAATTGAGCCTGAGGTCTGGCCCTGGGGAGCAGGGGAGATGGGCCTCGGTCCCTCGCAGCACGGTCTCATGTTTTTCAAAACAAGACACTGGACACACAGAGATTTAAGCAAAGGAGAGAGAGCGAGGGAGGGAGAAAGTGCAAAGATGACTCCATCCAGTCAGTCGGTTAAGTAAGACATCTGAAGTCATTTTCCCCACAGATAAATACGTCATTAAAACAAGATGAATCAACTCTATCTTCTCCTCCCATCCTCCACTCCTTTAGGGAGCAGAGCCCTTTCAAAAAGTCCCTTTTGATGATGCTGACTATTGTCCGTCTCTATGGAGCAATTATAGCTGCCCTAGAAAATAAAGCATAGAAGCAGACCCGCAAAGAACTGGTGCTGTATCCAGAGGAGCCCCCAAGCACTCACCTCTCTTCCCCCTCTGCCCCCAATCCCTCAACTCCCTGCCACGAGATCCCACCCCCAAACTCTGAACCCTAACAAACGCTCTCCAGGCCTGCACTGACCCAGCCACATCAAAGGAGAGGGAGTAAGACCCAGGGGAACTCTGTAGACAGAGAGAGTCCTCCTACTGTTGAACCACCTGGAAAGTCTGACCTACCTCTCTCTGAACACAACCTTAACAGACCACCTCCTACCCCCTAGGGGCACACCTCTCACCATGACCCACTGTCCCCTATTCCCAGCTTTCTAACACACCTATTCCCTTTCCTGAGGCGAGCCTGAGGTCCCACACAGCCAGCCAGCCCACATCAGAGTAAATGGGACCATTGGAGTTAAGATGACTCTATTTAGCAGGCTTACGCCTACGGAGCTGGAGGAGCAGCAGGCCAGCTGGCTGGGTGGGCGGTACTTAAATGCTCCTCATAATCACCGCAATAGGTCTCTTTGTAGGTGTCAGTGGATGGCTGGCCCTTCTCCTTAACCACCTCCTGAGGTCATGATCAGAGCCACAGCCTGCCCAATAACACCTCCCTGAAGGGGTGAGAGGCGCTGACAGATGGGAGCTGGCAGAAGCTACATGCTAATACAGAAGAAGATCTAATCAGTTTATTTGTCCTGCGCACAGGATACAACAGGTGCTGAGAGTAAAGTGAAATGCAGTTTTCAATATCAAAGGTAAAAAATAGAGAATCCAGAATCCTCGGTCTGGTCTCTGTGACCATCAGGCAATTAGAGTGCTGCACTCAACCAGATTGACATGAACCATGAATATTTATAATTCACCAGAGCTGGGCTGCTTCAGTATGTGATTGGCATGTGGAATATCGCCTGCCTAGCTCAGCGGAGTGTTCGGCATGTCAGGGATATAAGATCACACATCATGGTTGTCACAAGCCCTCTATTACCGAGGAGTGATATCATCACACTGTTATATAGCTCTGTTTAAATGCATTCACTAGTTAGCTACATTCCATCACAGCAGACAGAGAGACTAAGAGACAGAGAGTAGCTTTGCTAACATAAATGTCATTGGTAGAAGAGAAAGACTCAGTGCTCTTCTCCAATGCTTTAGGTCAAAGGGAAGCACTCTGAATGTGAGAAAGGGGAGCCACGCTTAAATGAAAGGTTATATTATGGCGAACATTGAAGGGAGCTAAAACATTTATAGGACCATCATCTACAATAATGATTATGTGGGCTGCCCCCACCCCCTCCAAACTCTGCTCCATCCCCAGAAAAGACCCACATGATATTCCTTCTAATATATTACCCACACATGCCAAGGCTCATGTATAAAATAATAAGACCCAAAAAGGGATTTATTGAGGGGCTAATTTGGCATGACAAATATAAGGAGAACCCTATAATGGGTCTCACTTTCTTTCTCTCTCTCTTTATTCTTCCCTCGTCTTCCTTCTCTCAGAATGAATCAACACGGCATGATCTCCACACTGACTTGAAGCTCAAAATAAAAAGGACAGAAGCAAAACAGCATGTCAAACGTATTCATAACAGCCACCTGAGGATTCTTTAATTGCCTGCCTTGATTTCTCATTCTGTAAGACATCCTAGAAGGCAGTTTAACTTGTCTGGCCTTGATGAGTGGTAGGCTACAGCAGATGTAGAGTAGCAGAAACAACCCAAACCCTCCTCTCCCTATGATGAAAAACCCTGGTGGTTTTTTTTAGGGATTCCGTGTGAGAAAATAAAAGTAAGGGTGAGGAGATTTATAAAGTGTTCGTGTGAGGAAGAGTAAATGTAGCCTCTGCACTGTGTTTCAATCAGATTGAGCGGGTGCAAACGCAGCACATTATTCTCCCCCCTGCCTGCCTGCTGTCTGCTCTGCATAGCGCTGTGCTGGGCTCTGTCCTCCTGCTGTATCAACGTGATGTATGGCCCAAACGCAGGGCTGCACCACACCACACCACACCGCTCTGCACAGCACACACCACACCACACCACACCGCTCTGCACAGCACACACCACACCACACCACACCGCTCTGCACAGCACACACCACACCACACCACACCGCTCTGCACAGCACACACCACACCGCTCTGCACAGCACACACCACACCGCTCTGCACAGCACACACCACACCGCTCTGCACAGCACACACCACATACCACACCGCTCTGCACAGCACACACCACACCGCTGTGCACAGCACACATACCACACCGCTCTGCACAGCACACACCACACCGCTCTGCACAGCACACACCACACCGCTCTGCACAGCACACACCACACCGCTCTGCACAGCACACAGCACACACCACACCGCTCTGCACAGCACACACCACACCGCTCTGCACAGCACACACCACACCGCTCTGCACAGCACACACCACACACCGCTCTGCACACACCACACCACTGCACAGCACACACCACTGCACAGCACACACCACACACCGCTCTGCACAGCACACACCACACCACACACCGCTCTGCACAGCACACACCACACCGCTCTGCACAGCACACACCACACCGCTCTGCACACCACACCACTCTGCACACCACACCGCTCTGCACTCTTTTTCATTCCATCTGTCATTCAGTTATTCATCTCTTCCCGTCTCTCCTTTACCTCTCTATCCTCTCCTCCCTCCCTCTCCTGTCTCTCTCTCCCTCTCCCTGTCTGTCTCTCTCCCTCCCTCTCCCTCTCCCTGTCTGTCCCTCCCTCTCCTGTCCCTCCCTCTCCTGTCTCTCCCTCTCCTGTCTCTCCCTCTCCTGTCTCTCCCTCTCCTGTCTCTCTCTCCCGTCTCTCTCTCCTGTCTCTCTCTCCCTCTCCTGTCTCTCTCTCTCCCTCTCCTGTCTCTCTCTCTCCCTCTCCTGTCTCTCCCTCTTTCTCTCTGTCTCCCTCTACCTCTCTCTCCCTCTCCTTGTCTCTCTCCCTCTCCTTGTCTCTCTCCCTCTCCTTGTCTCTCTCTCCCTCTCCTCTCTCTCCCTCTCCTTGTCTCTCTCTCCCTCTCCTTGTCTCTCTCTCCCTCTCCTTGTCTCTCTCCCTCTCCTTGTCTCTCTCTCCCTCTCCTTGTCTCTCTCTCCCTCTCCTGTCGCTCTCTCTCTCCCTCTCCTGTCTCTCCCTCTTTCTCTCTGTCTCTCTCTCTCTCCCTCTACCTCTCTCTCCCTCTCCTTGTCTCTCTCCCTCTCCTTGTCTCTCTCTCCCTCTCCTTGTCTCTCTCTCCCTCTCCTTGTCTCTCTCTCTCCCTCTCCTCGTCTCTCTCTCTCCCTCTCCTTGTCCCAGTCTCTCCTTGTCCCACTCTCTCCCTCTCCTTGTCTCTCTCTCCCTCTCCCGTCTCTCTCTCTCCCTCTCCCATCTCTCTCTCCTGTCTCTCTCTCTCCCTCTCCTGTCTCTCTCTCCCTCTCCTTGTCTCTCTCTCTCTCCTTGTCCTTGTCTCTCTCTGTCTCTCCCTCTCCTTGTCCCACTCTCTCCCTCTCCTTGTCTCTCTCTCTCCCTCTCCCGTCTCTCTCTCTCCCTCTCCCGTGTCTCTCTCTCCTTGTCTCTCTCTCTCTCTCTCTCTCTCTCTCTCTCCTTGTCTCTCTCTCTCTCTCTCTCCTTGTCTCTCTCTCTCCCTCTCCTTGTCTCTCTCTCTCCCTCTCCTTGTCTCTCTCTCTCCCTCTCCTTGTCTCTCTCTCTCCCTCTCCTTGTCTCTCTCTCTCCCTCTCCTTGTCTCTCTCTCTCCCTCTCCTTGTCTCTCTCTCTCCCTCTCCTTGTCTCTCTCTCTCCCTCTCCTGGTCTCTCTCTCTCCCTCTCCTGGTCTCTCTCTCTCCCTCTCCTGGTCTCTCTCTCCCTCTCCCGTCTCTCTCTCTCCCTCTCCCATCTCTCTCTCCTGTCTCTCTCTCTCCCTCTCCTGTCTCTCTCTCCCTCTCCTTGTCTCTCTCTCTCTCCTTGTCCTTGTCTCTCTCTGTCTCTCCCTCTCCTTGTCCCACTCTCTCCCTCTCCTTGTCTCTCTCTCTCCCTCTCCTTGTCTCTCTCTCTCCCTCTCCTTGTCTCTCTCTCTCCCTCTCCTTGTCTCTCTCTCTCCCTCTCCCGTCTCTCTCTCTCCCTCTCCCGTCTCTCTCTCCCTCTCCCGTCTCTCTCTCCTTGTCTCTCTCTCTCTCCCGTCTCTCTCTCCTTGTCTCTCTCCCTCTCCTTGTCTCTCTCTCTCCCTCTCCTTGTCTCTCTCTCTCCCTCTCCTTGTCTCTCTCTCTCCCTCTCCTTGTCTCTCTCTCTCCCTCTCCTTGTCTCTCTCTCTCCCTCTCCTTGTCTCTCTCTCTCCCTCTCCTTGTCTCTCTCTCTCCTTGTCCCACTCTCTCCCTCTCCTTGTCCCACTCTCTCCTTGTCCCACTCTCTCCCTCTCCTTGTCCCTCTCTCTCCCTCTCCTTGTCTCTCTCTCTCTCCTTGTCTCTCTCTCACACACACACACACACACACACACACACACACACACACACACACACACACACACACACACACACACACACACACACACACACACACACACACACACACACACACACATACTCTGACCTACCTCGCTCTGAACATAACCCTAATAGACCCCCCCTACCAATGGTGGAAACAGTACTCAATTGTCATACTTGAGTAAAATTAAAGATACCTTTATAGAAAATGACTCAAATAAAAGTGAGTCACTGCTTGAGTAAAAGTCGGAAAGTATCTGGTTTTAAATTTAATTAAGTACATTGGTGGAAACAGTACTCAGGCACACCACTCTCCATGTCCCCTTATCACCTATTTTCAACTGCCTACTAACTAGTGATGAAGAGTAGAGACTGGAGTCAGACCCAGAGAATGTGGCTGACTCCCCCTCCTCTCTCGGTCACTCTCCTTTTTATAGGGGACTGAGAAATCTGCAATTCCATTTAAACAGAGCTACATCACCGGGGGCGTTTTGTCACTGCAGTGCTGCCTGCCGTGGTTGTCTTGGCGCAGTACTGCCTCTGACAGAAAGTGAGGGCTCTTTCCCTCAGTCAGGGCCAACGGAGGGAAAAGGACAAGCAGTCAGAGTGAGAAAAAACACTTCTGGAACTTCCTGAAAATAAAAGTCTATCTTAATAACACAATAATAACAGCCAGCCAAACACATAACAGTGGATGTGCGCTGAGCTGAATAAAGGGCTTGGAGGGAGGGGGCGGGGGTGGGAGGGGGGAGGTGGGTTGAGGTACATAGGTGCTGGGCTTAGAAATGTAATCTGAGAAAGGCAATTAGCATCACTTAAGGTGTCCTTCGTGGAGCAGACCTGTTTTACCAGTGACATTAATTTAACAGAACAGTATTTACAGAAGGCCTTGACAACTGTTCATAGAGAGGAGGGGGGGGGGGACTGTCTCACCAATCCTCCTTTCAGTTTGTTATCTATGACTTTAGCTACCTGAACGCTTAATTAGCTTCCTGGTTGTACACTATCACTTTGTCTGGCTCCTTTGTTCTTTGTTATGCAGATACTGTATTACTAAAGAAGACGAGGTAGAGATGAGAGAGGCTGGCACATTTTTGTGCTTTTATACAAGCCTTTAGTTCAGGCAGCGCTAACCCTATCAGTTTATAGGCTTTAGCATCATGAATATCCTCACGCTATGACACAAACACTATGGTCTTTATTTTCAATTACTTGTATTATTTGGGCAAATTCCTGCTTATTGCATTGCATCCCCTTGTCAGCCCAGCCATAACAACACAGTCTCTATCCTACCTGGGCCAGCACAGTCTCTCTCCTACCCTGGTCAGCCCAGCCATAACAGCACAGTCTCTCTCCTACCCTGGCCAGCCCAGCCATAACAGCACAGTCTCTCTCCTACCCTGGCCAGCCCAGCCATAACAGCACAGTCTCTCTCCTACCCTGGCCAGCCCAGCCATAACAGCACAGTCTCTCTCCTACCCTGGCCAGCCCAGCCATAACAGCACAGTCTCTCTCCTACCCTGGCCAGCCCAGTCTCTCTCCATAACAACAGCACAGTCTCTCTCCTACCCTGGCCAGCCCAGTCATAACAGCACAGTCTCTCTCCTACACTGGCCAGCCCAGCCATAACAGCACAGTCTCTCTCCTACCCAGCCCAGCCATAACAGCACAGTCTCTCTCCTACCCTGGCCAGCCCAGCCATAACAGCACAGTCTCTCTCCTACCCTGGCCAGCCCAGTCATAACAGCAGTCTCTCTCCTACCCTGGCCAGCCCAGTCATAACAGCACAGTCTCTCTCCTACCCTGGCCAGCCCAGCCATAACAGCACAGTCTCTCTCCTACCCTGGCCAGCCCAGCCATAACAGCAGTCTCTCTCCTACCCTGGCCAGCCCAGCCATAACAGCACAGTCTCTCTCCACCCTGGCCAGCCCAGCCATAACAGCACAGTCTCCTCCCCTGGCCAGCCCAGTCATAACAGCAGTCTCTCTCCTACCCTGGCCAGCCCAGTCATAACAGCACAGTCTCTCTCCTACCCTGGCCAGCCCAGCCATAACAGCAGTCTCTCTCCTACCCTGGCCAGCCCAGCCATAACAGCACAGTCTCTCTCCTACCCTGGCCAGCCCAGCCATAACAGCACAGTCTCTCTCCTACCCTGGCCAGCCCAGTCATAACAGCACAGTCTCCCAGACCCAGAGAGAACACAATTACTGTAGACATACACCCAGAGCCCGAGCCAGCGTCTCCACAGCCTTAATCACAGAGTGGAACGGATTCAATTAATTTGGCCTGGGAGCAGATATGGAGCCATTATGTCCTAATTAACAGAGTGCTAAGGTGGAGCCACACCTGAGTGAGCTGGAAATGTACAGAAGAGAGCAGAGCAAGGAGCTCATTCCACTGCAGGAGGAGTAGGAAGGAGGGGAGAGCCATTTAAAGGGGGAAATACATTTGATTAAACCATGATCTGATTTATGTCAGATAATATGCTGGTAACACATTCACACAAGGCCTGCTATAATTATGTCTATTATGGTTCACCGACACCCAGTGTTGTGTTCGAGATCACCTACAGCAAGACCGATTCAAGACCAAGACCAGAGCAAATCAAGTCCGAGTCAATAGCGAGAACGGAGGGGGGCGAGACCGAGTCAAGAGCGAGACCAGGTCAAGAGCGAGACTGGAGGGGGGACGAGACCGAGTCAAGAGCGAGACCGGAGCGAGGGGACAAGACCGAGTCAAGAGCGAGACCGGACCGGGGGGCGAGACCGAGTCATCCTAAGCGAGACCGAGTCAAGACCAAGACCAGGGGGGCGAGCCCGAGTCAAGAGCGAGACCGGAGGGGGCGAGACCGAGTCATAAGCGAGACCGAGTCAAGGCCAAGACCGGAGGTGGGGCGAGACCGAGACAAGACCGAGACAGGACGGGGGGTTCGAGACCGAGTCAAGACCCGAGGGAGGGGGGTGGGGGCTAGACTGAGTCAAGAACAAGACCTGGGCAAATCAAGTCCGAGTGAAGAAAAAGACCGGAGGGGGGGCAAGACCGAGTCAAGACCGAGACTGGAGAGGGGGAACGACCGAGTCAAGACCGAGACTGGAGGGGGGGCAGGACCGAGTCAAGACCGAGACCGGAGAGGGGGAAGGACCGAGTCAAGACCAAGACCGGAGAGGGGGAAGGACCGAGTCAAGACCGAGACTGGAGGGGAGGGCAGGACCGAGTCAAGACCTAGACCGGAGAGGGGGAAGGACCGAGTCAAGACCGAGACCAGAGGGGGGGCGAGACCGAGTCAAGACCAAGACCGGAGGAAATCAAGTCTGAGTCAAGACCAAGACAGGCATGGGGGCGAGACCGAGTCAAGACCGAGACCGAAGGGGGGCGACAAGGGATTTGAGACCAGAAAAATGCTAGTCCAATTCAAGACTTTGATTGTAATTTTGTCAAATCCCCACCATAATAACAGTTCAAAATGACCAGTATTTCTGGGTTCATATTTCAGAACACCATATGGATTCTTTAGACGATCAGAATAGTGAAAACAAGCTGAGGGGAAATAGAGACACTATAAATGATTACTAACCAAAACACAGTGGGGAACCATGGGCCTTCTACGCCTTCAGAGAAGGGCTAAGGATTTATAAAATAATGACTATAATAATAATAATAATGATATTATTATTATTTTCAATGATGTTCTGATTTAATCTCTTCAGCTTTTGTTGGAAAGGGTTAACACTGAAGATAAAAAAATATCCAATCAGGATTTTTCTTTGCTGGTCTCTGGGGAGAAAAATCTAAATAGCTAAGTCAGCCATTGGTTAGGCCTTCAGAAGCTCGATAAAGGCATCTGCCATTCAACTGCAGGGCAAACTTTTGGAGTGACAATGGAATCAACCAATCACATTTTGACTAATGAGTGTGACTTTTTTAACGCACGGAAACGTATGCCTTCTTGAAGGCCAACAGGTCACTGCACAATACGAGCTGTGGTTTTCCCACGGTCTAGCTAGCTAGCTTTTGCTGTTGGCTAGCTTGCAGTGGCTGCAGCAGGTGTTATCAAAGAGGACGTTGTTGCAAATTTGTTAGCTTCTCCCTTTTCAATAATAACTTTCGACAAGTTAGGTTTCAAATGATCATCATCTGGTGAGTGGAACTGTTTTTTATTGCAGAACGCTTGTTGTTCTTAGCCATCTCTTTGAAATTATCTCATGTGTGTGAAACATTGTTGCATTTAAATTGGAACTGACAGAATTTTAGCAACATGAAATCTTAATAAAATCTGTTCATATACACCCCCAGGAAGAATCACACTTTCAAAAAAATCTGACAAGCGACCACATAGATATGGTCATTTTCAAGTTTTCATAAATTATTAGAATGTTTGGGAATTACGTATACCAAGGCATTTGTGAAAATTCTATAGCAATATAGATTAGGAAAGCAGTCTACGCAGACCGGTGCGCTATAGCTAATCAGAGCTACAGTAGACCTTTATACAAACAGGTTGACTTAGTTGATAAGTCATATACCTCAACTACACTAATTTGAAACGCATCAGTAATAAAGTGGGTATATGGCTTATACCCACCTGCATATACCCTCCATGACACCACTGGCCCTTTGTGTTTTACAAACACGTTCCTACATGAGTGCGCTGGTATTATGGTTGCTGTCCTTTCAGAATCACAAACCTGGCACACTATAGGTTTACCACTGTCATACACTGAAGACCTATAGGTTTTCCACTGTCACACACTGAAGACCTATAGGTTTACCACTGTCACACACTGAAGACCTATAGGTTTACCACTGTCACACACTGAAGACCTATAGGTTCACCACTGTCACACACTGAAGACCTATAGGTTTACCACTGTCACACACTGAAGACCTATAGGTTTACCACTGTCACACACTGAAGACCTATAGGTTTACCACTGTCACACACTGAAGACCTATAGGTTCACCACTGTCACACACTGAAGACCTATAGGTTTACCACTGTCACACACTGAAGACCTATAGGTTCACCACTGTCACACACTGAAGACCTATAGGTTTACCACTGTCACACACTGAAGACCTATAGGTTTACCACTGTCACACACTGAAGACCTATAGGTTTACCACTGTCACACACTGAAGACCTATAGGTTCACCACTGTCACACACTGAAGACCTATAGGTTTACCACTGTCACACACTGAAGACCTATAGGTTTACCACTGTCACACACTGAAGACCTATAGGTTTACCACTGTCACACACTGAAGACCTATAGGTTTACCACTGTCACACACTGAAGACCTATAGGTTTACCACTGTCACACACTGAAGACCTATAGGTTCACCACTGTCACACACTGAAGACCTATAGGTTTACCACTGTCACACACTGAAGACCTATAGGTTTACCACTGTCACACACTGAAGACCTATAGGTTCACCACTGTCACACACTGAAGACCTATAGGTTTACCACTGTCACACACTGAAGACCTATAGACCGAGTCAAGACCAAGTAAAGGCAAGGCAGCTACACACTTAACGCAAACAGAGCGTCGAAGCGTCGTATACGGTCCGTTCCAACAGTTTTGGCACACGAAAGTACATAGAACTACGTGTGAAAACGACGCTCAGTCGCTGGTTTGCGTAGTTTGCGTGAAGTATGTAGGGCCCTTAAGGTAGGTTTGGGGGAGGGGTTAGGAATGTGTGAATTTGCATATTGCTCTGATGCTCACTGAGGAAGGGCTGTGCATCAGTCATCAGCACATGTTCTTATAGGCCAGATTAAATGTGAACACAGATGGAGAGAGAAGCAACATCTCCCCAGCAAATCCAGCCCATTCCATACGGGACTTCCATACAGATCACTCCTCCGATCTCAGAGACGGAACAGGAAGCCACTCCTCGGCTTGGCGGCCAAAGAGAGTGCCAGGGTGGTATTTCAGGAATGTTTAACCAAAGCCTTAGGAGGCTTGAGGGATGGTGACATTATACACCCCCGCGTACAGACCGTGCATGTCTGAGAGAGAGCAGCTTCTGAAGAATCAGTTTTCTGTATCTGTTTACTAACAGCAGCACCTTGTACTGAACTGTTCCCCTGCCAAGACCTGTTCCCTTCTCCCTGGCCAGGCAAGGTAAATACTGGATAAGAGCATTCCTCAACACTGAAGGGAAATGTAGAAAAACGATAAGAGCTGGTTTGAATTTGAAGAGCAGAGCAGAGCAGGGAAAGATGGAGTCTTTACTGCTCTCAGACTCTGTGTGATATTTGGGCCTCAATGTTTCAGAGCTCCTCCCGCTCAGGAGCTAGCTGCTCTCTCTCCACGTTGACGTCAGAGGGGCCCTAAACACAGAGCCGGGGGCTCGTAAAACCAAAACACAGCCATTACGTAAGCAGCATAGCAACACACACACGCACACACACACACGTAATGAACCTGACTAATAGTGTAGCTGTAGAATCACAGGAGCAGGGGGATTGTGTTTGTGTTGCCAGCCAGCCTGAGCTGCTTTACGCAGGTCCTAAAGAATGCCTGCTGTTAAGTCTTAAGAATGCCTGCTGTTACATCTAAAGAATGCCTCTCTGCCTGCCTGAGCAACCAGACACTCCAATAGTCTGGATCTCAATAAACTACAAGACTACTGGGCTATTTACCAGAAGAATTGGTTAAAGAGAGGGAGACAGTTTGTGTAGTTGTGCGGTATACGTCACATAATGAGAGAACAAAGGGGACAAAGATGTTCAATAAGTCTTCATATCCGACAGACAACTCGGATCCTTGCCTTTTCCCCCGGGATTCCATCTCAAAGACAAGTGTCATTAGCTATCCTTTCTCTCAGGCTTGATTGATGTTCCCCTTGGCAACACACGTCCATGCATCACTAATTATTTCATATGAGGGTACACGCAAAAGGGAGAAAATTGGCGAGCCATTAAGAAACCATTTATTGCCAAATGACAGAATTAATTGGATGACATTGACTAGTACTTTCATTTAAAGTTCATTCTAGTCCATGACCATAAAGTGGTTGATCTGTTAGAGTTCATATTCAGACCAGGAGGATATATCCCAATGTGTGTGGGAATGATAAACTGTGCTGGGAGGTTGTGAGTGGAGCTACGGGACCCAGTGTGGGTAATCGTACCCAGAGTGCAGGCTTAGGCAGGGCCAGAGACCACAAGACAACGGGCCGGAGCAGTGGAGACATTTATATGCAGCCGTTTCCGTACGGAATGACTTTAGACACGCTTCTGTCCGCAGAAATGGATTATTGCTGTTTATACTCTTTTGATAAGGAATTTTACATGTGTGAATGGAGTCTGGGGCCTGATAATGGTACTCCTCCACACTACCAATCCTCTATCAGCACTCTGGCCTCTTCAATGTATACTTTTTTTAAATCAATTGCTACAGCTGCACGATGCGAGTGTAATGCTGAATACATTTTGTGTTTCCCCCTCTAATCTTCCCTCTCAACATGTCAGACAAATTGTGCTGCCTCCGCCAAATCCAATATAACCCCCCCACAGACAGACGCGCACACACACACACACACCACACACACAGAATGCTGGGTGATGGAGATTGACAACACGGTGAGTGGTAATCACAGCCAGAAGACGATCAAATGTATGAAAATGTCGCACTTCCTTCGCTTTCTTTTTGATACTGTGGTATTTGCAGACTGTAGAGGATAGAAGATGTGTCGATGTAATCTGTCTGCTGCCTGGCCCCTGTCCCTCAAACTCATTCCCACAGACCTGACTTATTGTGCTGTTGTATTGAAAGATAACCACTTTCCACAACACATGCAGGATTCAACCATTCAACGCCCCCTTCCCCTGTGTGTCTGTTACGTCTGCTCCACACCTCCCCATCACATCTCCCATCCACTTCCATAGTACTGCTGCCTTTCAGGAAACCGCCGCACTGCTGCTTTCTCTTTCCAGCGCTAACTGCTATTTCACCTCCAGGGCCAATTTATGCAGCGATTGTTCCACACATCTTGTGACCGACCACCTGTCATGTGGAGATGGGATTATCTCAATGCCATCACAGCAATGCAGTTACTGAACAGGATGTCCATGGTTCAGGTCACAGCAGGCAGCTATAGTACATCAGAACCAAGGAGCACCTTGCGACCATATAGAGCTAATTTAGCTGTGGTCCTCAGTCAGACAGACTGACTCCAGAACAGTGGTTGACTCAGAAGGAGAGGGCTGGCTGACAGACTGGACTCTGTCTCATTTGGAAGTGGAGGAGGAGAAGAACAGAGTTAATGAGCCCTTATCAAAGCGTCTGTGTATGGAGGTTGGTGTTCCTGCCGATGGCCCTGGAACGGCAGCAGCAGCACGCCACACGTCTGCCCGCCGCCCGCCCATCACTGCAGCCCTAATGACAGCCAATTTAATTGACAATCCACTTCCACGTCTGAGCACAAACAATCCTGCAAAGTGGACAAAGAGAGAAAAAGAGAGAGCATTTTTTAAAGAAAATGAAGGAAAAAGGAGAGAAATTAGTGTATAGAAGGTAGAGGTCGACCGATTATGATTTTGCCACGCCGATACCGATACCGATTATTGGGGGACCAAAAAATCTGATACCGATTAATCGGCCAATTTATTTATTTGTAATAAGGACAATTACAACAATACTGAATGAACACTTATTTTAACCTAATATAATACATCAATAAAATCATTTTAGCCTCAAGTAAATAATGAAACATGTTCAATTTGGTTTAAATAATGCAAAAACAAAGTGTTGGAGAAGAAAGTAAAAGTACAATATGTGCTATGTAAGAAAGCTAACGTGTCATGTCTTATTATGTCTGTTCCTGTCCTTTCTCTTCACTCTGTCTCTCTCTGCTGGTCTTATTAGGTTACCTTCTCTGTCTCTCCTTCTCCAGCTGTTCCACATCTCCCCTAACTAGCTCATTCACCCTTTCCCCACCTGTTCCCTCTTTTCCCTCTGATTAGGTCTCTATTTCTCTCTCTGTTCCTGCTACTTTCGGTGTCAGATTCTTGTTTGTGTTTTTCATGCCAGAAGCAAGCTATCGTCTCGTTTGCTTCCACCTTGTCCTATCCTGTCGGAGTCTGCCTGGCAGGTGCATCCTGCACTCTACTAACGTTCTTTTGTTCTATTGACAACGTCGGAAGAGGATCTATGCCGTTCCTGTTTTTTCATTAAAAGAACTCCGTTTTCTGTTAAAACCGCTTTTGGGTCTTCACTCAAGTACATAACAGAAGAATCTGACCAAGAATGGACCCAGCGGCTCCGGACCCTTTTCACTCCGCCGTCGAGATCCAGGGAGCGATGCTAGGCAGACACGAGGAGGAATTGTCTGCTGCTCGACATGCCGTTGAGACCCTGGCCGTCCAAGTCTCCGACCTCACAAGACAGGTTCACCAACTCCACCTCGATCCACCGCCCACTTCCAGGGTTTCCGAGTCTCCGGAGCCCAGGATCAACAACCCGCCGTGTTACTCTGGGGAGCCCACTGAGTGCCGCTCATTCCTCACTCAGTGTGATGTGGTGTTCTCTCTCCAGCCCAACACTTACTCCAGGAGCACAGCCCGCATCGCCTACGTCATTTCTCTCCTTACCGGACGGGCGCGTGAGTGGGGCACGGCAATGTGGGAGGCGAGGGCTGAGTGTATTAACCAGTATCAGGACTTTAAGGAGGAGATGATACGGGTTTTTGACCGTTCTGTTTTTGGGGAGGAGGCTTCCAGGGCCCTGTCTTCCCTATGTCAGGGGAATCGATCCATAACGGATTATTCTATTGAGTTTCGCACTCTCGCTGCCTCTAGTGACTGGAACGAGCCGGCTTTGCTCGCTCGTTTTCTGGAGGGTCTCCTCGCCGAGGTTAAGGATGAGATCCTCTCCCGGGAGGTTCCTTCCAGTCTGGACTCCTTAATAGCTCTCGCTATTCGCATAGAGCGACGGTTTGATCTTCGTCGCCGAGCTCGTGGAAAGGAGTTCGCGTTCTCCGTTGCTCCCCTCTCCACATCACTGCCACCTGCCGCATCACTGCCACCCTCCTCCGCCGGCTCGGATGCTGAGCCTATGCAGCTGGGGGTATCCGCATCTCGGCCAAGGAGAAGGAACGGAGAATCACCAACCGCCTCTGTCTCTACTGCGGCTCCGCTGGTCATTTTGTCACCTCATGCCCAGTAAAAGCCAGAGCTCATCAGTAAGAGGAGGGCTACTGGTGAGCGCAACTACTCAGGTCTCTCCTTCAAGATCCTGCACTACCTTTCCGGTCCATCTCCGCTGGCCCGGTTCATCTGCTTCCTGCAGTGCCTTGATAGACTCTGGGGCGGAGGGCTGTTTTATGGACGAGACCTGGGCTCGGGAACATGACATTCCTCTCAGACAGTTAGGGGAGCCCACGGCCTTGTTCGCTTTAGATGGTAGTTCTCTCCCCAAGATTCAGCGTGAGACGCTGCCTTTAACCCTCACTGTCTCTGGTAATCATAGCGAAACCATTTCTTTTTTAATTTTTCGTTCACCTTTTACACCTGTTGTTTTGGGTCATCCCTGGCTAGTGCGCCATAACCCTTCTATTAATTGGTCTAGTAATACTATCCTATCCTGGAATGTTTCTTGTCATGTGACCTGTTTAATGTCTGCTATCCCTCCTGTTTCCTCTGTCTCTTCTTCACAGGAGGAGCCTGGTGATTTGACAGGGGTGCCGGAGGAGTATCACGATCTGCGCACGGTGTTCAGTCGTTCCAAGGCCACTTCTCTCCCTCCACACCGGTCGTATGACTGTAGTATTGATCTCCTTCCGGGAACTACTCCCCCGGGGTAGATTATACTCTCTGTCGGCTCCCGAACGTAAGGCTCTCGAGGATTATTTGTCTGTATCGCTCGACGCCGGTACCATAGTCTCCTCCTCCTCTCCCGCCGGAGCGGGGTTTTTTTTTGTTCAGAAGAAGGACGGGTCCCTGCGCCCATGCGTGGATTATCGAGGGCTGAATGACATAACAGTTAAGAATCGTTATCCGCTTCCTCTTATGTCTTCAGCCTTCGAGATCCTGCAGGGAGCCAGGTTTTTCACCAAATTGGACCTTCGTAACGCCTACCATCTCGTGCGCATCAGGGAGGGGGACGAGTGGAAGACGGCGTTTAACACTCCGTTAGGGCACTTTGAATACCGGGTTCTTCCTTTCGGCCTCGTTAACGCTCCAGCTGTCTTTCAGGCACTAGTTAACGACGTCCTGAGAGACATGCTGAACATTTTTGTTTTCGTTTACATGGACGATATCCTGATTTTTTCACCGTCTCTCTCGATTCATGTTCAGCACGTGCGACGCGTCCTCCAGCGCCTTTTGGAGAACTGTCTTTATGTGAAGGCTGAGAAGTGCACTTTTCATGCCTCCTCTGTCCCTTTTCTCGGTTCCGTTATTTCCGCTGAGGGCATTAAGATGGATCCCGCTAAGGTCCAGGCTGTCATTGATTGGCCCGTTCCTAAGTCACGCGTCGAGCTGCAGCGCTTTCTTGGCTTCGCGAATTTCTATCGTCGTTTCATCCGTAATTTCGGTCAGGTGGCAGCTCTCCTCACAGCCCTTACTTCTGTTAAGACGTGCTTTAAGTGGTCCGTTTCCGCCCAGGGAGCTTTTGATCTTCTCAAGAATCGTTTTACATCCGCACCTATTCTTGTTACACCTGACATCTCTAGACAGTTTGTTGTTGAGGTTGACGCGTCAGAGGTGGGCGTGGGAGCCATTCTTTCTCAGCGCTCCCTCTCTGACGGCAAGGTCCATCCTTGCGCGTTTTCTCTCATCGCTTATCGCCGTCAGAACGTAATTATGATGTTGGTAATCGCGAACTGCTCGCCATCCGCTTAGCTCTAGGCGAATGGCGACAGTGGTTTGTTCCTTTTGTCGTTTGGACTGACCATAGGAACCTTGAGTACATCCGTTCAGCCAAACGACTTAATGCGCGTCAGGCTTGTTGGGCTCTGTTTTTCGCTCGTTTCGAGTTTATTATTTCTTATCGTCCGGGCTCAAAGAACACCAAGCCTGATGCTTTATCTCGTCTCTTCAGTTCTTCTGAGGTCTCCACCGACCCCGAGGGGATTCTCCCTGAGGGGCGTGTTGTCGGGTTGACTGTCTGGGGAATTGAGAGGCAGGTAAAGCAAGCACTCGCTCACACTCCGTCGCCGCGAGCTTGTCCTAGGAACCTTCTGTTCGTTCCCGTTCCTACTCGTCCGGCCGTTCTTCAGTGGGCCCACTCTGCCAAGTTAGCCGGCCACCCCGGCGTTCGGGGTACGCTCGCTTCCATTCGCCAGCGTTTCTGGTGGCCCACTCGGGAACGTGACGCGCGTCGATTTGTCGCTGCTTGTTCGGTCTGCGCGCAGACTAAATCTGGGAACTCTCCTCCTGCCGGCCGTCTCAGACCGCTTCCCATTCCCTCTCGACCGTGGTCTCACATCGCTTTAGATTTTATCACCGGACTGCCTTCATCAGCGGGGAAGACAGTTATTCTTACGGTTGTCGATAGATTCTCTAAGGCGGCTCATTTCATTCCTCTCGCTAAGCTCCCTTCTGCTAAGGAGACGGCTCAGATCATTATCGAGAATGTTTTCCGAATTCATGGCCTTCCGTCAGACGTCGTTTCAGACAGAGGCCCGCAGTTCACGTCTCAATTTTGGAGGGAGTTTTGCCGTTTGATTGGGGCTTCCGTCAGTCTCTCGTCCGGCTTTCATCCCCAGTCTAACGGTCAAGCCGAACGGGCCAATCAGACTGTTGGTCGCATTTTACGCAGTCTTTCTTTTCGTAACCCTGCGTCTTGGTCAGAACAGCTCCCCTGGGCAGAGTACGCCCACAACTCGCTTCCTTCGTCTGCTACCGGTCTATCTCCTTTTCAGAGTAGCCTCGGGTACCAGCCTCCGCTGTTCTCATCTCAGCTCGCCGAGTCCTGCGTCCCCTCCGCTCAGGCTTTTGTCCAGCGTTGCGAGCGCACCTGGAGGGGGTCAGGTCGGCACTTTGCCGTAATAGGGCGCAGACTGTGAGGGCCGCTAACAAGCGTAGGACCAAGAGTCCTAGATATTGTTGCGGTCAGAGAGTATGGCTCTCCACTCAGAACCTTCCCCTTATTCGCAAGTTGACCCCGCGGTTCATTGGTCCGTTCCGTATTTCTCAAGTCATTAATCCTGTCGCAGTGTGACTTCTTCTCCCGCGCTATCCTCGTCGCGTTCACCCGGTCTTCCATGTCTCCTGTGTTAAGCCCGTTCTTCGCGCCCCCGCTCGTCCCTCCCCCCATCCTTGTCAAGGGCGCACCTATCTACAGGGTTCGTAAGATTTTGGACATGCGTCCTCGGGGTCGTGGTCATCAGTACCTAGTGGATTGGGAGGGGTACGGTCCTGAGGAGAGGAGTTGGGTTCCCTCTCGGGACGTGCTGGACCGTTCGCTGATCGATGATTTCCTCCGTTGCCGCCAGGTTTCCTCCTCGAGTGCGCCAGGAGGCGCTCGGTGAGTGGGGGGGTACTGTCATGTCTTATTATGTCTGTTCCTGTCCTTTCTCTTCACTCTGTCTCTCTCTGCTGGTCTTATTAGGTTACCTTCTCTGTCTCTCCTTCTCCAGCTGTTCCACATCTCCCCTAACTAGCTCATTCACCCTTTCCCCACCTGTTCCCTCTTTTCCCTCTGATTAGGTCTCTATTTTCTCTCTGTTCCTGCTACTTTCGGTGTCAGATTCTTGTTTGTGTTTTTCATGCCAGAAGCAAGCTATCGTCTCGTTTGCTTCCACCTTGTCCTATCCTGTCGGAGTCTGCCTGGCAGGTGCATCCTGCACTCTACTAACGTTCTTTTGTTCTATTGACAACGTCGGAAGAGGATCTATGCCGTTCCTGTTTTTTCATTAAAAGAACTCTGTTTTCTGTTAAAACCGCTTTTGGGTCTTCACTCAAGTACATAACATAACGTTTCAGTTCCTTGCTCAGAACATGAGAACATATGAAAGCTGGTGGTTCCTTTTAACATGAGTCTTCAATATTCCCAGGTAAGAAGTTTTAGGTTGTAGTTATTATAGGAATTATAGGACTATTTCCCTCTATACCATTTGTATTTCATTAACTTTGACTATTGGATGTTCTTATAGGCACTTTAGTATTGCCAGTGTAACAGTACCTCTCCTCTCTTCCGTCCCTCTCCTCGCTCCTCCCTGGGCTCGAACCAGCAACACAACGACAACAGCCACCATCGAAGCAGCGTTACCCATGCAGAGCAAGGGGAACAACTACTAGAAGGCTCAGAGCGAGTGACGTTTGAAACGCTATTAGCGTGCACATCGGTTACACTAGCCTCATCTCGGGAGTTGATAGGCTTGAAGTCATTAACAGCGCAATGCTTGCCGCACAACAAAGAGCTGCTGGCAAAACGCACGAAAGTGCTGTTTGAATGAATGTTTACGCACATGCTTCTGCCTACCACCGTCAGATACTTAGATACTTATATGCTTAGTCAGATTATATGCAACGCAGGACACACTTGATAATATCTAGTAATATCATCAACCATGTGTAGTTAACTAGTGATTATGATTGATTGTTCTTTTATAAGATAAGTTTAATGCTAGCTAGCAACTTACCTTGGCTTACTGCATTTGTGTAACAGGCAGTCTCCTTGTGGAGTGCAACGAGAGAGAGGCAGGTCGTTATTGCGTTGGACTAGTTAACTGTAAGGTTGCAAGTTTGGATCCCCCGAGCTGAAGGAGGCAGTTAACCCATTGTTCCTAGGCCGTCATTGAAAATAAGAATGGGTGCTTAACTGACTTGCCTGGTTAAATAAAGGTATAAAAAAAAATACAAAAAAAAATACAAAAAAATTGGTGCCCAAGAATACCGATTTCCGATTGTTATGAAAACTTGAAATCGGCCCTTCCGATTAATCGGTCGACCTCTAAAAGAAAGACAGATGAAGGACAGAGAATTAGAAATGTCCTGAGAAAAGAGGAAGAGTGACCGAGAAAATGATAGAGGTAGGAAAATCGAGAAAAAGAGATAGGAGGGGGGAGAGGTGGATGTGGGCAGAAGAAAATGCAATGAGAGAAAAGGCCAAGATCAGCAGTCTTCCTCAGGCTCAATTTCCAAGACATGATTAGTTTAGATTGATTACATGTAAAGGGTGCAATAAAAAGGCTGCTTCTCTCAATTTCAATTCAATTCCATTTAAGGGCTTTATTGGCATGGGAAGCATATGTTAACATTGCCAATGCAAGTGAAGTAGATAATAAACAAAAGTTAATTAAACAACATCAATGAACAGTTAACATTACACTCACAAAAGTTCCAAAAGAATAAAGAAATTTCAAATGTCATATTAAGTGCAAATAGTTAAAGTACATAGTTAAAGTGTTTGTGTCTTCACTGGTTGCCCTTTTCTTGTGGCAACAGGTCACAAATCTTGCTGCTGTGATGGCACACTGGTATTTCACCCAATAGATATAGGAGTTTATCAAAATTGAGTTTGTTCTCTAATTCTTTGTGTATCTGTGTAATCTGAGGGAAATACGTGTCTCTAATAGTCCTACATTTGGTAGGAGGTTAGGAAGTGCAGCTCAGTTTCCACTGATGTCGTTGTTATGGAAGGTTTCAGAATCGCTTACTTTTGGGTGTTTGTAGAATTGAACGGCTCTTTTCAGGATTTTGATCATTAGCGGGTATTGGACTAATTCTGTTCTGCATGCATTATTTGGTGTTTTACGTTGGACATTAAGGATATTTTTGCAGAATTCTGCATGCAGTATCAATTTGGTGTTTGTCCCATTTTGTGAATTCTTGGTTGGTGAGCGGACCCCAGACCTCACAACCATAAAGGACAATGGGTTCTATAACTGATTAAAGTATTTTTTGCCAGATCCTGTGGTATGTCGAATTTTATATTCCTTTTTGTGGAATAGAAGGCCCTTCTTGCCTTGTCCCTCAGATTGTTCACAGCTTTGTGGAATTTACCTGTGGTGCTGATGTTTATGCCAAGGTATGTATAGTTTTTTGTGTGCTCTAAGGCAACGGTGTCTAGATGGAATTTATATTTGTTGTCCTGGCAATTTGACTTTTTTTGGAACACCATTATTTTTGTCTTATTGAGATTTACTGTCAGGGCCCAGGTCTGACAGAAACTGTGCTTAAGGTAGCCTTAACTTAGCATTCAGTCCTATAAAGTAAAATATATCAGTGTAATGTATTTTTCTTCTTGGCTTTAAAAGTAGCTTCAAACTTAACATGACTCACTCAGTTCCCAGTTTGGATGATGTTTTCAGCTTTCTGTTGTTTGTTTGACAGAGCATTTGCTGCATAGCTTGGAAAAATAATCTTTCGTAGTAGGAATCCTTCCTGGTAATTTTGTCCAAAATCAGGTTGTAGGTTTGCCGAATTGGAGTGAAGGTTATCTTGTGGAGGCTAGTATCCTGTATATGTCCTTGCCAAAAAAGCCAAGTTTATCTAACTCTAAATCTATATTTTTGTAAAAGCATGCTGAAAAATGGGAGCTCATTTGCTCATTTCTCTCTACCTCTACCTCCCTCTCTCTCTACAACTCACATTTCTCCAAAAATAGAAGCCTGCTCTAACATTTAAAAGAGAAAAGCACACTTTTTTCCATTCCACCATTCATGTACTAGTTAACCACTACTACCAAAAACACAAAACACCCGTCAGCACCCCCCCTCTCTCTCCTACATCTGTCTCTCTCTCTCTCCCAGCCACATAGAAATACCTTCCCCTTCTCATAGCGGTCTCTAACAGCACACACCATGCTGGCCAATGCTGGGGGGAAAAGATTACTCATATTGTGATCTATCAGAGACTCCTGACTGGCGACATTTGTCAATAATTGATTGCTGGGTATCTTCACATCTTGCAGAGTTTTCGGACGATCGCCATGTTTCTATTTCAGTCACGTCCCCCCGCTAGCCAAACCCCTATCAGAACCTTCCACATCTAATTGGCTGATGTTCTGTTATGATGCTTTTTGACATGCAACTCTGATGGATCCTGTTAGGACAACAATGGCAGCCAACTGACCCTTTCAAACACTTGCTTACTGCTAGGAACTAAAGTCCCTCTCGTTCAAAGGAGCAGTCCTCTTCTTCACAGGAGGAGGAATGTTAAGAGCAGTCAGACCTCTGGGATTAACTACTCAAGGCCCTATTTTTGAGTGATTATCTTTCTTTCTTTATTCTTTCTTCCATCTTTTATTCTCTCTCCTGTATTACTTAAATAACGGGTGACCTTTTGGAAGATAAGGGGACTGTTTTCTGTCCATGGGAAAAGTACAAAATATCTACTGTAAAAACAGAAAAGGACAGGCTTTGGCCATGCTGCAAATATATAGGGTGTTTGGAGAGATGAGGAAGAGGAGAGAGAGAGAAGGAGAGCAAGGAGGAAAACGAGAGAGAAAGTGAGAGAGCAGAATGCAATTTGGCTATCTCAGCATAGATCGCGATAGCAGCTTGAAACAAACGGCTGACAAAACCAAAGCAACCAACCCCCCCCACGCGCAGGGAGCAAGGAAACTATGATAATGAAGGGAGAAATGAGAGGAGCAGGAAACAAAGGAGAATATAAAGGTATTAATGTGTCAGGAAAGAGAGGTAATTGACTCCAAAACGCTGGTGAGGGTTTCTCTGGCACAAGGCGGCTGATCGATGGGGAGTCCTTCTCTCTCACACTCCCTTTCCTTCCTCCTCCCTCCATCCTCCTCTCTCTTCTTCCTGCCACCTCTCCTCCCCTCTACAATCACAGAGGAGCACTGTGTCCATTTGTTGCTGCCGCCTGCCATTACCAACACAATCAGTATCAGGGAGGTCCAGTGAGCTCTGTCTCTGTGCACCCCAGCTCTCTTACTGGCTCCTCCTCAGGATTAGAGCGAGTTGATTAGAGCCGCTTGAATTGAATTGAAAGACTGGGAATAGATCCACCCACCTTCCTCCCCTCTCACTCGCCCCCAGCCTCTGGTGTCAGCTGCCCGATCCCCAGACACCCTGGTGTGGAAGCAGCCGGCCTGGGCCCCAGCCCTCCAGACTATTCTGTCTATAGCTGTGTCTGTTTCTCTGGCTGAATTAGAAGCTAGCTCCCTGGTGACTAATGCAATTACTGCCCATCTGCTTCAACCTATACTAATCCACCCCCACTCCCCTGAAAACAAACACTATAACCAGAAATACACACATACACACACACACACACACACACACACCACACATAAAACAATGAACCCAGGATAAACCTGACAGCCCGTGGGACTGCAGAGGTCCATGACTGCTAGAACACAATAACTTTGATTAACTGATACCATCAATGTTGTAAAGCTTTTGTGCCTCTTATCAAATGGCAAGCTGTCACTTTGTATTCTCTAAACACACCTCTGCACCTTTTGGACAAATATACAATATACACAAATATACAGTGAGTGTACAAAACATTAGGAACACCTTCCTAATATTGAGTTGCACCCCCTTTTGCCCTCAGAACAGCCTTAATTCGTCAGGGCATGGACTCTGTAAGGTGCTGAAAGCGTTCCACAGGGATGCTGACCCATGTTGACTGCAATACACAGTTGTATCAAGTTGGCTGGTAGTGGATCTTTCCAAATAGCTTGTTCCATCTCATCCCAAAGATCAGGGTTTCCATTAGGAGAATGTGTCTCCGGACATTTGAGAAATGTACCAAACCCATATGCATTGGGTACGGAACCTGATTAGGCCGTCCACCCATGGTGCTCAGAATGACAGAAATCACATTTACATTATGGTAATTCATATTAACAGAACATGCAAGTCGAGTTTGCCTATTCTATTGGTCAGTTTGTTGAGAAGGAAATGGCTTATTCCAAACAAGACTCTGGGACAGTTGTGGGACGATAGATTCCAAATTCATACAACCAGTAGGCTTAAACTACATAGAATAGTTTATTTCTTCACAAAAGCGCAGCAATGCGCGCAAGGCAGTAGGCTCCACGCGAATGTTCATTCCATAATTCAATTAGCGGGAAAACAACATTGTCAAAAGGGCACTGTATGCGAGAGGTTTCATGTGACAGAGATGGAAACATTCTTTAGAAATGTTGTAAGAGTGGAGATCTATGTGATCTATATACAGTAAAACAACATCCTAAGAAAGCTCACACACACACACATACAGAAGATATACACAGCCTGAGGCCAAACATGAAGAGAGATAGTGTAGTGTATGAGTGTAAACATTGGGAGTTAGGATCATATGAATTCAACTGGTTAGGGATGCTAAGAGATTAGCCATGGTTACACAGAGCAGACACTCTTAGTATATAGGCCACAGTTGTTAAACTAATCAGACACATCCAGGGGATTAGTGCAGCCACCGTGTGCATTGTTAGAGAACACCACTACGACAGTAGAGTATAAACACACACATTACAGAGAGAGCAGCACAAGACCAACAGGAGGAGCGGCAAGATGCAGCTGTCATCACAGCATCTCCTCAGCTGTATCAGATCGCCAACAGGGCATCTTAATGGGCAGACTGGGATTATTGGATCATGATACACATAACTAACATAACCTTTTACTGCAGTGGGCTGAATCAGGGTCTTAAACAAATCTACTTTGAACCAGAAGTATACACCTCACCAGGGTAGGGGAGTAATGTATTACATGTAATCCTTGACATGTATGGGATTACAAACAACCGGTAACTGTAATCCGTTACGTTACCAGCAAAAATATTGTAAAAAAGAACTAGATGATTACTTTGAGGATTACTTTTAAATTCAGAAAGGATGTTTGCGGGAAAAAAAAATCTTTGACACTTCTTTGTTTTCTCAATGACAATCAAATCAGCATTGAGAAAAAGGCACAAATTTAAGTTTGTTCCATCTGAGTGAGTCTGACTACAAGTCAGAGACCACTATGATGACACACCAAATGTGTTTGATGGATCGTAGGAAAAGAGTAGGAATAGGCTTTTGTAGGCTACAGTCAAAGCTATTGCTGTCGGCATCCAAAGATTATCCAATTTTAATAAACGCTTGGAGGTAAGGATGACAGCAGTGGTGTAGTCTACGGCGATATGGACATCACTTATCATTGATATCTACATAGCGCATTGATGTGAATCACACTGCTGCTCTATCATTTAGCTATTTGCACCATACAGATTGGGGTTTTTGTGGATGGCTGTTCACAAATCTAAATGGGTATTTGAACCCAATAATGGTTGAATACAAGAAGTTTAAGTTGCTTATCAATCACTATTTTTGAAACCAGTCGACAGCCAGTGAAATATGTGCTCTTGTAACAGGTACGTAGTGTGGATCTCAGCCTATGGAATAAAAGTGTGGCTTCTATTGATCAATCTACTTCATGCTGATAAAATAAATACATTCATATGACTAATGGACACATGCTCAAACTAAAACATTTTGATAGACATAAAGGGGCAATCTGCTACATCCATTTTTGGACTTAGAAATTATATATATATTATATATATAAAATATATATATATATATATATATATATATCCATTGATTCTTGAAGAATACAATTTATATATGCCTCATGAGTTTAAATTCAACTGTCACGCTCCATGGGAACCTAAAATATACGCTTGTTTTTCTCCAATGTTTGAAAACATTGTAAATGTAAACAAACACTGTATAGCCTAATAACATGTAAACATGTAAAACAATAATTCTGATATTTTGGATCCTTGCATCCATATCTCTGTCTATTAATCTGAGAGTGGTTACATTTCTCCAGGCCCAGACCTCAGCTTTTTACCAAAACAGAGGCGGGGCGACCGTTTTTTTATTGTTTCCACTGTGGATTTGCCCTTTAAACAGCTGCATATTATCAAGATATCAAAGTGTCACCAACAAAAAGGTAAACAATAGGCCTATAGCAAATGCAGCATCTGGCATTCATTATTCACATGCAAATAGCACTTTTCAGTAGTGCTCAAAGCATGCCATTCCATAAGAGCAGCATTTACTTTTCAACTCGAATCAATGAGTCCAATCAGTCCTCCATGACAACAAAATCATAAACAACAGAGTAGGGCTGGCTAATAAATCCTTAGTTTGGGGGTTATACTCAGGTAAAACAATTTGGCTGATCTATACTTCCATATTTCCAAGTCCTATTCTTGAAGATCAACATTTATTGGAATGACAGGAATTCTGATACACTTTGGTTTTTAATGTAAAGATATAATTTAATCGTATTATTTTATGTAGTAGAACGTGATGGGTTAGAAGCAGCCTACAAAACCAACACATAGTGTGTAAATGTAAAATCCATATATGGCCAGCTATGTAAACTTTAACATTGATTTATCTTGCAATAGATGTTATTCAATTGGTAACATACATTTTTGTCTTCTTCTAATGCCTCTTAAGGGGAAAGTAATCTAAAGTAACCGAATGTAATCAGATTACGTTACTGAGTTTGGTTAATCCAAAAGTTACGTTACTGATTACAATTTTGGACAGGTAACTAGTAACTGTAACGGATTACATTTAGAAAGTAACCTACCCAACCATACACCTCACACACATGGTTATGGGCTTAAAAAAAGAAGACACCTGTACAATGTCAGATATAAACATATGGGGCTCCTGAGTGGCACAGCGGTCTAAGGCACTGTGTCTCAGTGCTAGAGGCATCACTACAGACACCCTGGTTTGAATCCAGGTTGTATCACAATGATTGGGAGTCCCATAGGGCGGCGCATAATTCCCCCAGCGTCATCCGGGTTTGGCCGACGTAAGCTGTCATTCTAAATAAGAATGTTTTTAACTGACTTCCCTAGTTAAATAAATAAAAAATAGTTGAAATGTGTTCAATTTTGAGTTTGTATTTTTCCCAATATTACACTTTATATACACTACATGACCAAATGTTTATAAACACCTGCTCGTCAAACATCTCATTCCAAAATCATGGGCATTAATATGGAGTTGGTCCACCCTTTGCTGCTATAACAACCTCCACTCTTCTGGGAAGGCTTTCCACTAGATGTTGGAACATTGCTACGGGGACTTGCTTCCATTCAGCCACAAGAGCATTAGTGAGGTCGGGCACTGATGTTGGGCGATTAGGCCTGGCTCGTAGTCGGCGTTCCAACTCATCCCAAAGGTGTTCGATGGGGTTGAGGTCAGGGCTCTGTGCAGGCCAGTCAAGTTCTTCCACACCGATCTCGATAAACCATTTCTGTAAGGACCTCGTTTTGTGTATGGGGGCATTGTCATGCTGAAACAGGAAATTCTTTCCCCAAACTGTTGCCACAATGTTGGAAGCACAGAATCATCTAGAATGTCATTGTATGCTGCAGCGTTATGATTTCCGTTCACTGGAATTAAGGGGCCTAGCCCAACCATGAAAAACAGCCCCAGACCATTATTCCATCCGTCCAACCGAGATTCGTCCCTCGGACTGCCAGATGCTGATGCCTGATTCATCACTCCAGACAACACATTTCCACTGCTCCAGTCGAGCCTTACACCACTCCAGCCGATGGTTGGTATTGTGCATGGTGATCTTAGGCTTGTGTGCGGCTGCTCGGCCATGGAAACTAATTTCATGAAGCTCCCAACGAACAGTTCTAACAATGACGTTGCTTCGAGAGGCAGTTTGGAACTCGGTAGTGAGTGTTGCCAAAGACAGACAATTTTTACACACTACACGCTTCAGCACTCCAGTTTTGTGAGCTTGTGTGGCATACCACTTTGCAGTTGCACCGATGTTGCGCCTAGATGTTTCCACTTCACAATAACAGCACGTACAGTTGACCGGGACAGCACCAGCACGGCAGAAATTTCACAAACTGTCTTGATGGAAAAGTGGCATCCTATGAAGGTGGCACATTGAAAGTCACTGAGCACTTCAGTAAGGCAATTCTACTGCCAAGGTTTGTCTATGGAGATTACATGGCTGTGTATTCGATTTTATACACCAGCCAGCAACGGGCATGGCTGAAAGAGCCAAATCCACTGATTTGAAGGGGTGTCCACATACTTTGGTTTATACAACAGGTGGGTCTAATCCTGAATGCTAATTGGTTAAAGCCTCATTCCAGCCGGTGTCTATTTCACAAGTTACCACTGGCTAAATCTATGACGTTAAAATACCTATTTACTCTGTTCCACCTGATTGCACAATCCACTCTCATCAGCCCAGACAGACAATTTATAAATGTAATCTCCACTATAAAAAGCATATAGGGGCCTAAAAATAATCTAGCGGTGTAAGTTACTGCATCGCAGTGCTAGAGGTGTCCCTATCACAACAGGCCGGGATCGGGGGTCCTATAGTGTGACCCACAATTGGTCCTAAACTGTCCGGGTTAGTGGAGGGTTTGGCCTCCATTATCTCACATTTATTTTAGACTAACATTTCATTTTTCAACAGCGTAGATTTGTATAAACCTTGCTGTCTCTTCCTCCGACATTTGCAACATTGTTTCAATATTCAAATTCCATCTCCAGCTGTCCCATAGTAATGAACGTGTCGGGACGAGAGACTGGCAGGCAGCGTTTCACAGCCAGACAAAATCATGAATCAGCTGGCATCATTTTTATGGATATATACAAAGAAATGTAAATTGAAAAAAGGTCAAACGAAACGAAGTGCAGCTAGTTTGCAGTCTTTCCAGCTTCAGTTTGAAGTGATTGTGTTACCTGTGTTGTTGGATAGCTCCTCTGAACAACAGTCCTGACGAGACAGCACGTTTTCTATGCCAGGCGAAATCACGCCTCATTAGCTCATTGTTATGGATGTACCAAATATATCACTAGAAAACAGCTTACACAAATGTAAATGCAGCTACTTTGTTGTTTTTCTGGCAGCACTGTTTGACATGACTAAGTTAGCTGTAGTTGGCTAGATAGCAAGCAAGGGAAAAGAACGTAACCAGCCAGTATGGCAATGAAACATTTAGAATGAACGACTGAGTCACGTCCATAGATACAGAACAAAAACAGTGAACAACTGGGTCACGTCTCTGGCCACCGAACCGATAGAACTAACGACCAGCCGGCTTTGGTAGAAACCCTAGATTTGTGTCGGGACTATATCTTGTGGAAGTATGAAATAGTATGAATCATTTCATCAAAATAAAGTTAATGAAAATGTGTCAATCATGATTTGAATATGTTGGTAACCCGTTGTATGAAAGAGTTAATGCCCTCGAAGCCGGTATTTGGAGGACATATTGGCACGGTTTGCCAAACACCCGTGGCAATATATCCTCCAAACACCGGTTTCTCCGGCATTATCACTTAAATATATAGTGTATCTTTGTTAATTATGAAAAATATTAATGACATTTTAGCCAAGAGGCCATAGAGAGGGTTTTTGGTCATTGACTGCAGGAAAAGGGCTTCGGAAGAGCGTGTGCATGTGCGGGTGCATGTGAGCGTATGAGAAAATCCCCCTCGCTGTACATGCCACACGTTGGCTCGGTCGTCTCTCTAATCTCATTTGCACCACCTTCACACACCATAATTCAATTCCCATTCCTAGACAATGACCATGTCATCTTAATCTGGCAGGTAGATTATATAGCATCCCACACAGGACTGCTAATGCAGAGAAAATGGCTGGGGCTATTGTGTGCTCCTTCAAGGTTGGCTGGGGTTATTGTGTGCTCCTTCAAGGTTGGCTGGGGCTATTGTGTGCTCCTTCAAGGTTGGCTGGGGCTATTGTGTGCTCCTTCAAGGTTGGCTGGGGCTATTGTGTGCTCCTTCAAGGTTGGCTGGGGCTATTGTGTGCTCCTTCAAGGTTGGCTGGGGCTATTGTGTGCTCCTTCAAGGTTGGCTGGGGCTATTGTGTGCTCCTTCAAGGTTGGCTGGGTAGCCATAGATTGCTGCTTTAAGGTTGGCTGTTTTAGCCATAGATTGCTTTCCTTTTATGTGGAAAAGTCTTTCCTTCTTTTCCCTGGCCGTTTGGGGAATCCAGCTCATGTGTTCATTAAGGAGGAAATGGCAGTCAGGTCAGCTCGGTCCAGTTTAAGAGGCCAACGGCTTGCAGCTCCACACTTACCATTCAACTAGCTCATCTGGTTCTTGACAAGCCTGCTGCATATTCATCTGCCCTGCTCAGGGCTTACCACTGCCTGGTGCTGCAAATGTTTGGCCTGGGAATCCATCTCTCATGTGTTCATTAAGTGACCAAGGAAATGGCAGTCAGGTCAGCTCAGAGCTAATATCCAGTTTAAGAAGGCAATACAAGCCAGAGCTAATTCAGCCAGCTCCACACTACAATGCACCATTCAACTAGGAGCTCATCTGGTTCTACAATGCAGCCAGAGCAAGCCTAGGAGCTGCATATTCATCTGCCAGAGCTGCTTATGTAGGGCTACACTTCCCACTGCCAATGGTGCCAGAGCTAATATCAGTGTTGGCTACACTTCCCACTAGCAATACAATCAGCCAGGCTAATATCAGCCTTATAGGAGCTACACTTCCCACAAGAGAGAGAAGTACAATACAATGCAGCCAGAGCTAATATCAGCCTTATGTAGGACACACTTCCCACAGGGGGGTAGACAATACAATGCAGCCAGAGCTAATATCAGCCTTATGTAGAGTGTCCCACAAGAGGAGGGGGGGTAGTACAATACAATGCAGCCAGAGCTAATATCAGCCTTATGTAGGAGCTACACTTCCCACAAGAGAGAGAGAGGGGGGTAGTACAATACAATGCAGCCAGAGCTAATATCAGCCTTATGTAGGAGCTACACTTCCCACAAGAGAGAGAGAGGGGGGGGGGTAGTACAATACAATGCAGCCAGAGCTAATATCAGCCTTATGTAGGAGCTACACTTCCCACAAGAGAGAGAGGGGGGGGGAGCTAATACAATCAGCCTTATCAGTAGGAGCTACACTTCCCACAATGTACATACAATGCAGCCAGAGCTAATATCAGCCTTATGTAGGAGCTACACTTCCCACAAGAGAGAGAGGGGGGGGGGGGGTAATGGAGCCAAAACAAGACAAGTTAATCATCTTTAGTTCTACAAATCCTGCCTGTTTGTCTCTGAATCAGATATAATTAAGAATGGTAATGAGTGTGAGTAATTAGCAGGAATATGGAGTGGGAGGAAACCGCAGTAAAGTGGCAGGTGCTGTGCCAGTTAGGTTGGACTGTCTGTGAGGCTCTGATGCACTCGTGGAGGCCCCTCCAGTCTGCTAAAGTGGATTAAAGCTAAACCATCCAGCCACAACAGGGCCTATCATACTCCCTCTCACAGTGGCCACTGATCCTGCTCTGATCCACCCAACAAGACCACTGTCCTTTGCAACACAACATATTCCCCTCTGCAAGGGTTTGTGTCTCTGCATTAGCCAACTGTTGGAGTGCTTGTAAGTGTACAAGGTAAATGCATGCATGTATGTGTGTGTTTTGGATTTGTTTTTGCCTTACAGTTCAATGTACAATTATATGAGGATGACTACGCTGTAATAAAACCAGTGGTGTGTCAGGCCTTGAAATCAGAGATATGGGACATTTCACCCAGCGTGTGTCAACCACTCAATCATTGTGGAGACACATTAGCATGTAAACAGCTTGCTACTGACATCCTGCACTGGCAGCCAGCTCCTAGCCTGCCTCTTGCTCAGCACAACTTTGCTCAGTACAAACGTACTATCAATCGAACCTTGCTGTGGAGCTCGGTGAGCAAGAGCCTGCGGAGCCTGGGGAGAGAAGAGTCACTAATGAACTGTAGTGTGGAGGGCACATCCTAACAGAGGAAGGTGCATGGTATGATTACTATAGAGGATCAAGTCCTCCCCATCTCCAAAACAGGGCTGGATTCTACAAACACAAGAAGGTAATGAAAAGCAGAGATCTGCAGCATTCCTCAGGGGGGTGTCTAACGGCACAACAAACAAACAGGCAGATAATGTCAAAGCAAACGAAGAAACCACGAAATGAAAAAAACATTTAAGAAATGCAACCACAAAGCGTTGAATCAACTGGTGGCCAGTGGAGCTTTCTTTCTCTGGCTATAAAAAGAAAGAGGAAAACAGTCTGTGTGTATAGACAGCCATGACCTACTCTCTCATTATACCAAAACCCACACAGTCACACTTTAAATCATTAGTTGGTTACAGAAGATTATAAACTGGGTGCTTCCAGCCCTGAATGCTGATTGGCTGGCAACCGTGGTATATGAGACCGTATACCATGGGTATGACTGCTCTAATTACTTTAGTAACCAGTTTATAATGGCAATAAAGCACCTCAGGGGTTTGTGGTATATGGCCAATATACCATGGCTAATGGCTGTATCCAGGCACTCCGCAATGAGTTGTGCCTTAGAACAGCCCTTAGCCGTGGTATATTGGCCATGTACCACACCCCCTCGGGCCTTATTTCTTAATTACTGTATACTATGAGACTTTTCCAGTGTAATGTTCCAGCTAGTCATTTTAACAGTGTTGTGCTCTCTAACACCTTTCATGAGGCTGAATTGTCTGGTGCTGACACATAGACAGGACGATACATAGCCACAGTACATTGCAGTTGTATGTACTGCCAGTCAATAGAATAAGACCCCCCCCCCGACACACGTGAGCAGAAGGACGTGGTGAAATGAGATATGACAGAGCGAAAAACAATTGTTCACGTCACACGTTCAGTAATGTAACGTGCAAATTCCCAGCAACGTCTCACTGCTGCTTCACTCCGTCAGTTCACTGTCACTTCTTTAGATTCTAACTGTACCAGGGACAAGAGCAATAAGACAGAGCAGCCCCTCCGTGTCCCTGAGGAGGTCTCCTCCTTCTCCCCCTCTCCTTCTTTGATCCACTGTCCCACTGTGCAAGATCGGCTGCTCAAATCAAATCAACGTTTATTTGTCACGTGCGCCGAATACAACAGGTGTAAACCTTACAGTGAAATGCTGAATACAACAGGTGTAGTAGACCTTACAGTGAAATGCTGAATACAACAGGTGTAGTAGACCTTACAGTGAAATGCTGAATACAACAGGTGTAGACCTTACAGTGAAATGCCGAATACAACAGGTATAGACCTTACAGTGAAATGCCGAATACAACAGGTGTAGACCTTACAGTGAAATGCTGAATACAACAGGTGTAGACCTTACAGTGAAATGCTGAATACAACAGGTGTAACCCTTACAGTGAAATGCTTACTTACAGGCTCTAACCAATAGTGCAAAAAGGTATTAGGTGAACAGTAGGTAAGTAAAGAAAGGACAGTGAAAAATGCAGATTTTTGGGTTAGTATGTACATATGAACATGAATGTATAGATAAAGTGACAATGCATATATGATAAACAGAGAGTAGCAACAGAGTAAAAGAGGGGATTGGGGGGCACACAATGCAAATAGTCCGGGTAGCCATTTGATTACCTGTTCAGGAGTCTTATGGCTTGGGGGTACAAACTGTTGAGAAGCCTTTTTGTCCTAGACTTGGCACTCCGGTACCGCTTGCCATGCGGTAGTAGAGAGAACAGTCTATGACTGGGGTGGCTGGAGTCTTTGACAATTCTTAGGGACTTCCTCTGACACCGCCTGGTGTAGTTTGGCAGGCAGCTTAGCCACAGTGATGTACTGGGCCGTACGCACTACCCTCTGTAATGCCTTGCGGTTGGAGGCCGAGCAGTTGCCGTACAAGGCAGTGATGCAACCAGTCAGGATGCTCTCGATGGTGCAGCTGTAGAACCTTTTGAGGATCTCAGGACCAATGCCAAATCTTTTTAGTTCCTGAGGGGGAATAGGTTTTGTCCTGCCCTCTTCACGACTGTCTTGGTGTGTTTGGACCATTCTAGTTGGTGATGTGGACACCAAGGAACTTGAATCTCTCAACCTGCTCCACTACAGCCCCATCGATGAGAATGGGGGCGTGCTCTGTCCTCCTTTTCCTGTAGCCCACAATAATCTCCTTAGTCTTGGTTACGTTGAGGGATAGGTTGCTATTCTGGCACCACCCAGCCAGGTCTCTGACCTCCTCCCTATAGCCTGTCTCATCGTTGTCGGTGATCAGGCCTACCACTGTTGTGTCATCTGCAAACTTAATCATGGTGTTGGAGTCGTGCCTGGCCATGCAGTTGTGGATGAACAGAGAGTACAGGAGGGGACTGAGCATGCTCTGTTCTTTGTGGGACGCCCAAAAGGCGAGCCAGGAAGACTGGATGCAGACAGACAGGCCCAGTCAGGCCAGACAGACTGGGTACGGACAGACAGGCCCAGTCAGACATGACTTCTCTCTCTCTGTGGGAGCATAGTGACTTAGTGACCAGAGGGAATGCTCTCCAGCTGTACTCAGTTTGGCCCTGCTGTTTATCTCCCCAGTCACACACTACAGTTGTTTTGGGTGACATGCTGGACAATTTTGATCACTGTGTATATAATATATGTGTGCGACCATGTGTGAGTATGTGTGTGTGTGTGTGTGGTTACTCTTTTCTGTAACCTCAGAAGAATGTCTTCTGGGTTTATAATGTGTGTGTGTGTGTCTCCATACACAGTATGTAAGTGTGTGTGTGTGTGTGTGTCCATTGTATTGTGAAGCGCCCAAAACAATGTAGAGTTTGACAGCCAGTATTGTAGAAGGCTCTGTTCCCTGGGGGCCTGTGGCTGTCTACATATCCTGCTGACATCCCCTCTCCTCTCCTCTCCCCCTGCTCTCTTCACACAACAGCTGAGGAGAAGTAAATGGCCGCCAGTATGTCAGACAAAATCCAAGAGGCTAATGTGGTCAAACGTCCCACACAGAAATCCTTCAACATGCAACACATTCCCAGAAACACAGAAATGGAGAGAGAGAGTTAATAATAACAGCACACTGTCCTCCAGAGTTAACACAGTCCATAGAGATGGAACAGTGAGGGGGAGGCTGAGAGAGAGAGGGGTCTTCAGCTTCCAATAAAGAGACATTGCATTCTTAAGCCCCCACCCCCCTGTCCGCTCCCTCCAGTACACTCCCCCCTACCCCACTGTCTACTCAACCCCCTGTCTACTCCCCCTACCCCCGTCTACTCCCCCTACCCCCCTGTCCACTCCCCCTACCCCACAGTCTACTTAACCCCCTGTCTACTCCCCCTACCCCCGTCTACTCCCCCTCCCCCCCCTGTCCACTTCCCCCTACCCCCTGTCCACTCCCCCCTACCCCACAGTCTACTCCCCTGTCTACCCCCTACCCCCTGTCTACTCCCCCTACCCCGTCTACTCCCCCCTACCCCCTGTCCACTCCCCCCTACCCCCTGTCCACTCCCCCTACCCCCCTGTCCACTCCCCCTGCCCCACTGTCCACTCCCCCCCCTGACCCCCCCCCTGTCCACTCCCCCCTGCCCACTCCTCCCAGCCCCCCCGTTCACTCCTCCCTGCCCTCCCCGTTCACTCCTCCCTGCCCCCATGTTCACTCCTCCCCACCCCCATGTTCACTGCTCCCGCCCTCCTGTCCACCCCCTGCCCTCCTGTCCACTCCCCTCCTGTCCACTCCCCCCTGCAATCCTGTTCACTCCCCCTTGCCCCCCTGTTCACTCCCCCCCTTGCCCCCTGTCCACTCCCCCCTACCCCCTGTCCACTCCCCCCTACCCTCCTGTCCACTCCTCCCTGCCCCCTGTTCACTCCTCCCTGCCCCCCTGTTCACTCCTCCCTGCCCCCCTGTTCACTCCTCCCTGCCCTCCTGTTCACTCCTCCCTGCCCTCGCCCCCGTTCACTCCCGCCCCCGTTCACTCCTCCCTGCCCCCCGTTCACCCCCCTGCCCACTCCTCCCTGCCCTCCCGTTCACCCCCTGCCCACTCCTCCCTGCCCTCCTGTTCACTCCTCCCTGCCCCTCCGTTCACTCCCCCCCCCTGCCCTCCCGTTCACCCCCCCCCCCCGTTCACCCCCCTGCCCACTCCTCCCTGCCCTCCCGTTCCCCCCCCCTGCCCACTCCTCCCTGCCCTCCCGTTCACCCCCTGCCCACTCCTCCATGCCCTCCTGTTCACTCCTCCCCCCGCCCTCCCCGTTCACTCCTCCCTGACCCCTCCTTGTTCACTCCCCCCCGTTCACTACCCCCCCCCCCTCCCCGTTCACTCCCCCCTGATCACTCCTCCCTGCCCCCCGATTCACTCCTCCTGTCCCCCCCGTTCACTCCCCCCCCCGCCCTCCCCCCGTTCACTCCTCCCCCGTTCACTCCCATCCCCCATTCACTCCTCCCCCTGCCCTCCCGTTCACTCCTCCCCCGTTCACCCCCCCCTGCCCTCCTGTCCACCCCCCCTGCCCTCCTGTCCACCCCCCGCCCTCCTGTTCACCCCCTCTGCCTGCCCTCCTGTTCGCCCTCCTGTTCACCCCCCCGTTCACTAATCCCCCCTCCCCGTTCACTCCCCCATGTTCACTCCTCCCCCCCCCCGATTCACTCCTCCCCCCGTTCACTCCCCCCGCTCACTCCTCCCCGTTCACCCCCCCCCACTCCCCCGTTCACTCCCCCCCCGTCCCCCATTCACTTCTCCCCGCCCTCCTGTCCACCCCCTGCCCTCCTGTCCTCCCCCCCTCCTGCCCTCCTGTCCACCCCCCCTGCCCTCCTGTCCACCCCCCGCCCTCCTGTTCACCCCCTCTGCCTGCCCTCCTGTCCACTCCCCCCTGCCCTCATGTCCACTCCCCCTGCCCTCCTGTCTACTCCCCCTGCCTTCCTGTTCCCTACCCCGTCCACTCCCTCCTGTTCACTACCCCCTGCCCTCCTGTTCACTACCCCCTGCCCTCCTGTTCACTACCCCCTGCCCTCCTGTTCACTACCCCCTGCCCTCCTGTTCACTTCCCCCTGCTCACTCCTCCCTGCCCTCCTGCTCACTCCTCCCTGCCCTCCTGCTCACTCCTCCCTGCCCCTTTCATTTACAGGACACATCAGGGTCCAAACTCTCTTTCTCTGGTATTCTCATCGGTCCATGCTATTTGGGATCCTTGGAATGTCACTATCCTATTGAAGTTGAAATTTCAAATGGTTAAGGTAAGGGTTAAGGTTAGGATTTAGGGACGTCTAGGAAAAGCACTGACAGACAGACAGCTTGGTGAGGTCATGTTGATACATGGAGAGGACAAGAGGACAGAGTCCCACAGCAGCCAGGCATGTCAAAGCACCATTCAGACTCTCCTAAATATTTCATCTGGACAAGTAGCAGGCAATCTCCTACCTCCACTGCCATTAAACATGTAATACCTGGCTGATATAATATCACACCGTGAGTGGTGGAATGAAGATGTGTGCAGAGCAGTCAGTCAGTGCACAGCTACAGTAAACTCTGCTGGGCTGTGGTCCAAACACAGGCAGAGAAGGACACATACTCAGTAAAAGTCAAACACTCCATCAGACTAAGGTCAAAAGAGTCACGCTGACTAAGGGAGACAAAAACATACCCATGGCTGTAAACACGCACACCTACACAAATACACACATACACACACACACACACACACACACACACACACACACACACACACAGTGGAGCCAGGGATGGGAGGAATCCCATCAGTCATGGATCCCGTGTGGGGTTTAAAACAGGACAGCCCACTTAACCGGACAGCATTGTCAGTACACACAACACTGCCAAGGACAGAGAGAAGAGAGAGGATGGAGGGAGGTAGGCTTGACAGAGAGAGACAGACAGGGAGACAGAGGGAGAGTAGTGACACTGTGTATTCTGTGTATAAGGGGGTTTCTACACCTGCATTGCTTGCTGTTTGGGGTTTTAGGTTGGGTTTCTGTACAACACTTTGTGACATCAGCTGATGTAAGAAGGGCTTTATAAATACATTTGATTGATTGGACATTTTGTTATATGCCTTTATCGTCAGTGTGTATGTGCTTGTCTCGATCTGCATGTTTCTGTGTCTTTGTGATGTTCAGTGTGTGGTCGATCGCCTCAAGTAGTGGCATGCTCAAACACACACACACACACAAACACGCAGATATTGGAGCTGACCCTGTGCAGAGACAGGGCAGGACGTGACTGGGTTAAGAATGGTTCAGTAGAGTGATAAAGTACAAAGTCCATCCACCCATGTTCTGAGACCATACAATAAGTCACACACACACACACACACACCAATATATAAACACACACAGACACACACAAATACATATTGATCCAAAAACAAGCAAGGCTTAAATAGAAAGATGTTTAAAGGTGTTTTTAAAACAGCAATGACAAAGAATACAAACATACACTTCTTGTTCTCATCTTAAAATCTAGCCAAGGAAGGCTGCAAGAGATTCATTGATTTCTCCTTTTGTTCCTCTCAAACACCATCACCATCACACACACACTCAGACACACACAGAATGCAAAAGAGTATGCAGAGCCACTGGATTTCTGTCAGGCATTAAATCACACACACATAAACAAGCTCTCTCACACACAAGCACACACACGTGCGCTCGTGCAGGGTTAATAGTGCAGGTGTCCTTTGAAGAGTTTCCCCGTCGCCCCGGGGCCAATGCGCCGATGCTGATTTAAATAAAACAATCAGCAAACACGTGCTGGACCATTCTGCCTAATGTTCAATTGGCTGCACTCTGACACAGGGGCACTACACAGCTCATTCTCATTCAAGCAGGCCTGCTGGTGACTGGCAGCATCACAAGTCAATGTGTTGGACTGGAGAGAGAAGAGAAAGGGGAAACAGGACAGGGGGTGGAGGAGTATGTTTGTGTGTGCAAGAGGAAAACTTGTTTTTTACTATACCTTTTGGAGAGAAATTTTAGCCTGAGGTTGGAAATGTTGGGTAGGCAGAGGGAGTGGACGTGCCTAAAATGGAGTATAGACTCTGGTGATGACACCCCGTGTGAAACACTTATACACCCATCTCAGCTACAATGTAAACCCCTCACATACATCTCCCCAGCTCCCAGCACAGGGAAATAGGAAGGAATGAAAGAGCGAGAAAGGGAGAGAGAAAGAGAGAGGGGCAGTAAACTGACAACGGTAGGATATTCTCTTTGGGGGAAAAAGCGAGAGTTCCCCGTCTTATTTCCGTACCATCCCTGAGATAACATCTCTCTCCGTCTTTCTCTCTGTATTCCACATCCATGATGAGGTCTGCATAAAATTAGCTGCTTGATAGGGGGGGGGGGTGTCCAGAGGCAATATGGAGGGGCTTATTTCCAGTGCATGCCGATACACACTGCTCAACCCAACATATTCCTCAGCAACAGCCCTGAATCTGATAGACACGGCAAGGCCCTTTTAAAAAGTCACCAACAGAGACTGTTTTAGAGATGAGGAGAAAAATGAAGCATACAATCATAAAATTCTTCCTTGAGGTTGTCTTCGTATCCAAACTGTCACTTTGATTGTCTCGGCAACTCCAACCAACGTCAAGGGATTCTGAAAGAGGAAGTAAGGGAAGAGAGTGTGTAGAGTTGGTAGAATGTGTGTGTGTGTGTGTGTGTGTGTGTGTGTGTGTGTGTGTGTGTGTGTGTGTGTGTGTGTGTGTGTGTGTGTGTGTATACTGTATTTGTTGTTTGTCCTCATTACCAGACAACAGGCTCTCTGACCCATACAAGTTAGGGAGTTCTTCCTATTCCTGACATCACCTAGCCTTCATCTCCAAACCCTTCACAACAGGGGTCTTCAACCTTTTCTTGCTCAGGAACCCCCTCCCAAGCAAACTGGCAACCCAGGGACACCATCATACGTTAGCAAAAAAAAAAATGCTGAATGATAATGGCAAGGACAAGTAAACAACATTTTAAAACAAATAGATTTGGTAGACTTATTTTGACCTTCTCATATGGAAGAGGAAGTGTCACATGCTTTGTAAACAACAGGTGTAAACTATTAGTGAAATCCTTATTATGGCCCTTCCCAACAATGCAGATTTTGTTTTTGTTGAAATAATAGAAAAATAATAACACAAGGAGTAAATACAAGTCAGGATAACTTGGCTATATACACGGGGTACCAGTACCCTGTCGATGTGCTGGGGTACAAAATCCTTCTGTGTTGTGTGCACCTTCCCACTAGCACACAGACACCAAGTTCCTCCCCCTGCCACGCACAACAACAATGACAAAAGATAACTTCTTCCTCTCTGACAACAAGCAGTTTAACTTCTTTGATATAGGGGGCGCTCTTTTAATTTTTGGATAAAAAAAACGTTCCCGTTTTAAACAAGATATTTTGTCACGAAAAGATGCTCGACTATGCATATAATTGACATCTTTGGAAAGAAAACACTCTGACGTTTCCAAAACTGCAAAGATATTGTCTGTGAGTGCCACAGAACTAATGCTACAGGCGAAACCAAGATGAAATTTCATACAGGAAATGCCCCAGATTTTGAATGCGCTGTGTTCCAATGTCTCCTTATATGGCTGTGAATGCGCCAGGAATGAGCCTACACTTTGTCGTTTCCCCAAGGTGTTTGCAGCATTGTGACGTATTTGTAGGCATATCCACTTGGTGTCCTCCGTCGAAATTATTGCGCAATCTCCAGCTGCGTGCACTTTTCCATTTGGTTCAGAGGAGAAAGGCAACTGCCACAAATTATTTATCATCTAATAGATATGTGAAAAACACCTTGAGGTTTGATTCTAAACAACGTTTGCCATGTTTCTGTCGATATTATGGAGTTAATTTGGAAAAAAGTTGTAATGACTGTAATGACTGAATTTTCGTTTTTTTTTCTTAGCCAAACGTGATGAACAAAACGGAGCGATTTCTCCTACAGAAATAATCTTTTTGGAAGAACTGAACATTTGCTATCCAACTGAGAGTCTCCTCATTGAAAATATCCAAAGTTCTTCAAAAGGTAAATGATTTTATTTGAATGCTTTTCTTGTTTTTGTGAAAATGTTGCCTGCTGAATGCTAGGCTTAATGCTATGCTAGCTATCAATACTCTTACACAAATGCTTGTGTAGCTATGGTTGAAAAACATATTTTGAAAATCTGAGATGACAGTGTTGTTAACAAAAGGCTAAGCTTGTGAGCCAATATATTTATTTCATTTCATTTGCGATTTTCATGAATAGTTAACGTTGCGTTATGCTAATGAGCTTGAGGCTATGATTACGCCCCCGGATACGGGATTGCTCGACGCTGATAACCTCCTATGGCTGCGGTCCCTGTACAGGGATCAAAATCAGCGGAAATTCCAGAGCGCCAACTAATAGTACTCGATACAACTCAAACTTTCATTAAAACACACATGCAGGGTACTCAATTATAGCTACACTCGTTGTGAATCTAGCCAACATGTCAGATTTTTAAAATGCTTTTCGGCGAAAGCATGAGAAGCTATTATCTGATAGCATGCAACTCCCCGAAATACACGAAGGGGACGTAAACAAAATAATTAGCGTAGCCGGCGCTACACAAAACGCAGAAATAAAATATAAAACATTCATTACCTTTGACGAGCTTCTTTGTTGGCACTCCTATATGTCCCATAAACATCACAATTGGGTCTTTATTTCGATTAAATTGGTCCATGTATACCCAAAATGTCCATTTATGAACACCGTCAGATCCAGGAAAAAACTCATTCATAACTGTTCAACTGTTCTGCCTTGTTAGCAAGAAAATAGATCCAAGTTGGTGTGTCATGTCCTGACCGTAGAGATCTTTTTTGGTCAGGGTGTGACTCGGGTGGGAAACTCTATGTGCTGTTTTTCTATGTTTTGGCCGGGTATGGGACAGCTGTCTATCATTGCCTCTGATTGGGAATCATACATTAGGCAGCGTTTTTTCTTTTTGCATTTTGTGGGTAGTTGTCTTTGTTAGTGGCCTGTATAGCCCTAGTAAGCTTCACATTCGTTTTGTTGTTTCTTGTTTGGTGGGCGACATTTAAAAATAAAGAAAACTGTATGCTCACCACGCTGCACCTTGGTCCGGTCATTTCCAAGACGGCAGCGATCGTGACAGAACTACCCACCACAAAGGGACCAAGCAGCATGGCCAGGAGAAGCAAGGATCCTGGGCCCGGGAGAAGAGGGAGTGGAGGACCTCATTGACATGGGAGGAGATTATGGCAGGGGACAAGACCCTGCCATGGAAACAGGCGGAAACAGCAAGGGAGGAACGGTGGCGATACCAGGAATCATTGCAACACCAGGAATCATTGCAACACCAGGAATCATTGCAACGAGGCAAGCACGAGAGGCAGCTCCAAAAAAATTGTTTTGGGGGGGCACATGGGGAGTGTGGCAGAGTCAGGGTTCAGACCTGAGCCAACTCCTCGTGCTTACCGTAGGGAGCTTTGTACTTGTCAGGCACAGCCCAGTGCGTCCTGTGCCAGCTCCCCGCATTTGCCGGGCGAAAGTAACCATCCAAGCCAGGACGGGTGGTGCCGGCTCTACGCTCGAGACCTCCAGTGCGCCTCCCCGGCCCAGTGTATCCGGTGCTAGCTCCACGCACCAGGCTGCCTATACGTCTCCTCACTCCAGTGATGATCCCCGGTCCGGGGCCTGCGGCGACGGTCCCCGGTCCGGGGCCTGCGGCGACGGTCCCCGGTCCGGGGCCTGCGGCGACGGTCCCCGGTCCGGGGCCTGTGGCGACGGTCCCCGGTCCGGGGCCTGCAGCGACGGTCCCCAGTCCAGAGGGCGCCACCAAAGTGGGGGGAGCCAGAGGTGGAGCAGGGTCTGCGTCCTGCACCTGAGCCGCCACCAAGGTAGATGCTCACCCGGACCCTCCCTATAGTGTCAGGTTTGCAGCCGGAGTCCGCACCTTGGGGGGACTCGCCCTGACCGTAGAGATCTTTTTATTCTCTAGGTTTGGTTGGTCAGGGTGTGACTCGGGTGGGAAACTCTATGTTCTGTGTTTCTATGTTTTGGCCGGGTATGGTTCTCAAATCAGGGATAGCTATCTATCGTTGTCTCTGATTGGGAATCATACTTAGGCAGCCTTTTTTCCTTTTGTATTTTGTGGGTAGTTGTCTTTGTTAGTGGCACTATAGCCCTGGTAAACTTCACGGTCATTTTGTTGTTTCTTGTTTTGTGGGTGACATTGAAAGTTTTTTTTAAATTACGCTCACCACGCTGCACCTTGGTCCGGTCATTTCCACGACGACAGCAATCGTGACAGCATATCGTGACGGTAATTGAATAACCGTGTAAATGATGGCTATGGATGAAGACTGTCATGAAAATAAAATAACTGTCAAAACCATTTAAATAGGCCTACATTCAAGTTAGGATAAAAATATTATGTATAGATATTAACTTTATTTTCATGTAGATAAGCTTGACCTAATAGTGGGAGTGTTTACTAATGATTATAAGCAATTGTTTTGCTAACTAAGTCTGTCTATTAAACGTTCTGCATCTCCTCTTCAAAGTGTTCTTTGAAGCTGGAACAGCTAATCTGCTAGATGTACAGGGGTGTAGAGCACTATAGGCTATGGCACTTCAGTTTTTAAAAAAAATGTGTGGACTTTCTTTTATACAAATGCATATTTTCATTGCTTGCTAGTAAATTAATTAATTGGTCTTCTTTAAAAAAGGTTGGATGTGTCTAGTCTATTCATCAATTATGTCAACATGCTTGTTCTGGATCTGAGGCCTACAGCCTAATTCACTAATCTTGTGTCAAATGGACAATGTGCTAATCCTCTCCAACCTGGCATGATATAATTTGATACGGAATATTTTCTTACTATATAGACTAATCATTGCTGATCAGGCCCGGTCCTGGATGATATGCTGCCCTAGACGAGACCAACAAAATTGGTGCTCAGTCATTTTTTCCTTCACCTTACACAGTGAGTCAACAAAGTCCATTTTTTACATTTATTTTTAAATTCATTCAAATTATAATATGTGACTCGTTTCAGGAAAGTAGGCGTATGTCGCACATCACTACTTCACAGGAAAGGCATGTGAACACATTTTTTTAATCTAAATTAATTTTTTGGCAGAAATGTCTTCAAGAACATGTGAACATTCATGTGCTAGCTAACATTGAACCTAGCTAATTGGATAGCTTTAGCTACCTATAGATTCATGCAGGGTAGTAATGTTATGCGTTGGGATTATGGTTCATTGTTTAGCTAGCTAGTTAACTACATGTCTAAACAAAAGACTCCACTATGCAGGTATCGTTTCACTGTACCGTCTCCACCTTCTCTATCCTGTATATGTGACAAATAAACTAAGATTTGATTTGATATAGTGTGTGTTTACCAGAGACGGTAATGTAAAGAACAACATGACCTGCACCAAAGTCAAATCTGGATATAACATTAGGCCAACGAGACAGTGTCCAAGTTAAAACAATCCGTGGTAGAATGCCCTGCTTTTAATTTGTCACACTCACAACCGTAAACTATTTTCTGTAATTAGCTTGCCATTATCCTGTAAATAATGATCTATTTGTGAGTTTATTTTCCTGATGCTGTTAGTAATATAATATGGTCATTATTTGAACTGGCCAGCCAGCTAACTTAACATTAGCTAGCTAGCTAACAAGCTAGAAATTAAGCAAAGCATTGTTTAGAAAGTTGCTTTTAGTTGCCTGGTTAGCTAGATTGACATATATCAATATATTTTTGAATAGATGGGTTTATTGGTGTTAAAATACACTAGTTATACTATTTTGGACCACCAGGCTCCTGACATTTTTGTGTTTATACTTTTTCATAATATAACGACAAGTTTGATGTCGGATGTCAATAGAATGTTCATGATGCGACAACTGTATACAGGCATGCTGAATGGGTGTAGACAAAGAAGAGCTCTCCAGTAGGTGTAACAAAACATTCAAAGGCCATTTTCTCAAAAGTGGGGTTACAAGTTTATCAACTTTCAAAGCATAATTACTTTCTCATTGTTCCTCAACTGTAGTGTATGATATACAATCTTCTAGCTCAGATTCTCTATTTTTATCCAATGCAAAAAACACAATTTCAAATTTTGCTACATAAGAATGAATCGAGTCTGAATGAGTCTGCCCTGCTAGAGCTGCCCCAGTCAACTGTAAGTGCTGTTATTGTGAAGTGGAAACGTCTAGGCGCAGCAACGGCCCAGCTGTGAAGTGGGAGGCCACACAAGCTCACAGAACGGGACTGCCGAGTGTCCTTGCCGTGTCTGAATCCTGGCTCAGGAAGGCCACCAAAAATTCTGGAGATTTCCATACCCAACTATAACATTTTTCGTCAAGATAGAACTGCCAAAGGGGGCGGAGTTGCAGTCTACTGCAGAGAGAGCCTGCAAAGTAATGTCATACTTTCCAGGTCCATACCCAAACAGTTCGAACTACTAATCTTAAAAATTACTCTCTCCAGAAATAAGTCTCTCACTGTTGCCGCCTGCTACCGACCTCCCTCAGCTCCCAGCTGTGCCCTGGACACCATTTGTGAACTGATCGCCCCCCATCTAGCTTCAGAGTTTGTTCTGTTAGGTGACCTAAACTGGGATATGCTTAACACCCCGGCAGTCCTACAATCTAAGCTAGATGCCCTCAATCTCACACAAATCATCAAGGAACCCACCAGATACAACCCTAAATCTCTAAACAAGGGCACCCTCATAGACGTCATACTGACCAACTGGCCTTCCAAATACACCTCCGCTGTCTTCAACCAGGATCTCAGCGATCACTGCCTCATTGCCTGTATCCGCTACGGAGCCGCAGTCAAACGACCACCCCTCATCACTGTCAAACGCTCCCTAAAACACTTCTGTGAGCAGGCCTTTCTAATCGACCTGGCCCGGGTATCCTGGAAGGACATTGACCTCATCCCGTCAGTCGAGGATGCCTGGTTATTCTTTAAAAGTAACTTCCTCACCATTTTAGATAAGCATGCTCCGTTCAAAAAATGCAGAACTAAGAACAGATATAGCCCTTGGTTCACTCCAGACCTGACTGCCCTCGACCAGCACAAAAACATCCTGTGGCGGACTGCAATAGCATCGAATAGTCCCCGCGATATGCAACTGTTCAGGGAAGTCAGGAACCAATACACTCAGTCAGTCAGGAAAGCTAAGGTCAGTTTCTTCAGGCAGAAATTTGCATCCTGTAGCTCCAACTCCAAAGTGTTCTGGGACACTGAAGTCCATGGAGAACAAGAGCACCTCCTCCCAGCTGCCCACTGCACTGAGGATAGGTAACACGGTCACCACCGATAACTTCAACAAGCATTTCTCAATGGCTGGCCATGCCTTCCGCCTGGCTACTCCAACCTCGGCCAACAGATCCCCCCCCCCCGCAGCTACTCGCCCAAGCCTCTCCAGGTTCTCCTTTACCCAAATCCAGATAGCAGATGTTCTGAAAGAGCTGCAAAACCTGGACCCGTACAAATCAGCTGGGCTTGACAATCTGGACCCTCTATTTCTGAAACTATCCGCCGCCATTGTCGCAACCCCTATTACCAGCCTGTTCAACCTCTCTTTTATATTGTCTGAGATCCCCGAGGATTGGAAAGCTGCCGCAGTCATCCCCCTCTTCAAAGGGGGAGACACCCTGGACCCAAACTGTTACACACCTATATCCATCCTGCCCTGCCTATCTAAGGTCTTCGAAAGCCAAGTCAACAAACAGGTCACTGACCATCTCGAATCACACCGCCGTACCTTCTCCGCTGTGCAATCGGGTTTCCGAGCCGGTCACGGGTGCACCTCAGCCACGCTCAAGGTACTAAACGATATCATAACGGCCATCGATAAAAGACAGTACTGTGCAGCCGTCTTCATCGACCTTGCCAAGGCTTTCGACTCTGTCAATCACCATATTTTTTATCGGCAGACTCAGTAGCCTCGGTTTCTCTGATGACTGCCTTGCCTGGTTCACCAACTACTTTGCAGACAGAGTGCAGTGTGTCAAATCGGAGGGCATGCTGTCCGGTCCTCTGGCAGTCTCTATGGGGGTGCCACAGGGTTCAATTCTCGGGCCGACTCTTTTCTCTGTATATATCAATGATGTTGCTCTTGCTGCAGGCGATTCCCTGATCCACCTCTACGCAGACGACACCATTCTATATACTTCCGGCCCGTCCTTGGACACTGTGCTATCTAACCTCCAAACAAGCTTCAATGCCATACAGTAGTAGTATCTTGACTAGTATCACCACCCTGATGGTTCCGACCTTGAATATGTGGACATCTATAAGTACCTAGGTGTCTGGCTTGACTGTAAACTCTCCTTCCAGACTCATATCAAACATCTCCAATCGAAAATCAAATCCAGAATCGGCTTTCTATTCCGCAACAAAGCCTCCTTCACTCATGCCGTCAATCTTACCCTAGTAAAACTGACTATCCTACCGATCCTCGACTTCGGCGACGTCATCTACAAAATAGCTTCCAACACTCTACTCAGCAAACTGGATGCAGTTTATCACAGTGCCATCCGTTTTGTCACTAAAGCACCTTATACCACCCACCACTGCGACTTGTATGCTCTAGTCAGCTGGCCCTCGCTCCATATTCGTCGCCAGACCCACTGGTTCCAGGTCATCTACAAATCCATGCTAGGTAAAGCTCCGCCTTATCTCAGTTCACTGGTCACGGTGGCAACACCCACCCGTAGCACGCGCTCCAGCAGGTGTATCTCACTGATCATCCCTAAAGCCAACACCTCATTTGGCCGCCTTTCGTTCCAGTTCTCTGCTGCCTGTGACTGGAATGAATTGCAGAAATCGCTGAAGTTGGAGACTTTTATCTCCCTCACCAACTTCAAACATCTGCTATCTGAGCAGCTAACCGATCGCTGCAGCTGTACATAGTCTTATCGGTAAATAGCCCACCCAATTATACCTACCTCATCTCCATACTGTTTTTATTTATTTACTTTTCTGCTCTTTTGCACATCAATATCTCTACCTGTACATGACCACCTGATCATTTATCACTCCAGTGTTAATCTGCAAAATTGTAATTATTTGCCTACCTCCTCATGCCTTTTGCACACAATGTATATAGACCTTTTTTTTCCTACTGTGTTATTGACTTGTTTGTTGTTTACTCAATGTGTAACTCTGTGTTGTCTGTTCACACTGCTATGCTTTATCTTGGCCAGGTCGCAGTTGCAAATGAGAACTTGTTCTCAACTAGCCTACCTGGTTAAATAAAGGTGAAATAAATAAATAAAAAAATAAAAAAATCTAGATGATTCTGTGCTTCCAACTTTGTGGCAACAGTTTGGGGAAGGCCCTTTCCTGTTTCAGTATGACAATGCCCCCGTGCACAAAGCGAAGTCCATACAGAAATGGTTTGTCGAGATCAGTGTGGAAGAACTTGACAGGCCTGCACAGAGCCCTGACCTCAACCCCATCAAACACCTTGAGATGAATTGGAATGCAGGCTGCGACCCAGGCCTAATCGCCCAACATCAGTGCCGACCTCACTAATGCTCTTGTGGCTGAATGGAAGCAAGTCTCCGCAGAAATGTGTCAACATCTAGTGGAAAGCCTTCCCAGAAGAGGGGAGTTTGTTATACCAGAAAAGGGGGGACCAACTCCATATTAATGCCCATGATTATGTAATGAGATGTTTGACTAGCAAGTGTCCACATACTTTTGGTCATGTCGTGTACGCTGGTAGCTTTGATTGACGGGTGCTTTTTCGTGTGATTTCGCTTATTCTCTATATAGGCCTATATGTCCATAAATAAAGTTTCATAAAGTAGTCTGTCTGGACTCCATCTATTTAATAAGAATCAAAACGCTTCTGTCATGATGTAATCTTGAAAAAGGCCTGTTGTCAGCAGCTGAGGCTACATTATTTCTCTCATTATGGCCTCTCTATGAAGAACATATGACAATGCATCGAATGTCCACAGCAGCAGGGTCTGTGAGGTTATGCAAATATTTAGGGAAAAGTGGGAGAAAACCCACTGGACTTCATTTGAATGGTTTTGTGCATCGGAATGGGATTACTCTAATTACTCATTTTCAATATGAAAATGCAACAGATCCTCTCCAACCTGGCTTTTCTTAATTTGTATAATGAAATAGCATGATACCAGCAAAGCGCAGTGGCTTGTTTCAAATAGGTTTTTATTAAGAAAGATATTCATGTATGTCACGCCCTGGCCTTAGTTATCTTTGTTTTCTTTATTATTTTGGTTAGGCCAGGGTGTGACATGGGTGATTTATGTGTTTTGTCTTGTCTAGTTTTTTTTTGTAGATTTATGGGGTTGTGTTCAGTTTAGGTGTCTAGGTAAGTCTATGGTTGCCTAGATTGGTTCTCAATCAGAGGCAGGTGTTTATTGTTGTCTCTGATTGGGAACCATATTTAGGCAGCCATATTCTTTGGGTATTTTGTGGGTGATTGTTTCCTGTCTTTGTGTTTACTGCACCAGATAGGGCTGTTTCGGTTTTCACGTTTATTGTTTTGTAGTTTGTTCATGTTTTCTTATTATTAAAGAACCATGAACTATAACCACGCTGCATTTTCGTCCGCCTCTCCTTCCCAGGAAGAAAACCGTGACAATGTAAACAAGTGTCCAAACTAAATTGAACGGTTTTGTCGGTGACCGTGTACAATGGCCTGGTCAATTACCGTAACCTCAAATTCCAGTCACAGCCCTACTTGGGGGTAGAAGCCATTAGCTACAAAGGTAACTCTAAACACATAGAGCAGCTGGCAAAAATTCAAATCCAAGTCAAGAACGCTTACCAGCAGCACTTGCTGCACTGGTAGCCTATTTGTGGGTGCTTTTTCAAAGCCTATGTCAGATACTCCAATGAGTGTAATTGGCTCCAATGAGAGTAATTTACTTAATATTACTTGAGAAATAATGTTGACATCATTAGAAAGAAGATATTATCCTCTTTTCTACTGTAGTTATGTAATTCAAAATGTGTTTATTCTGTTATTGCTAGCGATATTCATAAAAATATTGTCATATTTGCGGACCCCCTGCAGTACCCCTGCTTTAGAAGGCAGTCTGGATGGACCTCTAAATGCCCTGTCTATTCACTGCTATCCCAGTCCAATTACACATCGTCTCACCATGCCCTCTCCTTTCTCAGACACCCGGCTTGTCACTTTCTGATATGGAGGACTTTACAACGATGAAGGTCGGTTCGTCTATACACTTCACCTAATTTCCCCATGCTGCTCACTCTCTCCCAGAAGAGAGCCTTTTGATTGGTGTCCATTTGAAAAAAAGAGCTTTGAGCAGGGGGGAAAGGAATCAGTGCTGCCTCGCATAGCCTCGCCAGGGCCTGAGAAAAGAGCATTGAGCAGGGGGAGAGGAATCAGAGCTGCCTCGCATAGCCTCGCCAGGGCCTGAGAAAAGAGCATTGAGCAGGGGGGAGAGGAATCAGAGCTGCCTCGCTGCCAGGGCCTGGAAAAGAGCATTGAGCAGGGGGGAGAGGAATCAGAGCTGCCTCGCATAGCCTCGCCAGGGCCTGAGAAAAGAGCATTGAGCAGGGGGAGAGGAATCAGAGCTCGCCAGGGCCTGAGAAAAGAGCATTGAGCAGGGGGAGAGGAATCAGAGCCAGCCTCGGGCCTGAGAAAAGAGCATTGAGCAGGGGGAGAGGAATCAGAGCTGCCTCGCATAGCCTCGCCAGGGCCTGAGAAAAGAGCATTGAGCAGGGGGGAGAGGAATCAGAGCTGCCTCGCATAGCCTCGCCAGGGCCTGAGAAAAGAGCATTGAGCAGGGGGAGAGGAAGAGCATAGCCTCGCCAGGGCCTGAGAAAAGAGCATTGAGCAGGGGGAGAGGAATCAGAGCTGCCTCGCATAGCCTCGCCAGGGCCTGAGAAAAGAGCATTGAGCAGGGGGAGAGGAATCAGAGCTGCCTCGAGCTCGCCAGGGCCTGAGAAAAGAGCATTGAGCAGGGGGAGAGGAATCAGAGCTGCCTCGCATAGCCTCGCCAGGGCCTGAGAAAAGAGCATTGAGCAGGGGGAGAGGAATCAGAGAGCAGGGCCTGAGAAAAGAGCATTGAGCAGGGGGGAAAGGAATCAGAGCTGCCTCGCCAGGGCCTGAGAAAAGAGCATTGAGCAGGGGGAGAGGAATCAGAGCTGCCTCGCATAGCCTCGCCAGGGCCTGAGAAAAGAGCATTGAGCAGGGGGAGAGGAATCAGAGCTGCCTCGCATAGCCTCGCCAGGGCCTGAGAAAAGAGCATTGAGCAGGGGGAGAGGAATCAGAGCTGCCTCGCATAGCCTCGCCAGGGCCAGGGCATTGAGCAGGGGGAGAGGAAAGAGCATTGAGCCTGAGAAAAGGGAGAGGGGGAGGAATCAGAGCTGCCTCGTATAGCCTCGCCAGGGCCTGAGAAAAGAGCATTTGTGCAGGGGGGAGAGGAATCAGAGCTGCCTCGCATAGCCTCGCCAGGGCCTGAGAAAAGAGCATTGAGCAGGGGGGAGAGGAATCAGAGCTGCCTCGCATAGCCTCGCCAGGGCCTGAGAAAAGAGCTTTGTGAAGCGCCATTCCTGACTGCAGTCAGCTATAATGGTTTTCAATTAACCAGGGGATAAGAGTGTGAACTAATCTGGCCCAGCACAGGAGAGCCTGTCATGCAATATTCATGTACACAAACTAATGAAAGCCCAGATTAGCCTACATATTTACATGGGGTCGGCTCTGTGCCGACAGTCTGTCCAACATGAAAGGAATCAGCCGCTGAGGAGAGGGATGGAGGGACTGAAAGAGAGAGATAGAATAGGAAAGAGAGCAAACAGAGAGAAAGAGAGGGGAGGCAGAGTGAGAGAAGAGAGAAATACTGTAGCGAGGGAAGAAAAATATTTAGAGTGAGAAAGAGGGGAGTGAGAGGAGGGACTGAGGGAGAGACAAAATGAGAGGGTGAAAGTGACCTTAAAAAGACCTAGAGAAAGGAGAGGAGCAAATGAGATCACAGGATAAGGAGAGGAGAGGAGAAGAAAAGAGGCATGACTCCTCAAATGAGATCACAGGATAAGGAGAGGAGAGGAGAAGAAAAGAGGCATGACTCCTCAAAAGAGATTACAGATCATCTGCATTTTACCTTTTCATCCCCTGCTATCATTATACTCTCTAAAAGCGGTTTACTACCCCTCTTCTCAAAACCACAGCAATCTGATGGAGTGATCTTGACAAATTGGGCTGCTGAGAAGAGGATGCAGTCGTTTCTTCCAGGGAAGGGGTTGTAGACAGAGAGAGCGGTGTCTAAGATGGGACAGAGATATAACAGTAATGGTTTGATACGCTGGGGAGCTCTTGCCTGGAGTCCCCCAGAAAGTGTTAAGGGGTGAAATGGGGAGGCGTTCCAAGCGTAAAGGCACCATCTCATCAAGACTGTAGCAACAACGAAACGCTTTGTGATAATCATACAAAGCCCTTTATGTCTACATTATGTGTATGTATCAAAATGTCAGAAATTCATCCTTAATCCGTAGTTAAGAATAAAATATTTCAGACTTCAAAGCTGGATTAATGTGAGGCTGGGCATACCAATTCAACACGAGGTGACTTTTTATGAAGCATTTACATGTGTATGTCAAACAGGAAGCTACTGGTGGGTTTAGTTTGAAATGATCCTTTGCCATTTTTTGTAGAGGTCTCAGAATTAATGTTATGCCCCACGGATATCTAATGTTTTGCTTTTACGGACTTACACATTCTAGAAATAATGGAAAAGTCATTGGAAACAACTAGGCATGTAAAATGTGTCTTGTTAGCTGTCTGTTAGCCTGTTCTATTTCATTATCACGGTCCAAGGTTCTCCTGTGCTTGCTTTGATGTGCTAATGGTGAAATGCAGCACTATGTACGAGGACGCCAACATTGAATCATTTGAAAATAGAAATTAGTAAAAGTTTTTTTGTTTCAAGGACTCGGAACTAGATCGGAGCAGGCTAATGAATTCAATATTCGATCAATGTGCTGGGCTGGCAGGTTCTTCCTCCTCCATCGCTGAATGTGAAAACATTTTGAAGTAAAATGTGAGAAATGTGCAGATTCGCAGCTGAAGGGTGTATCTTCCTCAGAGACAGAGGGAGAAGGAGAGCAGGACAGACATAGAGAGGTAGAGTGAGAGAGATGAGAGGCAGGGAGGGAATAAGACAGGAAGATATGAGAGACGGGCCGCCAGGGCGGAAATGTTGATCTGAGGGCCATCGCCAAAGGCAGACAGAAATGCTTGAATTGCATTTTCTGCCTCTTACTGGTGTTTAATCGAGAGACAGATGGGGGTTGAAGTGGGCAACTTGATATCCTCCAATAACTTACAATGACAAGAGCTGCTCAGATATTCAACAACCTGAAACTAAAGGGGTTTGTCAGCAAAAAGAATTCTGCACTTTACAAGTGTGAGAGAGGTCTGTGAAAGAAAATTTGTTTGAGGAAACTTGACATAACAAAAGATAGAGTGCAGCCTGATAGAGAGAGCAGAAGAGGTCGGCCCGTACCATCTGTTCACCATTATGTCTGGGATCCCTTGTTGAAATGCTGCAGAACCCAACATTTACTTGCATATTGCCATCTCTGTTTTACTCTGTGTATGTAATCATGATGCTGCCTTCACTTTCACTTTACTGAAAACACAATGAGACCAGTGTTCCAAACATGAACGCCACAACTTTGCATGTCCATGCATTTTAGATGAATTTATGGTACGAACGCTAGAAATATTTAGACACTAAAAAAAAGGAGGTCAAGGGGCACTGTGCATAGCTAAACTCAGAGGCATAACAGAGACGCTGAATCTACTACAGCACGTATTCATACTGTCCCCAACAGACACCAGTCTACAGTATGGTGGCAGTTCCAGGGCAGTCTTGGGTAGAGACAGGGTTCAGCAGAACAACTGAGACAAAGGCTCAGACTCACTCGATGCCCTGTTCGCTTTGACATCCACATCTGTTAGCTCCTCAGTAAAGCTTGAGGAGTAGGGTTGGAGGAGGGTGGGGACCCCCCTTCCTCCCTGGGGACCAGTTACATTTTCATTTGATAGGAACTGGAAAACCAGCATCTGTAATTAGATTACAAGTAGATGGATGAAAAGGGGGGGGGGGGAATCAAGTTAATTAACTCAAACGATATTCTAATCAGGTTTCATAATCCCCCCCCCCCTCCCCTCCTCTCAGCTCTCTGAAACAACCTCCAATCTGGATCCTCTCACAAATCCCCGGGGCTCACCATCATACCAACCAAGAGAAGCTGGGCACTCAAATAAGATCATTTGGCGCTAATTTCCCAAACAGGAAAGCACTTAAGACATGCATTGACTGAGAGGAGTAAGTGGGCACATCCATAGCTAATGAGCAAAGCGGAACATACGGAATACGCACAGCGATGAAAGGCGGAAAACTTTTTTTTTGAGAAGTCAGAGGCAGTTACTCTGCCGAGGCGAGGAGGCAGCTTCCATCAGCACAGGAAATGAGGACACGGAATTGAAAGAGTATTTTTTCCGGACGTGGGGAAACACTCCTCTGATAACAGACAAAGATGCTGCTCTGAACCAGTGTCATCTGCCACGCGCCAGTCTACGCTATCTGCCAACCTGTCTGTCTGTCACACACTGGTTCGGAAGGCAGACTCCCTACAGCAAAGTGACATGTGGGGGAAGGGAGTGGAGGGGGGCTTGGTAGGTCAGTATCACACTCTGTATGTGACACTGACCAATTGCTTTACTGGCAGTATATTTGTCTTGTAGACGCTGTTTTTGTTGGCGCTACTGAAGTAGAAAAATGATTCCAACCTTGTTCCGTAACAGAGCCACTCAGACATCACACAGACAATTCAATCAACCATCCATTATATTTGTCTCTTACTTTGATTGGAAATCCATTTCAAATGTCAAGTCATTTTCCATTTCTCACACTGCATGAATGAATCAGAAAATGACAAAATCTTTCAATCAAACAGAGCCAGAGATTACATGTCAGACTGGTGAATATTTCCCAGTCAGACCACGACTCTGAGTGATAGGATCGGACAGCAGCTGCTATACACTATCAGTTATGAAGAACAGGGATGGGTAAAGGTAGTGCTGAGCAATTAACCACATTTTAACGGGGCTCTTATTAATTGCTTTATTCTGAGTTGTTAGAGAATGGAATGTTTTCAAAGTTTTGGCAATTGAATGTTCTCAATATTTGGCTTTGTAATTTCAATGAAAAAGCCCATATTTCATAATGCATTTAAACTATAAAAGTTTTTTTAAATTATTTTTTATGAACTGAAACCGAACAGATTTAAAAAAATCATTAATCGCTCAGCACTAGGTAAAGGTCATGCAGGGGCTTGGTGTTGTGATGTGTGTAAGGATATTCGAGTAATTCACTCTTTGTTTCAGCATTTGATGCCACAATCCTCTCAAAAGGGTGAGACAAGAACTACAGTTTCCTGGCGTAGTCTACATGGCTCTGGCTGCTGATACAGACTCCGACTGAACACATGCCCAATCATTTGATTAGCAGTGCTATCACAGAGACAGACACCAGCCAGTTACACCCCCCCCCCCCCCCCACACACACACACACACACACACAAAAGTAGCAACAAGTAGGATTAGCAGATCAAACAAGGTTCCCTTGGACTAGGAGTACATTGGCTCATGCAGCACTGGTTTGATTTTAAAGCATTTGCTCCACCTCTACTTTTACCTCAAAAACAAGCTGTGGGGAGCTTTCCTCTCATCTAACAAACCAACCTAGTCTGCTAGTTGAGTCAGTGGAGAGCTATAGCCAAGGACATTCCCCAGACTATGCTGTGAGTTTCAGGCAGGCAGCGCTGCCTGAGAGGAGGGCTGCAGTGACAACGGTGACGACGGTGGCAGCGCTGCCTGCCTGAAACTCACAGCATAGTCTGGGGAATGTCCTTGGCTATAGCTCTCCACTGACTCAACTAGCAGACTAGGTTGGTTTGTTAGATGAGAGGAAAGCTCCCCACAGCTTGTTTTTGAGGTAAAAGTAGAGGTGGAGCAAATGCTTTAAAATCAAACCAGTGCTGCATGAGCCAATGTACTCCTAGTCACCGTTGTCACTGCAGCCCTCCTCTCAGGCAGCGCTGCCACCGTCGTCACCGTTGTCACTGCAGCCCTCCTCTCAGGCAGCGCTGCCACCGTCGTCACCGTTGTCACTGCAGCCCTCCTCTCAGGCAGCGCTGCCACCGTCGTCACCGTTGTCACTGCAGCCCTCCTCTGGCTGCACTGCCTGAAGCCCTTCTCTCTTAGCCCAACAGACAGCCAGACGGACAGGCAAAGGGAGGAGGGCTCTGGGAAATTGATTTATTGGCTGGAATCTCATCAGCTCCAGTAAACTACAGTCAGTGCCTTTCTATTTAAAAAGTCATGTGTTCATACAGTAAGCTACCGTATGACAGGAGAAGGTTTTATAGTCACTTCAATTAACGTCACTATCTTTCTGGAGGCTTGACGGCAGTGGTTATGTAAGGTCCAGATCAGTTTCCTCTCTGGGAGCCAGAGGTACCAGGTGGACAGGCCCATCTGGGCCATGCAGCCAGGGAGGGAGGGACAGCTGGTGCCAATCGGAGCCCGTTGGCCACAGGTGCAGCTGTGCACGGTGACAACTCCACAGACTGAGACACTGATCAACAACATACCATACAGTACCTCAAAGAGCTGGGAATGCCAGTCAGCATTGTTCTGTAAAGATTCTAATGTCCCCTGGGCGCTGTTGTAAAACTGCACCGACAAACAGAAGGAAAGGCCTCAGCCCATCACAGTATCAGTTTCACACCAACCTCATCAATCACAGTCACCATCAGGGTCTGGACCTCTGACCCTCTTCCTTATCACTGACATCATCTCCCAGTGTCACAGCTTCATACACCAACTTCATTAAGCCTTCCTTTAACATGAATTTGACGGTCTGTTTGTGGGATGTCCCAGAGACCAGGGCTTCTCCCATAAAGAGTTACCTGATGCTTTAGACAGACACTCCAGCAGCACTGTGTGCGTAGCCGTGTAAAGTTAAAGCATGTATACACACCACCACTCTTTCATTCACCACCCTCTCCAACATACTGCCACGGCTTTGTTCATATTTAGATGATGGGGTGGGGGGGGGGCTACATTACCCTCCCAAGTGTTAATCGTGTGAGTAATTTCACACCTGAAGTGTTGTGAGCCAAGTTACGCGCTTTTGTTCCACACAGTAATTATGTCTCATTTTAACAACATCAATTGGTGCAGCTTCAGAGAGTAGAGACAACACACTTTTTATTGTGGAGACAGGGTAGCGATAGTGGTGCTGAACATGTTCAGTTCAGGATGATTTCAGAGTGGATCATCCAGACAGGTGGCAGGGGGATGAGTCGCCCAAAACATGTTACACTGCTATTAATGCAGCCATAACTAAAGCAATAGAAGACAGTCCCACCACAGAATAGACATTCCATATTGTCTGGCTGACTGTCACAGTGACTGCAGAAGATCTGTGAGTGAGTGAGTAGCTTTCAACTTGCTATATTTAGCCTCCCAAAGTGGGTGGGTCCAATGCTTGAGATTCCACAGAGGTAATTGGAGCCCTCTCCAGACTAGAGAACAATATTTGCTCTAATATGACCTTAGAGCCTTGAGTGAGAGGAATATATATCTAATGAGATGAGTGGAGGAGAGTTAGATGAGAGGAGGATACCACATTGTTGTCTTTGATAGATTATATTGTGTACATTGTTCTACTCCATCATTGCCCAGATTCAGGACACAATCAGCCACAGCACACACAGCATGCACACACATTTGTCATACATGAACATGAGAATGGAAATTTGTGAATGAACATATTCAGCCATCACATTCATATATATATATGACTATATGGCAAAGCAATTCACTGCAGTTCTGAACGGTGGGGAAGAAAGTAAGGTGGTATGCACATCTATGAATGTGTGTTGCAATGACATTAAAATCAATAAAAACAGCAACGATGACATAGAAATGCCCTAAATAACTAGGAAAGGATGCTAAAGAAGAGGAGAAGCAAGTCAATGAGCTGTCAAAGCATCCTCCAGGGAGAGAAGAGGAGGCAGAGAGGAGAGAGACAGCACAGCAGTATAAGTAGGTAATAGAACATTGAGTTAAATATATAATGAGGGATGAGATCATTAGACATTGTGGAGTGAGTAGATGTGCAGAGAGGGTGTTGTGTTGTATCTCTCATTAGTGTGTCTCTGATTTCCTTTGTCTCCACCTGTCTGTCTGCCTTGTTAAGAGCCCCAGGATAAAGTCTCTTCTCTACCTCAGAAGAGGAGCTGGGAGAGAACGTATCTTCTGCAACGGAATGTCAGTTCTACATTAGGCCCACATATCTCAGCGAATATAAACATATGCCTAACATGATCCTATATAAAGCCCATAGAAATAAAGGTGAGCCCACAGGGTAGGGAACAGGAGCTAAACCGAACCCTGAGAGATGGTGATGGGAAACCTCTGTGGACTTGGGTCAATACATTTCTCCTTCCTTCCTACTGCTTTTACGGCCAGCAGTAAAATCCCTCCCTGGCTGCCCTCAGCAGGTTCAGCATGGCAGAGGAGAGGAGGAGGGCCAGCTAGGTGAGAGTGACGCTGAGGGAAACTAAAACAATCTGCTCAGAGCTCTGCTGCTTCTTTGACCCCTGGAGGAACAATCTGCTGAAACCATCTGGGTCTCTGTCATGCTACCTCTCTCCCTTTCCCTCTCCTCACAGGGTCAAACTAATCAAATTCATATCATCTTCTAAAATCTTTAAGTCACAGGTCAAATGCATGGCCTCTCCCACTTCTGGATGGAGGAGGGCTTAACCGTGTCAATCTGTTGAGTGTCTTTCTGGGTGTAAAGTGGTCAAGAGGACTGAAGAGTACAGTCATTCTAAAGCGAGACTGACCTTCCCCATCCTGGAGTCCCCCAAAGAGAAGCTGCCAGGCCACCATGGTCCCTCCTCAGACTGGCTCTATGAGGAATGAAACAGCAGCAGGCCACAAAGGCTCTGGCTAAGCCCTGGACACACTCCTGGAAAATTGCCATCTCTGAGAGGATGGAATTAGTGGGATTTAGGGGCGTATATGTGAGGCAGGGTGGTATTAGCGGCTCTCCAACCCATCTCTCTGCTGACCAGATCACAGGCCTTTAAAACACACAAGTCTTGCGTTTCTGTCACAGCACCAGGCATAGGTCTGAGCCTAGACGGAGACACCGACAACTGCAACCTCTTCAGTCTGGGCTGGTACGGAGCCAGGCAGCCATTCCATAGCAGAGTTATAGGGGAATGTACATAATGGGTTTTTGGCCACTGAGTTGATAGTAAATGTTGTGAAACAGAAAAAGGAATGCATGTTTTTCATTCTATGCGCAGGGAAACGCATTGAGGATAAATGGATGTGTCTCTTGGACTGCAGATAGCACTCAATCATGGCCTGATTTTCCTACAGCCTATGAAATACTGCTGCTCTGTATGTTAGCGGCATACTTGCACATAGTGGAGGGCTTAACCACTAAATATACTGGGGATGGGGCCCACAATATGATTTTTCCGCCTCATAGCATGGGGAAACTTGCTCCAATTGAACCGGCGATATTACCTGTAGAACCACCCAGTGGCAGGCACCTCCAGGACCCACAACGCACCAGACCACACCCCTGGAACAATGACCTCAATAAACCCAAACTGTAACGACGTTCTTCGTTTGTCGAAAGAGAGTCGGACCGAAATGCAGCGTGTTGGTTACTCATGTTTTTAATGGAACAAATGACGATACACGAAATAACTTATAAATACAAAAAAAACAACAAACGGAACGTGAAAAACCTATACAGCCTGTCTGGTGAACACTAACACAGAGACAGGAACAATCACCCACGAAATACAAAGTGAAACCCAGGCTACCTAAATACGGTTTCCAATCAGAGACAACGAGAATCACCTGACTCTGATTGAGAACCGCCTCAGGCAGCCAAACCTAAACAACACCCCTACTCAGCCGCAATCCCAAATACTACAAACCCCAATACGAAAATACAATATATAAACCCATGTAACACCCTGGCCTGACCAAATATATAACGAAAACACAAAATACAATGACCAAGGCGTGACACAAACACACACCCAATGACACCAACCCAGAGCACAGGGGGTAATAAAACACAGCATGTGTTGAGTTAGCTCTCTGAGGCTTGGAGAAAAACACCCATGTATCATTTTACACATATATCAATCTGTCCGTTCACCTCTCGATAGCTTTCTGGTTATCCATCTGCACAAACATTGATTCTCTGTGTGCAGGTTGCAGGAATGAGGATTAATGACAATAGAATGGCACAGTCACCATTGTTCCTATTGTTACTCTTATTTTGACAGTGGTCTCCCTCCCCAGTGTGCCAGGCCAGGCTGACATAAGCCTACAGCTCATGAGTACTGCAGACCACTGCGTCACAATAAGAGCAAGGGAGACCTTGCACTCCGGGAAGCTCCATCGCCTCTCTCCTCCATCTCTGTCCTCCGGTCCCCAGATGGGGAGGGGGTGGGATTAGCAGAGCAAGGAGAGCACATAAATTTCAGTTGCTTGTGCTGAGTTGTTTGCTGTCCTTTCGCTCTCTCCATCCCTCCCCTCCCTCCCTGGTCTCTTCCTGCCTCCCTCCTTCCCCCAGAGGATGGGCCGCGAGGGCTGAGATAGCCATGCTGCGGCCGCTTCCCATTCCGCTAGGCATGCTGGGTCTTAAATACTGCGCAGCATCAGGAACAGCAGGTGCCATCACTCCCTATCATTAATTATCCCTGCCGCTTCACTCTGGGGCCCTCCCCTTCTCTCACTCCTCAACTCCAAATATTTATCTCCTGTACAATCTCTCTCATTCCATTCCCACACTCTACCTCCTTTCTCTCACTTTCTCTTATTCAATTCATCTCCAATTCTATCAATGTCTACAGCTCTACAGTAATGCCATCTCCTCTCCTCTACATCTTCCAGATCTCTGCTTATATCTCCAACTCTATCCATCTCCTTTTCCATCTCGCATTCATTTGCAGCTTGCATTCATTTGTTCCCTGATGTGTCTCAATCTCTGTCCAACGTTCTCCTAACTTCTCCCAGCCTGCTGACAATCAACCGGGCAGGTTTCTCTTGTTTCCCTGCTCCCTCCCTCCTCTCCCCCTCAGATGCGTGTCCTCCAGCCTCTTCTCACATTCTGATGGCTTTTCCTCTGCCGTAAATCTATTCCAAACTGCCGTCCTGCTGCTGCTGCCAGCCAGGAGAAGTCACAGGGAAATAATGCTGAATCAAAAGAAAAACACAGAATAAGAAACCCCCCCCCCCCAAGTCGAACAAGGTCAGAGATGAAGGAGTGACCCTGGAGATGATAAGGGCTTAGGCCACAACTCGACTCCCCTCACATACTGTAAACAGAGACATAAGGCTCTGCCATACGGCTGTGTCCTAGTCAGACACAGGTGAATGTGCTTTAAGTCAACTGAGAGCCCCAGAGGAACCACTGGCATGACCACAAAAACAAACAGTGACTTCCCCCTCCTTGGGTTCAGGCTGCCATAATCTTGGCTGTGAACTACAAATGTGCAAACCAGTTCTGTAAACTGAGACCAGCTAGAGGCATGGTAACAGGATGTCAGGCCTTTCCACACAGACAGATAGCGGAGGGTGATAATGACACATGGAGAAGTGGAGACGACTAGCTGAGGGGTTACAGGTGAGGGGGGGTCCGTTCTGAGCTGCACACGTACAAATAGAAAAAAAACACTCACAATGCTTTTACCTTCTCTGCGCTGCATTCTGTGTGAGAATACTGCCTGCGGTCTACTTCTTTATTCAGTTGTGCCGCGGTTGGAGGTACAATGTCAGCTCGAGCCTGATTCATTGAATTAGCCTCTTCACAGAACAGGTGCCGTCTGTGTTTCCACACGCTTGTCCTCGACCGGCAGCATGGCCACCATCACGGACTGCAGGCTCACAACCTCAGGCTTAGACAGGACACACCTTCAGTGTTCCTTATAGCATCGCCCACTGCTGGGGAAATACCAATGGCCCAGCTCTATAGGACTACAGTCATTCTGGGAGGACAGTGTGTCTGGATTAGCTGGCTTGTTAGGAGCAGTGACTGGACTAATGGTCAGATCTAGAGAGTTGATGGCTCAAATCCCCACTGTGCATTTGGCAGTTAAGCCTGTGAACAAAGCTATCTGCTAAGCGAAGATTGATTATTATTGAACAGGCAGGCTTATCTTGACTATGTCTGAACCTTGAGTAGGAGTCCCCCCCCAGTTCCGTGTTTCCTACTCTGTTTAATTAAAAAGTGTAATAGAGCCTGCTCTCTAATCGGTTCAGGTGTTCTGTGCATTCAAACGGCACAGAGGAGCAGCAAGGTGGCCTATCCTACTAATCCACTGGAAAACCTGGAATTTTCACCTTTTCCATCCTTTTGGATAGATGCTATCAGGGGCCAACAGTAAGGGAACCTCTCTCCAACTCTCTCTCCCTCCAACATCACTGAGCAGATATGGACTTTTTAACTTATTAGTGTAATCTATTATGAGGAGGTAGGGCAGACACTTGGCCTGAGTCGATATGAACCTCCTATGCTTTCCTATTGATCTCCATCAAACTACAAGTGGAGCAACACGACTGATTGAAAAACAGACACATTATAAGTGAGAGCAGGAATACTGAACTGAAGGACCTTCTCAGCCATTGCTGTGTCTGTGTGTGTCTGTGTGTGTCTGAGTGGTTTAGAATAGAAAGTAGTCTCCAGAAACCACGGGAGAGGAACACAATGGCTGTATCTTTGCCTCCATTGTTCTTCCTGACTGCCTTGTGCAATGCCTCAATGCCTAGGACAGAGTGCACAGTCAGGAGATGTCTTTGGTGCTATACCAGAGGACAGGATGAAGGGACAATGTCACACACATGCCCAAACAGTGTGTGAAAAGACACCTGAATGTTTTTAATGTGCAGTCAGCGTTATATAACAGTCTCTATGGGTGTGCCACAGGGTTCAATTCTCAGGCAGACTCTCTTTCTATATACATCAATGTTGTTGCTCTTGCTGCTGGTGATCTCTGATCCACCTCTATGCAGACGACACCATTCTGTATACTTCTGGCCCCTCCTTGGACACTGTTAACTAACCTCCAGACGAGCTTCGATGCCATACAACTCTCCTTCCGTGGTCTCCAACTGCTCTTAAATGCAAGTAAAACTAAATGCATGCTATTCAATCGATCACTGCCCGCACCTGCTCGCCCGTCCAGCATCACTACTCTGGACGGCTTGGACTTAGAATGCGTGGACAACTACAAATACCTGGGTGTCTGGTTAGACTGTAAACTCTCCTTCCAGACTCACATTAAGCATATCCAATCCAAAATTAAATCTAGAATCGGCTTCCTATATCGCAACAAAGCATCCTTCACTCATGCTGCCAAACATACCCTCGTAAAACTGACCATCCTACCGATCCTCGACTTCGGTGATGTCATCTATAAAATAGCGTCCAACACTCTACTCAACAAACTGGATGCAGTCTAATACAGTGTCATCCGTTTTGTCACCAAAGCACCATATACTACCAATCACTGCGACCTGTATGCTCTCGTTGGTTGGCCCTTGCTTCATACTCGTCGCCAAACCCACTGGCTACAGGTTATCTACAAGTCTCTGCTAGGTAAAGCTCCGCCTTATCGCAGCTCATTGGTCACCGTAGCAGCACACACTCGTAGCACGCGCTCCAGCAGGTATATCTCACTGGTCACCCCCAAAGCCAATTCCTCCTTTGGTCGTCTTTCCTTCCAGTTCTCTGCTGTGCCTGAGCTATTGATGTGCAAAATAGCATTGCATTTAAATGACTCAATACACTTCAAACATGTAATAACCTTTGTTCATTGATGTGAAGCACTACACTTGAAATCCAGTTTATTCAGCCTTTAACAACATGTAGGCCTTAATTGAATCAATAACTTCAATGGAAATGAATGACAACATTCTCCCTTATGGTCTTTTAAGGTTGAGCAACTTTGCTGCAGTGTGACTGGGTTTGGATTCCAGCTGTGAGTAAAGGCTTTTAATCCTCAGAGGGGGGTCTCGCGGATGATTCTGGCAGAGCTGCAGCGCAGCTGCTGGAATGATTCATGACATGCACCGGTCTTTTCTTTACTGTGGTAATCATTCTATAATAACAACCTTTCTTTTACATTTCTCTTTTCATCATCAGCAAATTATTCAGGATCAAAAGTATTCTCATTAATTACTATCCCCATTACATGATTCAGAACAAACGACTGATAAAGCCGAATTTGAGCAATGAGCAGATAGAGCAAGTTTCCCGACACTGTGGGTATGTCTCAGTAGTCTGAATTGGCTTCCTCTCCTCATGTCCTTTCATCCATCTCCTTAGCTCCTTCCATCCATCTCCAATCCCTCACCTTTGCTGATCTAAAATTAGGGATATGAGTAAGACATATCAACGTTGTTTCTTTCCGTAGGTCAAATCTTAAGGGTCAGTTGGCATAAACAAAATTAGATTAGGGAAGATACTTTGACTATCGAGATGCAACACATTCTGGGAGTATGTCATTTCTCATATCAATAGACAAGTGCCACCTAGTGGGAAGAAAGCGTAATATCTGCTGCACCTTTGCCCATGAGAGGGTTCGTGCTTTTCAGATGATGCATGTAAAGCCTATATTTTTCCATGTGGTAATACTTGAACGTTTCTCAAGGAAAACAATAGAAGAGAGTTTAGAGGAAAATATTATAGTTTCCTCCAAAAGAGGGGATTAATTGTTGCTGGCTTAACTTTAAACACATCATTTATTATATAGGCAATACTTATGTTTTTGTCGACTTTCTATAATCTCAATTTCACAGTTAGATGGGATGACGCACAGCTATCTGCAAATCCTACACAAAATGCCTTAATTATCCCTCAGTGATGTCCCTGACTTGTCAATTCGTAAAGAAGGCCATTAAAGGGTCGTGGTTGCAAACTGTTGGTTTCTACACAAATCGATGGCAGTAGCATAAAGGATATACATACAAGGAGATTGTATTTACATTTCTCAAGGGCAATGAATGCGCAATGTTATGGGATGTCTATATCACCTTTAAGACTATTTGCCTTCCTATTTCTGGCTGAAACTGGGCTATACATTTATGTCAAATAACCTACACATTTTCAACGGAAATAGAGTACAGCACTAAAATGATGTTTAATTCATTTATGGACAATTACATGTCATTCGATTGAACCGTTTGACACGCACCGTCACTCATCTCCAGACTGTTTTCAAGTTCATTTTATTCACCCGAGCATAATTATTCACATTCGCTCCCACTCACGAGTCGTTTCCAGCGAAATGATATGCAGGTTTGTGAAAACTGCAATTTCTTAATTATTATCAATAACCTAATGAAACAAAGGTGACTGTTGAATCAGCAAACATGAACCCAGAAATTAATACAAGTGCCTATCCAAAAGGAACAATTAAAATAGAAACATTGACTGGCCCTATAGCCTATCGTGTGGCCATAAAGTAGTAGGCTACAATACCGGGACAAAATAAAAATGCATATATTGCCTTTTGGCCAATACGACAAGCCGTGTACACAGTACGTGTAACCTAACCAACCTATCATCCTAAAACCGAGTCCCCGGTAAACTTGGAAAGAATGTACCGGTGAGATTATTAATTACCTACAAGTATATTACAGAAAACTAAAATATATCAGTTTCACTCACCTTCTTCCGGGGCTGCCATTTCATCATATTTGTAAACCAAAAATGTACAGCATCAAGATATTATATAAGAGGAAAATTGAGATTCAAGGGAATTCCAAGAACAAGTCATGCTGCTTCTTGACTTCCCTCAATTTTGCAGCATATTTTCTCCAAGAAGCGGCGCATGATAGGCGATGCACGGTTCTACGTCAAGTGGGGAGAGATGGCACGCGATAGCACCTTTTAATTCAACTGATGGGATGGAGGAGAATATTTTTTACGGTTTTCAGTTCAACCGTTTTGGATAAATAAGACTATGGGCCACGGAGTGTAAAATCCAAACTACAAATCCGAGATGAGCCACCCCTTCTTGTACAGTCCTGTCGGTAGATCGCTCCGCTGGCAGTCTTATAGCAGGGTTTTCGAAGACCTATCCAGTTACTTTGTCTGCGGGACTATGTGGAAATTCATTCTTCAACTTTTTTGTCAACCTCCACGTCGTTCGTGCATTACAAAACCATTAGTCCGACAGCAGAAAATAAACACAAGTCCAACGTTGTGTGCTTATCCCACCGAAATATTTCCAAAACCTTTTCAAAACACAGAAACATTTGACAACTCTTGTTAATTCCTTATCTAACGGTAAAAAAAGTGGCAAATGTCAGTGCCAAAAACAGATCTCTACCGCGAACGTGCTACATACACAGCGCAAAAGAAACAGTCGCGGGAGGAGAGGGGGCAGAAACAAATCCCTGGAATTTCTATGCGAGGAGCTGTAAGGATATCCTGCAACAGCAACAAACTGGACGACACAACTATAATGACTCCTTTCCCTGCTCCTTAGCGCTCGGGATTTGCAGCGCTCAGAGCTGGAACCGAGCAGCACAGGCACGAGCCGGCGCGGTCATACTCTAACCATAGCGCGCGCGACGGATATAAAGCCGATGTGGCCAGAGAAAAGGGTCCAGACAGAGCTGAGCCAACACTGCACTAACACAAGGGCCCCCAGGAAGGTATGGCACAACTATAAAGGCACTGCAACAGTGGAGGAGTAGAACTTGCGCAATACTATGTGAAAGTGAAAAAACATAAACGTCATCCTTGCCACAACACCAACAGCTTTATTTTACTGTATACAAAAAGCATACAGACACATTCATTCACATATCAATGAACTCGTATTTGCTGTTGTGCTGCACAAAGAGGTAGGCCCATAATCCCCTTCAAATAAGATAGAAAACAAGTGTCAGGAGGCCACACCTGCCTAGCAGCTTTCTATAAGCCTCCAGCACCATTCAAGGTATATCCCCTGCACCGTTTATAGTGGCATGGTCTTAATAGATTCTAACAACACAGCTCATGACTCTGGTAGTGTTTTTTTGGGGGGGGGGGATTCCCCCCACCTTTATTTAACCAGGTAGGCCAGTTGAGAACAAGTTCTCATTTACAATTGCGACCTGGCCAAGATACAGCAAAGCAGTGCGAAACAAACAACAACACAGTTACACATGGAATAAACAAACGTACAGTCAATAACACAATGGAAAAGTGTATATACAGTGTGTGCAAAATGTAGTAAGTGTGACAAGTAGTGTCACTGAGGTAGTAGTGTCCTCCCTTTTTGGTGAGTAAGTCTTAATGGGACGTAATGGTGGTACAGGCTATGAGAGTAAACAATATTCTAAAGGACAGATAATGAGTACATAAGGCCTCTGACCCATGTTTCTCTGAAGACAATGACTGGTGTCCACCATTTGTAGCTGCACTAGTTTTCTTTAGTGGTGCAGCTGTCAGACAGAGTTTGTGCTTTTCAGCTGCCTGCCAAGCTTTTTGTTTCTGGCATATTTGGCCACAGACCAGTGATAAAAATCTCACAGCCAGATAAGTGCTACAATTTTCCCAGTCTTGATGATGCAATTCTTGTCACTTGTAATCTTGGTGGGTAGGAGGAAAAGTCAATTGAGAGAGCAGAGCAGAGCCTGGTATTTCTGGGAAGAACCCTCTCACTCCTACTGCGCCCAACCACTGCAAACTAAAGGCAGCCCCACTAGCTCTGACCTGGGCTGACACTGAGGGGGTGGCCATGCCATCTGACTGAGAAGGATGGGACCAGGATGGGGTCAACAAAGTGACAGGCAGCGTGATGGGATTGGTGTCATCAAAATCAATTTACCTCCGTCTCTGACTTAATGTGTACCATTTCCCTCAGTATTTATCTTCATGTGATCTTGTTAAAACGAAAAATTGTAGTGAATTATCCTAAACTAAATTCAGTGTCTAAATGTGAACCTATTAGGAGCTAAAAAATAAGACAAAAAACATCTGGCCTGGTGTCCCTCCAGGGTCAGTAGAGGTCAAAAATGCACCTAGGGGTGACTGTGACAACAAAAGGCAAACAGGAGGGGACACTGACATATGGCCCCTGGACAAAACACTGCAGGGTATAGAGTTGAAACGGCACATGCTAATCCACTTGGATGAACAGGAACAAAATGCAGAGTGGGACGCTGACACTATGAGCACAGCTGGCAGTGTAATTGTAAACCTCCTGGTTGTCACACCATAATGACACTCTCTCCATATGTTGTATGTTCAAGCTCTGTGTGCAATGACAATGCAAGTGTATGTGTGTGTCTACATTTGAACCTTTTGTGGATACCAAGCCATTAACAGGGCAGTACACATACCCCCCACCCTAACACAAATCTGGGTTGTTGGGGTTGGTGTTGCAATTTTTGCCCTCTAATGGCAGCTCAGTCTTCAATATTATTAGTCAGGTGGGCTGGTGACAATTCTAAGGCAAACAGGCACCCTGTGGGCCGCTGCCAACACACAGGATTAGCCCACATCTTATTCTTTAACCCTACTCCCGAAAGACCTCCAAGTGCACTACGTTCACTCACTAAAGAGTTCTGAGTGTACTACACTCCTATGTGCCCTCATTCTAATATTGATATGCTAGCTATCCCAAAATATGAATTTACATTCTCAAACATACTCTATACCTGTGTAATAACACTCTAGTTACTGTTAGGGCTGGGTGGTATAGCGTATGTTACGATATACCTGTCAGGCATAGGTGTATAGGTGGCAGGGAAGTCAGGCGCAGGAGAGTCAAAAGGAGTGTAAAATGGAGTCTTTTAATAAGGTCCACGTAGTATGCTCCATCACACTAAAATGTACACAAACAAACAAACAAACATGGGTACGAGGACCCGACCCTATACAACAATCAAACTACACTGACAATAAAACAATTTCTGACAAAGACATGAGGGGAAACAGAGGGTTAAATACACAACAGGTAATGAATGGGATTGAAAACAGGTGTGTGGGAAGACAAGACAAAACCAATGGAAAATGAAAAATGGATCAATGATGGCTAGAAGACCGGTGACGTCCAACGCCGAGCACCGCCCGAACAAGGAGAGGCAACAACTTCGGCAGAAGTCGTGACAATACCGGTATTGAGGCACGGACCGGTTTGGGTATTACTTTACCTTCTATAATGGTATTTAAATGTTTGGCTTGTCAAATGTGATACGCAGTGTGTAACGTTCATTTTTAGTTTACTTCCCTACTTGAGTCATCTCTCTCTCTCCATGCAGCTTTCCACACAGACCTAGCCCCGCCCACTGTCATTCAAGGAGCGCACGTTCTGTTCCTCGACCACGATACACTTTCATTCAGTCTGCATGGTCAATGCAGCACATGCAACAATGTCGATGACAAAGATGCTGTTTTCACCTTGCTTCTTAATATAAATCATCTAGCGTCCTATAATTACACTATAAGTTTGTGTTTCTTACATATGCAAACAGCTAGTTTGTCTTTTCTTAGCAAGTTGGGACTAAATCTTGTTAGCTGCTAATGCAAATCGATAGTTAGCTAGCTAGCTAGCTTATAAATATACCGAGTCAGAGCCAACGTAATTAGCTATACAGCCTGATAATACCAGTCATGGTGAATACCTAAATCAGCATGTTGTTTGAATTTTCTAAATCAAAGAGGAATACGAGAATAATTAATATTTTAGCTACATGAAGTAGCTAAGAGAAAACATTCAATGTAGCCAAAGACTATAGAGTCCCTGAGCAAACACTTAACAACACTTTGGTTCCTACCCTATCACAATAACTCCTCCCTGGCATTTTCATTCGTTGTCATGTCAAGCAACACTGTATTCAAAGTGCCCACTATTATATACTAAGTATAGAATTACAATAATCATTAATTCCATGATTCCAACAGTTTTGCTCAAAATTGTAATTCAAATTGTAATTGCAACATTTGGTTAAAAATAATGCCTACATTACCCATATCGTGCAGCCCTATGTGGCAGTGTGGAAATTATTTCAAATGAGTGCAGGAAAACAGAAATAGTTGAAAATCCTGAAAATTGTTTGTGTTTGAAGTTGAATTGAACAGTATAAAACAATCAGAATAGAGAAAGGTCCTTTAACATCCCTTAGAATGTACAGTATGTGTTGGGTCACACACTACTCATAAAGCACATTTAGAACTTTTATCACTCAAAACATCAAATACCATCAAATACCATAAAAAAAAAATACTGTGATATGACATGTTAAAAGCAGAGTCATTTAAACATAACATTTAAACATCAGACACAGGTATGAGAGCAATTTATTGCCAAGCTACCCATGTTCATAATAGTCCTAAATCACAAACACATGCACACACATACCCGGACTTTGATCAGGAGCAGATGGCATATAAAACTGACAGTCTAACTACAACATGTTTCAACCATTCAGGTATTTTGAAAACTGACATGTTACATTATCAATAACAACCACTTCTATCATGTATTGTCCAGGAGTGAATTTCCAGTGGTTTTTGTTCCTGGTGGAGCCTGTCATCTGGCCTCTCCATATAGAAGCAGGCTCCCTGTGCGTGCCTCTGCTTTCCCAATCAGAGACGCACAGGAAATCAGACTCAAGCCATCAGAGGGAAACAAAAAAAACTCTTCCATTTTCCTCCAGTTGAGCTGTTTAAAAGTTTCTGCTTCCTTTTCTTGTTCTTGCCAATTAGACCCATTACTACATGTTCTGAATGGGATGTGTGCATATGTTTCTGTATCTCTTTTCAGTGTGTGTGTGTGTGTGTGTGTGTGTGTGTGTGTGTGTGTGTGTGTGTGTGTGTGTGTGTGTGTGTGTGTGTATGTGGATGGGTGGGTGCGGATGAAAGACAGACAGAGAGAGAGAGAGAAAGAGAGAGAGAGAAAGAAAGAGCACATTACCCAGATGACAGTAACAGAGGTGGTTTGGCAAAAATGAAAATTAAATTGTCAAAATAGGGATATAAAAACCATTGAAGTAGCAGGCAGTTCTCAGATAGCTCTCCTGCATGTCTTTGTGTCATTTATTTTCACTCAGGCTGCCTGCTCCTGCTCTTAAGTCACTACACTACTGAGCCTAGCTGTCTGACGCACATTTCAATAAACAAAGCCATTTTAATTAGCTGGCTGAAGTTTCCAGGTGGCAAATGCCATGGTAAAAGCATGAAGATACATATCCCCTGCCACACACACACACACACACACACACACACACACACACACACACACACACACACACACACACACTGTGTGAGTTCCAAACCACCATTACTATGAGTAGTTGTCTATAATATATACAGGATCCTCTCAGTGAAGAGGAAAGGCTTATGGGGTTGACTATAGGAGTTGGCCAATTAAACCCATCAGAGAGGGAAAGTTTTTCTAAGAGGCCTATATTTACAACTACAGTACATTTCACATTTACATTTTAGTCATTGACCAGTGGCTCTTATCCAGAGTGACTTACAGTTGGTGCGTTCATCTTAAGATAGCTAGTTGGGACAACCACATGTCTCGTCATAGTAAATACATTTTTCCTCAATAAACTAGCTATCAGCAAAGTCAGTGCGAGTGGGGGAGGGAGAGGAGGGGGTGCAGGGGGATGATTTAAGATACTCTTTGAAGAGCATCTCACCACATGCTCTAATTATGCTAGCCATTCACTTTTTCTTAATCAATAATTCAGGATACAAAAAAAGTGCTTAGTAATCTCTATTTCAATTTTTGTATAATAAATAAAAATAAGTTAAATGTTAAAGTCCTACTCCAGTCTGCTTTTCAGCTGTATATACAGTATATTATTCTGAAAGTATTCAGACCCCTTGATCTTTCCACATTTTGTTACGTTAAAGCCTTATTCTAAAATGTATTTAATACATTTTTTCCTCATCAATCTACACACAATACCCCATAATGACAAAGTAAAAACAGGTTTTTAGAAATGTAAAAAAACAGAAATACCTTATTTATTATTCAGAACCTTTGCTATGAGACTCAAAATTGAGCTCAGGTGCATCCTGTTTCAATTGATCATCCTTAAGATGTTTCTACAACTTGATTGGAGTCCACCTTTGGTGAATTGAATTGATTGGACATGATTTTGAAAAGGCACACACTTGTCTATATAAGGTCCCACAGTTGACAGTGCAGGTCAGAGCAAAAACCAAGCCATGAGGTCGAAGGAATTGTCCGTAGAGCTCCGAGACAGGATTGTGTCAAGGCACTGGGGAAGGGTACATAAAAATGTCTGCTGCATTGAAGGTCCCCAAGAACACAATGGCCTCCATAATGTTTAAATGGAAGACGTTTGGAACCACCAAGACTCTTCCTAGAACTGGCCGCCTTGCCAAACTGAGCAATAGGGGGAGAAGGGCCTTGGTCAGGGAGGTGACCTTGAACCCGATATTCACTCTGTCAGAGCTCCAGAGTTCCTCTGTAGAGATGGGAGAATCTTCCAGAAGGACAACCATCTCTGCAGCACTCCACCAATCAGGCCTTCATGGTAGTGGCCAGACGGAAGCCACTCCTCAGTAAAAGGCACATGACAGCCCGCTTGAAGTTTGCCAAGAACTCTCAGACCATGAAAAACAAATTCTCTGATCTGATGAAACCAAGACTGAACTCTTTGTACTGAATGCCAAACGTCATGTCTGAAGGAAACTTGGTACCATCCATAAGGTGAAGCATGGTGGTGGCAGCATCATGCTGTGGGGATGTTTTTCAGTGGAAGGGACTGGGAGACTAGTTAGGATCGAGGGAAAGATGAACAGAGCAAAGTACAGAGAGAATCTTGATGAAAACCTGCTCCAGAGTGCTCAGGACCTCAGACTAGGGTGAAGGTTCACCTTCCAACAGGACAATGACCTTAAGCACACAGCCAAGACAACGCAGGAGTGGCTTTGGGACAAGTCTCTGAATTGAGTGGCCCAGCCAAAGCCCGGACCTGAACCTGATGGAACATCTCTGGAGAGACCTGAACATAGCTGTGCAGCAACGCTCCCCATCCAACCTGACAGAGCTTGAGAAGATTTGCAGAAAAGAAAGGGAGAAACTCCACAAATAAAGGTGTGCCAAGCTTGTAGCGTCATACCCAAGAAGACTCGAGGCTGTAATCGCTACCAAAGGTGCTTCAACAAAGTACTGAGTAAAAGGTCTAAATACTTATGTAAATGTGATATTTCAGTTTTTTATATTTAATACATTTTCAAAAATGTCTAAAAACCTATTTTTGCTTTGTTGTTATGGGGTATTGTGTGTACGATTTTTATTTTTTTCATTCATATTAGAATAAGGCTGTAACTGTAAGGAATGATGCTGGAGAAGAGCAGCAGGTACGGAGAGTCAAAATTTAATTAGGAACAGACATGGAACAAGACAGGAACAGTGTCAGCACAGGGGTAACAAAGACAGATAACAATCAGTGCAGCAGCGGGGAACAGAGATGGGTAACGGACAAATATACAGTAGGGGAAGTAATAAACAGGTGATTGACTCCAGGTGAGTCCAATAATACGCTGATGCGCGTGACGGGGAAAGGCAGGTGTGCGTACTGATGGTGGCAAGAGTACGTAATGCTGGGGAGCCTGACGCCTTCGAGCGCCAGGGAGGGGGAGCGGGAGAAGGAGTGACAGTAACGTCACAAAATGTGGAAAAAGTAATGTGGTCTGAATCCTTTCCGAATTCACTGTAGCTCCATTCTTGTGTATTTTATTTTATTCCTCTTGTGTTACTATTTAATTACATTTTTATTTTTATTTTGCATCGTTAGGAAGGGCTCATAAGCAAGCATTTACACCCGTTGTATTCAGTGCATGTGACAAATAACATTTTGACATCACAAGTAGGAGGGTGGGTCTTTCCTCTTTTGTTCACTACTGCTCCTCTGTTGTTCCTCAAGGAAGGGGGAGGATGATGAGATCAAAATCAGAGTGTGGTACGCTCAGCTGAACACACCATTGGGTGCACACTGCCTGCTCTCCAGGATACCTACAACACCAGGTGTCACAGGAAGGCCAAGAAGATCATCAGGGACCTCAGGCACCCGAGCCACAGCCTGTTCTCCTTGCTTCAGTCACTCAGACACGGGCAGTACAGAAGCAGCATGGCTAAAACTAAGACTGGCCAATAGCTTCTACCCCCAGACCATCAGGGTGCTGAAAAGCCACCACTAATCAGCTACCTGCTCCCCCTGTCCCTCACATGTCCGCCCGGACTTCTTTCCCATACCCCAACTGACATTTATATTTATCATTATCACAGTTGTAAATATGTATATATTATGATTTAGTTTTTTATTGTTTTATTCACACCAGCAATGTTGGAGCTCAGAGCTGAAGTATTTCACAGTACACTGCAACTACATCTGCGACCCTGTGTACGCGACTAAATACAAATCTAATCAGACCACCTCCATGAATACCGTACTCCTTGAAGTTGCAGTTGTGTCTAAAAAACACTATTTTGCTCAAAACATATTTGTTTACCCTTTAGTGTGTGTACTTTACTGTACTTATAGACTACCGGTCAAAAGTTGTAAATATTTTATTGAAATTTAAGCAGTGAATAACCTGCTTAAATTAAGTCCAGGGAATAATCTGAAATGGAACAAAGGTAAGCAGTAAACTGGTTTAAAAAAAGTTTAGGTTACCAAAAACTGAAAAATAATGTACACTTCAGAGTTGAAAAAAAAATCCCTTTTCAGGGAACATGTAACGGGTTAACAACGTACAGCTGTTCTGCAGCAATGGAAGTAAATTAAGCCTTGAAAGTTGATGCTAACAATTCCTACAGGTGTCCCAACTTTTGTTGATTACTTACAAAACCTCTGCCTGTACTGTATAAAAGCAGTGTTGGAACAGACTGTGTTACTAAACCCTCTTAAGCATTAATTGGACATGATTGTACTGCAGGAAGTAGTATATTGCTATCATAATGGCGGGAAAAGGGCAATTAACAAATTAAGATAGACAGACCATTATAACCCTTAAAAGGTCTTTCCTTTAGAGAAATTGCAAAGAAAGCCAAGGTGTTAGTGAGTACAGTTTCATACACCATCAAAAGGCACTTGGAAACTGGAGGAAACTCTTGACAGGAAGAGGTCTGGCAGATCCAAAGCCACAAAAGAATCAGAAGACAGGTTTCTGAGAGTTAACAGCTTGCGTGATAGGCGGCTCACAGGACAACAGCTTCAAGCACAGCTTAACACTGGTCGACGTAAGCAAGTCTCAGTTTCAACTGTGAAGGGAAGACTTCGAGTTGCAGGTTTGACAGGTCGAGTGGCAGTATGAAAGCCATTGCTAAGATGGCAAAATAAGAAAAAGAGGCTTGTCTGGGCCATGAAGCATCGCCAGTGGACTACTGAAGACTGGAAGAAGGTCTTATGGACCGATGAATCAACATTTGAAATCTTCAGTTTATCACGCAGTGTTTTTGTACGCCGTTGAGTAGGCAAAAGAATGGTTCCTCAGTGTGTGACACCAACAGTCAAACATGGAGGAGGCAGCGTGATGGTCTGGGGATCTTTTGCTGGATCCAGAGTTGGCTACTTGCACAGAGTGGCACCCGGAACCAAAACAGCTACCACAGCATTTAGGCAGCGGCATACAATACCCACTGGTGAACAACTAGTTGGTCAGGAGTTCATCCTACAGCAAGATAATGACCCAGAACATACCTCCAGGCTATGGGGTTCACTCTACAGCAAGATAATGAACCAAAACAAACTTCTAGGATATGTCAGAGCTACCTTAGAAAAAAATAATGAGACTTCAAATCATGGAATGGTGTAACGGTAAATGAGTGAATAGGTGTGGAGTCAGGCGCAGAGAGCAAAGGATACGGGAAAAACACGCTTTAATGTCCAGAAAATCACACAAACAAAAATCAGGCGAACAACACGTGAAGAAATAAAGGACAGCGAAAAAACCCGAAAATGCAAACCACCAACCACTCTAACACATATAGATGAACAAGCCCGCACAAACAGAAGCGGGCTGAACTAACTTAAATAACCCCACCTAACAACCAAACAAGAAACAGGTGAAACCAATTAGACAAAACCAAACGAACACAGAACAATGGATCGGTGGCAACTAGTAGACCGGCGACGACGAGCGCCGAGCGCCACCCGAACCAGAAGGGGAGTCACCTTCGGTATTATTCGTGACAAATGGCCAGACTTAAACCCCATCAAGCTGGTTTGGGATGAACTGGGCAGAAGGTTGAAAGCAAAGCAACCTACAAGTGCCACACATTTGTGGTGAACTTCTGCAAAAGTGTTGGGAAGAACTTTTCAAACAATATTTGATTTCCATTGTAGAAAGAATGGCACGAGTGTGTTTGGCTCGTTTGATGAGTCAAAAATGTAGATTACATTTTGCTAAACAAAACTATTATTTATTTTTGGTTTCCCATGGTTAATTTAATCTATGCTCTATGAGTACATTAAGACATTAAACTGTGTGAATTTCAAGAAAAAAAGGAAAAATTGAGGTGTTCTAAAACTTTTGACCGGTAGTGTACTTGGGATGTCCCTTTCCAACAGTAAAAGTAAAAAAAGAACTGGGCTGGGTATACCTGGTAATACCACTGCAGCCACAAGCACAGATGAGTCCACAGATGAGTCCACAGATGAGCAGCATAGTATTTTTTAACATCCATTACGCAATATTTTACAATAGCAGCTTAGTGAATGTGTGGCCTATTATTGATGGGAAATCTTCAGACACTAATTTCATAATGCATCAATTTAAATATGCAAATATAATTAAGAGTCCTTGATAAATTGCTTCCGCATTAAGACATGACAGATGGATGGATTTGTTTTGAAATGCCTAACAATAACATCATAATAAAAGCGTTAACCAGCTATGTCACCCACCCACTTCCCTTGTGCCATACATCACAACAAACAAATAACCCTCATTACCATTCATTCTAAAAGGTTCCTCTTTGAAGTGTGCTTTATTCTTTTGATGATGTTGTGTCAGGATTTTGCCTTATGTGGACCTTTAAGAGGTGTGTGTGTTTGCATATATGTGTGTGGAGATCAGTGTTGATTAAGTGTCTGGAGCCTGAGGGGGATAATGGGAGCTTCTAATTAATGAGCCAGAGCATATCTCAGAGTCACAGGGTTCTATCTGCACAGAGCAACTATTCTTGCACTCGCGTATACACACGTACACACACACACACACACACACACACACACACACACACACACACACACACACACACACACACACACACACACACACACACACACACACACACCTCCAAGCCCCTCAGTGGGGTTCTTTCTCAGTCCAGTAGCCATCCCTGATAAGTTTCCTCTAACAGGGATGGATGAGGGTTAGCACGTTGACCACCCAACATGCTCACAGACAGTGCGGGAGAGATGGACTCCAAAAATATTTCAAAATCCTTCCTCTTTGTTGGGTACCTTCCCAAAGAGCAGAGAGGACCAGTATGGTGTCAGTATGAATCTAACCCATAACACCAACAAATGCTAAGTAGGGTGAGGGAGGGAGGGGTTAGGGTTAGGGGACTCTCAGATTCCATATTGCTGGTCAGACAGGCAGCTGTCTTATACATATTCCCAGGCAGCTAGAACAAACAGCCCCTGCTCTAGACTAAAGGTTACAGGTTACAGAATCACAGGGACTTAGTGATTCCGTTTCAACATGACAGCGCACTCTAAAGCCCACAGTCAATCTTTAAGTACACTACATGCATACAGATGTGGACACCCCTTCAAATGAGTGGATTTGGCTATTTCAGCCAAAACCATTGCTGACAGGTGTATAAAATTGAGCACACAGCCATGCAATCTCCATAGACAAACATTGGCAGTAGAATGGCCTTACTGAAGAGCTCAGTGACTTTCAATGTGGCACCGTCATAGGACGCCACCTTTCCAACAAGTCAGTTTGTCAAATGTTTACCCTGCTAGAGCTTCCCTGGTCAACTGTAAGTGCTGTTACTGTAAAGTGGAAACATCTACTAGTAACAACGGCTCAGCCACTTAATGGTGGGCCACACAAGCTCACAGAACAGGACCGCTGAGTGCTGAAGCGAGTTGCACGTAAGAAAACACTGTTCATTGGTAGCTTCATGAATTGGGTTTCCATGGTCAGCAGCCGTACACAGGCCTAAGATCACCATTCACAATGCCAAGCGTCAGCTGGAGTGGTGTAAAGTTCACCTCCATTGGACTCTGGAGCAGTGGAAACGCATTCTCTGGAGTGATAAATCAAGCATCACAATCTGGCAGTCCAACGGACAAATCTGGGTTTGGCAGATGCCAGGAGAACACTACCTGCCCAAATGCATAGTGCCAACTGTAAAGTTTGGTGGAGGAGGAATAATGGTCCGGGGCTGTTTTTCTTGGTTTGGGCTAGGCCCCTTAGTTCCAGTGAAGAGAAATCTTAACGCTACAGCATACAATGACATTCTAGATGATTCTGTGCTTCCAACATTGTGGCAACAGTTTGGGGAAGGCCCTTTCCTGTTTCAGCATGACAATGCCCCTGTGCACAAAGTGAAGACCATACAGAAATGGTTTGTCAAGATCGGTGTGGAAGAACTTGACTGGCCTGCACATAGCCCTGACCTCAACCCCATCGAACACCTTTGGAATTCATTGGAACGCTGACTGCGAGCCATGCCTAATTGCCTAACATCAATGACCGACCTCACTAATGCTCTTGTGGCTGAAATAGAAGCAGGTCCCTGCAGCAATGTTCCAACATCGAGTGGAAAGCCTTCCCAGAAGAGTGGAGGCTGTTATAGCAGCAAATGGGGGACCAACTCCATATTAATGACCATGATTTTGGAATAAGATGTTAGACGAGAAGGTGTCTGCATACTTTGTAGTGTATGTAGTGTATGTGACAAACAAGCCAGTCTCATAGTTCGTTACCAGGCTGCCTCATTCCCTCAGATGCCTGGTTTGCGAACTATGAGAGCTGGATAGACCACTAGATCAATGGAATCTAACCAGCCTAAATTGAAGTGTACATTAATATTAAGCCTGTTGTCAATGGCCTTACAAACCTTCTGTGTCATAGGCTCTAGGTGTTGTCAGTGGCATACACTGTACGTGTGTTCCTGATCCACTCATGTTAACACAGGCTGATCAGAACCGCAGAACGAGAATGAATCATTATATTTCTATGATCAGAACAGCACAACCCCATATCTTTTAAACCCAAGAGGGCTCATTCTAAACAGCCTATGGGATATTAAACATGGAAATATCTCCTTCTCACAAGAGATAATCCAGTGTGCAATCTGTCTCACTTCAGTGTCTTTAACTCATTGTGCTAAAGACATGTGATCTTATTCTATCCTCTCACCCAAATCCTTCTTTTCCACCCAATTACTGTAATGAAGAAAAACTAGTTTATCCACCCAAGTGGCTGCACTCCAGAGTTATGCAAAGACGCCATGCAAAAAGAGGGACATTTTCTTCAGAGCTGTGTTTAATAATTCAGTGAACTTGGACATGGATGAAACGTGCTCTGGCATGTTGTTTAAATCAAGGCAGCAGTTTAAGAGGCGTCTGCGGCAGGATCAATTATAACTGATAACATCTGTAAATCTGTGTACGCGTCCAATAAACTTGATATCAAGTTCGATTTGATATCAGCACTGTCGCACACAGTGACGCAGAAGGAGAGAAATCCTGTGTGGTCCTGCAGACTCAACGCAGTCCACAGACATGGAACAGAGAGAAAGAGAGAGAGTGTGTGTGTCTGTGTGTTTCTTTATGTCTACTCTTGACAAACTGTGTGTCTGAGCACACATACACACGCATGGCTGTGGTCAGACCCACCCCTCTTAGTCCCTCAGTTTGGAAACCCCAAAGCAAACTCATCCCTCTCCTTTTCAATTACCTTTCCTCCCTCCACCGTCGCCGCACCAAATCTAAAGTCCCAGTTTTCAGCTTCTGTCTCATGTCAAATGTATCCATGTGCTGCCACTGCAGACACAGACAGTGTTCTCTGTACTTAGACACACACACACACACACACGTACCCACACACACGTACCCACAAACACTGAGATTGAGGGAAAAAGGGAGAAAGAGAGAGAGCGAGAAAGAGAGAGAGACAGGCTGCCTTAGCCTGTCTTCTCTTGAGAGCCAGGTCTGTCTATGTGCACACTGCCCACAAAATGAGGTGGAAACCGAGTTGCACTTCCTAACCTGCCAAATGTATGACCATATTAGAGACACATATTTCCCTCAGATTACACAAATCCACAAAGAATTCGAAAACAAACCTAAGTTTGATAAACTTCTAGTCCGTACGGGAGTTCCAGCGATGAAACGAGACTGTAACTACCAATTGGATACCATGAATTTGGGGAGAAAAAGGGGTAAAAAAAAGTAAATACAAGATTGATAAACTCCCATATCTACTGGGTGAAATACCACAGTCCGCCATCACAGCAGCGATATTTGTGACCTGTTGCCACAAGAAAAGAACAACCAGTGAAGAACAAACACCACTGTAAATACAACCCATATTTATGATGATTTATTTTCCCTTTTGTACTTCAACCATTTGCACATCGTGACAACACTGTATATAGACATAATATGACATTTGAAATGTCTTGATTTTTTTTTTTTACTTCTGTGAATGTAATGTTTACTGTACATTTTTATTGTTTATTTCACTTTAGTTTAATATCTACTTCACTTGCTTTGGCAATGTTAACATATGTTTCCCATGCCAATAAAGCACCTTGAATTGAATTGAAATGAAAGATTAAACCCAAAATACTGATGTTTTGGGGCACTGCGTTTATCCACCTCTGGCCTGCTCGCCTCCCTACCACTGAGGAAGTACAGTTCCCGCTCAGCCCAGTCAAAACTGTTCGCTGCTCTGGCCCCCCAATGGTGGAACAAACTCCCTCACGACGCCAGGACAGCGGAGTCAATCACCACCTTCCGGAGACACCTGAAACCCCACCTCTTCAAGGAATACCTAGGATAGGATAAGTAATCCTTCTCACCCCCCCCCTTAATGATTTAGATGCACTATTGTAAAGTGGCTGTTCCACTGGATGTCAGAAGGTGAATTCACCAATTTGTAAGTCGCTCTGGATAAGAGCGTCTGCTAAATGACTTAAATGTAAATGTAAATGTACTGTATCTAATAAGCGATCATCAAAACTGAGTACTGCAGTTGATGGAGACTACAATGGAAATTAGATGAAATCAAATGCGCAAAAGTTCTCTCACTTAATGTGCTAATGAAATACAAATAGAAATGCAAGCTGCAGCACAATAGCAAACTACTAACAAAATGTTCATTTGGATTTTAAGATCTCCTCTCCTCAAATTTAAAATTGATTTCCTCCCCAATGCAATAATGAGGCTCTAAATACTTTAATACTCCAGCCTTATTATGGCAATTACTGCTCTTTCTCCACTTACTAATATCTGCTTGAGAGGCACCTCAATGTGCATTAACCCTTTTAACAGGCGAGGGAGGAGTAGCACACAAAAACTATTCATGGGAATATAGAATTATAGACACATCTCTGTAGAACTGAGGAGAAGTCAAAATAAAACACCAAACATTAGTGATTCACAGACTGGTGTGAGTGATATCACAGGGAGATAATTCACATGTTTTTCCCCACATACTCAAACACACGAGGCCCTGCTCTATCTACATTTACATTTACATTTAAGTCATTTAGCAGATGCTCCTATCTCAAGTCTGACAAGCAAGCTCTACCTCTGGATCTACCTGTGCTATACCTCGACCTCTGGTTCTGCCTGTACCGTACCTCTCCCCCTACCTCTACCTTTACACCTACCTCTACCACAACCTCCACCTCTATACCTAACACTACCACGACCTCCACCCCTACCTCGACCAACACCTCCACCTCTATCCCTACCTCTACCACAACCTCCACCTCTATCCCTACACCTACATCTACTTCTACCACGACCTCCACCCCTACCTCTACCACAACCTCCACCTCTATCCCTACAACAACCTCTACACCTACATCTACTTCTACCACGACCTCCACCCCTACCTCTACCACAACCTCCACCTCTATCCCTACAACAACCTCTACACCTACATCTACTTCTACCACGACCTCCACCCCTACCTCTACCACAACCTCCACCTCTATCCCTACAACAACCTCTACACCTACATCTACTTCTACCACGACCTCCACCCCTACCTCTACCACAACCTCCACCTCTATCCCTTACACTACCACGACCTCCACCCCTACCTTGACCAACACCTCCAACTCTATCCCTACCTCTACCACAACCTCCACCTCTATCCCTACAACAACCTCTACACCTACATCTACTTCTACCACGACCTCCACCCCTACCTCTACCACAACCTCCACCTCTATACCTAACACTACCACGACCTCCACCCCTACCTCTACCACAACCTCCACCTCTATACCTAACACTACCACAACCTCCACCCCTACCTCAACCAACACCTCCACCTCTAACCCTACCTCTACCACAACCTCCACCTCTATCCCTACAACAACCTCTACCCCTACATCTACTTCTACCACGACCTCCACCCCTACCTCTATAACAACCACCTCTATCCCTAACACAACCTCCACCTCTATCCCAAACACAACCTCCACCTCTATCCCAAACACAACCTCCACCTCTATCCCAAACACAACCTCCACCTCTATCCCAAACACAACCTCCACCTCTATCCCAAACACAACCTCCACCTCTATCCCAAACACAACCTCCACCTCTATCCCAAACACAACCTCCACCTCTATCCCAAACACAACCTCCACCTCTATCCCAAACACAACCTCCACCTCTATCCCAAACACAACCTCCACCTCTATCCCAAACACAACCTCCACCTCTATCCCAAACACAACCTCCACCTCTATCCCTACCACTAACACAACTTCCACCCCTACCTCTACCTCTACAACAATCTCAACCTCTACACCTACATCTACTTCTATCACAACCTCTATCACTACCACAACCTCCACCACAACCTCCCCCACAACCTCTACCACAAACTCTATCTCTACCACAAACTCTATCTCTACCACAACCTCCACCTCTACCACAACCTCTACCACAACCTCTACCACAACCTCTACCACAACCTCTACCACAACCTCCACCTCTACCACAACCTCTACCTCTACCACAACCTCCACCTCTACCTCTACCACAACCTTCACCTCTACCTCTACCACAACCTTCACCCCTACCTCTACCACAACCTCCACCTCTACCTCAACCTCTACAACCTCTACCCCTACCACCACAACCTTCACCCCTACCTCTACCACAAACACAACCTCCACCTCTACCACAACCTCCACCTCTACCACAACCTCCACCTCTACCACAACCTCCACCTCTACCACAACCTCCACCTCTACCACAACCTCCACCTCTACCACAACCTCCACCTCTACCACAACCTCCACCTCTACCACAACCTCCACCTCTAACACAACCTCCACCTCTAACACAACCTCCACCTCTACCACAACCTCAACCTCTACCACAACCTCAACCTCTACCACAACCTCAACCTCTACCACAACCTCAACCTCTACCTCAACCTCTACCTGTTCCACAACCTCCACCTCTACCACAACCTCCACCACAACCTCCACCACAACCTCCACCTCTACCTGTTCCACAACCTTCACCTCTACCACAACCTCTACCTCCACCAGAACTTTAACATCTACCACAACCTCTACCACAACCTCTACCACAACCTCTACCACAACCTGTACCTCTACCCCTACCTATACCTTTACCACAACCTTCACCTCTACCACAATCTCCACCTCTACCCCTATCACAACCTCCACCTCTACCACAAACTCCATCTCTACCCCTACCTCTACAACAACCTCCACCTCTACACCTACGACAACCTCTACCACTACCACAACCTCTACCACAAACTCCACCTCTACCACAACATCTACCACAACCTACACCTCTACCACTACCACAACCTCCACCTCTACCACAACCTCAACCTCCACCTCAACCTTCATCTCTACTTGTTCCACAACCTTCACCTCTACCACAACCTCTACCACCACCTATACCACTACCTCTACAACATCTCTACCTCTATCCCTACAACAACCTCTACACCTACATCTACTTCTACCACAACCTCTATCACTATCTCTAAACCTACCTCTACTCCACCTCTATGCCTCTCTCTACCATAACCTCCACCTTTATCCCTACCTTTACCATAACTCCACATCTACACCTACCTCTACCACAACCTCCACCTCTACCACAACCTCCACCTCTATCCCTACCTCTACCACAATCTCCACCTCTACCCCGAACCCTACCACAACCTTCACCTCTACCACAACCTCCACCTCTACCCCTACCACAACCTCCACAATCTTCACCCCTACCTCTACCACAATCTCCACCTCTACCTCTACCACAACCTCTACCACAACTACATCTACCACAACCTCCACCTCTACCACAACCTTCACCTCCACCCCTACCTCTACCACAACCTCTACCTCCACCACAATCTTCACCCCTACCACAACCTCTACCTCGACCACAACCTCTACCACAAACTCCATCTCTACCCTACCTCTACCACAACCTTCACCTCTACCTCTACCAGAAGCTTCACCTCTACCACAACCTCCACCTCTATCCCTACCTCTACCACAACCTCCACCTCTACCCCTAACCCTACCACAACCTTCACCTCTACCACAACCTCCACCTCTACCCCTACCACAACCTCCACAATCTTCACCCCTACCTCTACCACAATCTCCACCTCACCTCTACCACAACCTCTACCACAACCTCTACCACAACTACATCTACCACAACCGCCTCTACCACAACCTTCACCTCCACCCCTACCTCTACCACAACCTCTACCTCCACCACAATCTTCACCACCCTCCACCACAACCTACCTCTACCACAACCTCTCACCTCCACCCCCTACCTCTACCACAACCTCTACCTCTCTACCACAACCTCTCACCCCTACCACACCACAACCTCCACCTCTACCACAAACCTCTACCTCTACCACAACCTCTACCCCTACATCTAATACAACCTCTATCACTACCACAACCTCTACCTCAACCACAACCTCTATTACAATCTCCACCTCTACCTCTACCACAACCTCTACCTCTACCACAACCTCTACCTCTACCACAACCTCTACCTCTACCACAACCTCTACCTCTACCACAACCTCTACCTCTACCCCTACATCTAATACAACCTCTATCACTACCACAACCTCTACCTCAACAACAACCTCTATTACAATCTCCACCTCTACCCCTACCACAACCTTCACCTCTACCCCTACCACAACCTCTACCTCTACCACAACCTCTACCTCTACCACAACCTCTACCACAAACTCCATCTCTACCCTACCTCTACCTCTACCACAACCTTCACCTCTACCTCTACCAGAAGCTTCACCTCTACCACAACCTCCACCTCTACCCCTACATCTAATACAACCTCTATCACTACCTCAACCACAACCTCTATTACAATCTCCACCTCTACCCCTACCACAACCTTCACCTCTACCCCTACCACAACCTTCACCTCTACCCCTACATCTACCACAACCTCCACCTCTACCACAACCTTTATCACAATCTCCACCTCTACCCCTACCACAACCTCCACCTCCACCTCTACCACAACCTCCACCTCCACCTCTACCACAACCTTCACCTCTACCACATCCTCCACCTCTACCACACCCTCCACCTCTACCACACCCTCCACCTCTACCACACCCTCCACCTCTACCACACCCTCCACCTCTAACACAACCTTGAACCTATACCACAATCTACACCTCTACCCCTACCACAACCTTCACCCTTACCTCTACTACCACAACCTCCACCTCTACCCCTACCTCTACCACAACCTCCACCTCTCCACAACCACAACCTCCACCTCTACCACAACCTCCACCTCTACCACAACCTCCACCTCTACCACAACCTCCACCTCTACCACAACCTCCACCTCTACCACAACCTCCACCTCTACCACAACCTCCACCTCCACCACAACCTCCACCTCCACCACAACCTCCACCTCCAACCTCCACCTCTACCACAACCTCCACCACCACACCTCCACCACAACCTCCACCTCTACCACAACCTCCACCTCTACCACAACCTCCACCACCTCCCACCACAACCTCCACCTCTCCCACTCCACCTCTTCCACAACCACACCTCTTCCACTCCACCTCCACAACCTCCCCTCTACCACAACCTCCACCTCTTCCACCTCACAACCTCCACCTCTACCACAACCTCCACCTCTACCACAACCTCCACCTCTACCACACCCTCCACCTCTACCACACCCACCACCTCTACCACAACCCACCACCTCTACCACAACCTCCACCTCTACCACAACCTCCACCTCTACCACAACCTCCAACTCTACCACAACCTCTACCACAACCTCCACCTCTACCACAACCTCCAAATCTACCACAACCTCCAACTCTACCTCCACCTCCACCTCCACCACAACCTCCATACCACAACCTCCTCTACCACCCCTCTACCACAACCTCCACCTCTACCCCTCCACATCTACCACAACCTCCACCTCTACAACGACCTCCACCTCTACCTCCAACGACCTCCACCTCTATCCTTACCTCTACCACAACCTCCACCTCTACCCCTAACCCAACCTTCACCTCTACCACAACCTTCACCTATAACACAACCTTCACCTATAACACAACCTTTACCACAATCTCCACCTCTACCCCTACATCTAATACAACCTCTACCCTTTCCACAACCTTCACGCCTACCTCTACCACAACCTCCACCTCTACCTCTATCACAACTACCTCTACCACAACCTATACCTCTACCACAAACTACACCTCTACCCCTGCGTCTACCACAACCTTCACCTCTACCTCTACCACGATCTCCACCCCTACCTCTATAACAACCTCAACCTCTATCCATAACACAACCTCCACCTCCACCTCTACCACAACCTCCACCTTTATCCCTAACACTACCACGACCTCCACCTCTATCCCTACTTCGACCACAACCTCCACCTCTATCCCTACCTTTACCACAACCTCCACCTCCATCCCTACCTCTACCTCCACCCCTACCTCTACCACAACCTCCACCTCTATCCCTAACACAACAACCTCCCCCACCCCTACCTCTATAACAACCTCCACCTCTATCCCTACAACAACCTCTACCCCTACCTCTACACCTACATCTACATCTACTTCTACCACAACCTCCACCCCTACCTCTATAACAACCTCCACCTCTATCCCTAACACAACCTCCACCTCTATCCCTACCACTACCACTACATCTACCACAACCTACACCCCTACCTCGACCAACACCTCCACCTCTATTCCTAACACAACCTCCACCCCTACCTCTACCTCTACAACAATCTCTACCTCTACAACAACCTCTACACCTACATCTACTTCTACCACAACCTCTATCACTACCTCTAAACCTACCTCTACTCCACCTCTATGCCTATCTCTACCATAACCTCCACCATTATCCCTACCTTTACCATAACCCCACATCTACAGCTACCTCTACCACAACCTCCACCTCTACCACAACCTCCACCTCTACCACAGCCTCCACGTCTATCCCTACCTCTACCACAACCTCCACCTCTATCCCTACCTCTACCACAACCTCCACCTCTATCCCTACCTCTACCTCTATCCCTACCTCTACCACAACCTCCACCTCTATCCCCCTACCTCTACCTCTACCACAACCTCCACCTCTATCCCTACAACAACCTCTACACCTACATCTACTTCTACACATGACCTCCACCCCTACCACAACCTCCACCTCTATACCTAACACTACCACAACCTCCACCCCTACCTCGACCAACACCTCCACCTCTAACCCTACTTCTACCACGACCTCCACCCCTACCTCTATAACAACCTCCACCTCTATCCCTAACACAACCTCTACCTCTATCCCTAACACAACCTCCACCTCTATCCCTACCACTACCACGACCTCCACCCCTACCTCGAACAACACCTCCACCTCTATCCCTACCACTACCACGACCTCCACCCCTACCTCGAACAACACCTCCACCTCTATCCCTAACACAACTTCCACCCCTACCTCTACCTCTACAACAATCTCTACCTCTATCCCTACAACAACCTCTACACCTACATCTACTTCTATCACAACCTCTATCACTACCACAACCTCCACCACAACCTCTACCACAAACTCTACCACAAACTCTACCTCTACCCCTACCACCACCTCTACCACAACCTTCACCCCTACCTCCAACCTCTACCCCTACCACCACCACAACCTCCACCACCACCACAACCTCCACCTCTACCACAACCTCCACCTCTACCACAACCTCCACCTCTACCACAACCTCCACCTCTACCACAACCTCCAACCTCCACCTACCACAACCTACCACAACCTCCACCTCTACCACAAACCTCCACCACAACCTCCACCTCTACCACAACCTCCACCTCTACCACAACCTCCTACCACAACCTCCACCTACCACAACCTCCACCTCTACCACAACCTCCACCTCTACCACAACCTCCACCTCTACCACAACCTCCACCTCTACCACAACCTCCACCCTACCACAACCTCCACCTCTACCACAACCTCCACCTCCACCACAACCTCCACCTCCACCACAACCTCCATCCACCACAACCTCCACCTCTACCACAACCTTTATCACAACCTCCACCTCTACCACAACCTCCACCTCTACCACAACCTTTATCACAATCTCCACCTCTACCCCTACCACAACCTCCACCTCCACCTCTACCACAACCTCCACCTCCACCTCTACCACAACCTTCACCTCTACCACATCCTCCACCTCTACCACACCCTCCACCTCTACCACACCCTCCACCTCTACCACACCCTCCACCTCTAACACAACCTTGAACCTATACCACAATCTACACCTCTACCCCTACCACAACCTTCACCCCTACCTCTACCACAACCTCCACCTCTTCCACAACCTCCAACTCTACCACAACCTCCACCTCTACCACAACCTCCACCTCTACCACAACCTCCACCTCTACCACAACCTCCACCTCTACCACAACCTCCACCTCTACCACAACCTCCACCTCTACCACAACCTCCACCTCTACCACAACCTCCACCTCCACCACAACCTCCACCTCCACCACAACCTCCACCTCCACCCACCACAACCTCCACCTCCACCACAACCTCCACCTCCACCTCCACCACAACCTCCACCTCTACCACACCCACCACCTCTACCACACCTCCACCCACCTCTTCCACAACCTCCACCTCTTCCACAACCTCCACCTCTTCCACAACCTCCACCTCTTCCACAACCTCCACCTCTACCACAACCTCCACCTCTACCACAACCTCCACCTCTACCACAACCTCCACCTCTACCACACCCACCACCTCTACCACACCCACCACCTCTACCACACCCACCACCTCTACCACACCCACCACCTCTACCACAACCTCCACCTCTACCACAACCTCCACCTCTACCACAACCTCCACCTCTACCACAACCTCCACCTCTACCACAACCTCCACCTCTACCACAACCTCCACCTCTACCACAACCTCCACCTCTACCACAACCTCCACCTCTACCACAACCTCCACCTCTACCACAACCTCCACCTCTACCACAACCTCCACCTCTACCACAACCTCCACCTCTACCACAACCTCCAACTCTACCACAACCTCCAACTCTACCACAACCTCCAAATCTACCACAACCTCCAAATCTACCACAACCTCCAACTCTACCTCCACCTCCACCTCCAACCTCTACCACAACCTCCACCTCTACCCCTACATCTACCACAACCTCCACCTCTACAACGACCTCCACCTCTACAACGACCTCCACCTCTACAACGACCTCCACCTCTACAACGACCTCCACCTCTACAACGACCTCCACCTCTATCCTTACCTCTACCACAACCTCCACCTCTACCCCTAACCCAACCTTCACCTCTACCACAACCTTCACCTATAACACAACCTTCACCTATAACACAACCTTTACCACAATCTCCACCTCTACCCCTACATCTAATACAACCTCTACCCTTTCCACAACCTTCACGCCTACCTCTACCACAACCTCCACCTCTACCTCTATCACAACTACCTCTACCACAACCTATACCTCTACCACAAACACACCTCTACCCCCACGTCTACCACAACCTTCACCTCTACCTCTACCACGATCTCCACCCCTACCTCTATAACAACCTCAACCTCTATCCATAACACAACCTCCACCTCCACCTCTACCACAACCTCCACCTTTATCCCTAACACTACCACGACCTCCACCTCTATCCCTACTTCGACCACAACCTCCACCTCTATCCCTACCTTTACCACAACCTCCACCTCCATCCCTACCTCTACCTCCACCCCTACCTCTACCACAACCTCCACCTCTATCCCTAACACAACCCCCACCCCTACCTCTATAACAACCTCCACCTCTATCCCTACAACAACCTCTACCCCTACCTCTACACCTACATCTACTTCTACCACAACCTCCACCCCTACCTCTATAACAACCTCCACCTCTATCCCTAACACAACCTCCACCTCTATCCCTACCACTACCACGACCTACACCCCTACCTCGACCAACACCTCCACCTCTATTCCTAACACAACCTCCACCCCTACCTCTACCTCTACAACAATCTCTACCTCTACAACAACCTCTACACCTACATCTACTTCTACCACAACCTCTATCACTACCTCTAAACCTACCTCTACTCCACCTCTATGCCTATCTCTACCATAACCTCCACCATTATCCCTACCTTTACCATAACCCCACATCTACAGCTACCTCTACCACAACCTCCACCTCTACCACAACCTCCACCTCTACCACAGCCTCCACGTCTATCCCTACCTCTACCACAACCTCCACCTCTATCCCTACCTCTACCACAACCTCCACCTCTATCCCTACCTCTACCTCTATCCCTACCTCTACCACAACCTCCACCTCTATCCCTACCTCTACCACAACCTCCACCTCTATCCCTACAACAACCTCTACACCTACACCTCTACCTTCTACAACAACCCTACACCCCTACCACAACCTCCACCTCTACCACAATACCTAACACTACCACAACCTCCACCCCTACCTCGACCAACACCTCCACCTCTAACCCTACTTCTACCACGACCTCCACCCCTACCTCTATAACAACCTCCACCTCTATCCCTAACACAACCTCTACCTCTATCCCTAACACAACCTCCTCCACTCTATCCCTATCCCTACCACTACCACGACCTCCACCCCTACCTCGAACAACACCTCCACCTCTATCCCTACCACTACCACGACCTCCACCCCTACCTCGAACAACACCTCCACCTCTATCCCTAACACAACTTCCACCCCTACCTCTACCTCTACAACAATCTCACCTCTATCCCTACAACAACCTCTACACCTACATCTACTTCTATCACAACCTCAATCACTACCACAACCTCCACCACAACCTCTACCACAAACTCTACCACAAACTCTACCTCTACCCCAACCACCACCTCTACCACAACCTTCACCCCTACCTCAACCTCTACCCCTACCACCACCACAACCTCCACCACCACAACCTCCACCAACCTCCACCTCTACCACAACCTCCACCTCTACCACAACCTCCACCTCTACCACAACCTCCACCTCTACCACAACCCTCCACCTCTACCACAACCACAACCTCCACCTCTACCACAACCTCCAACCTCTACCACAACCTCCACCTCTCCACCACAACCTCCACCTCTCCACCTCTACAACCTCCACCTCTACCACAACCTCCACCTCCACCACAACCTCCACCTCTACCACAACCTCCACCTCTACCACAACCTCCACCTCTACCACAACCTCCACCTCTACCACAACCTCCACCTACCACAACCTACCACAACCTCCACCTCTACCACAACCTCCACCTCTACCACAACCTCCACCCCTACCACAACCTCCACCTCCACCACAACCTACCACCACCTCCACCTCTACCACAACCTCCACCTCTACCACAACCTCCACCTCTACCACAACCTCCACCTCTACCACAACCTCCACCTCTACCACAACCTCCACCACAACCTCCACACCTCCACCTCTACCACAACCTCCACCTCCATCTACCACAACCTCCACCTCTACCACAACCTGTTCCACAACCTTCACCTCTACCACAACCTCCACCTCTACCTCCACCCAGAAACCTTTCACATCTACCACAACCTCTACCAACCTAACCTCCTCTACCACAACCTCTACCTCCACCACAACCTCCACCACCTCTACCTCCCCTACCACAATCCACCACAACCTACCTCCACCACAACCTTCACCTCTACCACAACCTCTCCACCCTACCACAACCTCCACCTCCACCACAACCTCCACCTCCACCACAACTCCATCTCTACCCCCTACCTCTACAACAACCTCCACCTCTACACCTACGACAACCTCTACCACTACCACAACCTCTACCACAAACTCCACCTCTACCACAACCTCCACCTCTACCACAACCTCCACCACAACCTCCACCTCTACCACAACCTCCACCTCTACCACAACCTCCAACTCTACCACAACCTCCAACTCTACCACAACCTCCAACTCTACCACAACCTCCAACTCTACCACAACCTCCACCTCTACCACAACCTCCACCACAACCTCCACCTCTACCACAACCTCCAACTCTACCACAACCTCCAACTCTACCACAACCTCCAACTCTACCACAACCTCCACCTCCACCAATATCCGTACCTCTACCACAACCTCCACCTCTACCCCTACATCTACCACAACCTCCACCTCTACAACAACCTCCACCTCTACAACGACCTCCACCTCTACAACGACCTCCACCTCTACAACGACCTCCACCTCTACAACGACCTCCACCTCTATCCTTACCTCTACCACAACCTCCACCTCTATCCCTACCTCTACCTCTATCCCTACAACCTCCTCTACCCACCTTCACCTATCCCTACCTCTACCAACCACCTCTACCACAACTCCAACCTCTATCCCTACCTCTACCACAACCTCCACCTCTATCCCTACCTCTACCACAACCTCCACCTCTATCCCTACCTCTACCACAATCTCCACCTCTACCCCTACCACAGCCTCCACAACCTTCACGCCTACCTCGACCACAACCTCCACCTCTACCTCTATCACAACTACCTCTACCACAACCTATACCTCTACCACAAACTACACCTCTACCACAAACTACACCTCTACCACAAACTACACCTCTACCCCTACCACGATCTCCACCCCTACCTCTATAACAACCTCAACCTCTATCCATAACACAACCTCCACCTCCACCTCTACCACAACCTCCACCTTTATCCCTAACACTACCACGACCTCCACCTCTATCCCTACCTCTACCACAACCTCCACCTCTATCCCTACTTCTACCTCTATCCCTACCTCTACCACAACCTCCACCCCTAACCCTACCACAACCTTCACCTCTACCACAACCTCTACCACAACCTCCACCTCTACCACTACCACAACCTCCACAATCTCCACCTCTACCTCTACCACATCCTCTACCACAACTACCTCTACCACAACCTCCACCTCTACCACAACCTCCACCTCTACCACAACCTCCACCTCTACCACAACCTCCACCTCTACCACAACCTCCACCCCTACCACAACATCTACCACAACCTTCATCTCTACCCCTACCCCTACATCTACCACAACCTCTACCACTACCACAACCTCTACCTCAACCTCTACCTCTACCTCAACCACAACCACAACCTATACCTCAACCACAACCTATACCTCGACCACAACCTTCACCTCTACCTCTAACACAAGCTTCACCTCTACCACAACCTCCACCTCTACCCTACATCTACCTCTACCCCTACATCTGTTGCACCAGATAGGGCTGTTCCGGTTTTTTCACATTTCTTGTTTTGTAGATTGTTCATCTTTATTAAAGATGTTTACAAGTAACCACGCTGCGTTTTGGTCCGCCTCTCTTTCCCCAGAAGAAAACCGTTACAGTGAAGCGGCATTCCTCTGTCCACTTGCTTCATAATTTCACCCGATCACTTTTCCTTGCATGTTTTCATTTTGATCATTTAGATTGCTGCTGCCCGCTGCTTCGAATAATCACATGGCGAGGACGTTTGCTATCAAGCTATCAATGTGCATAATATCTAACAAGCAGGGCATGGGTAGAGAAAAAAATGGAATGCTGAAGCGCATTCTGAATGAGTGACAGGTCAGCTCTTTGCTATGAGACTCGAAATTGAGCTCAGGTGCATCAAGTTTCCATTGATCATCCTTGAGATGTTCCTACATCTTGATTGGAGTCCACCTGTGGTAAATTCAAATAGCTAGATTTGGAAAGGAAAGTTGACAGTGCATGTCAGAGCAAAAACCAAGCCATGAGGTCGAAGGAATTGTCCGTAGAGAGCCGAGGCAGGATTCTGTGGAGGCACAGATCTGGGGAAGGGTAGTAAAACACTTCTGCAGCATTGAAGGTCCCCATGAACACAATGGCCCCCATCATTCTTAAATGGAAGAAGTTTGGAACCACCAAGAATTCCTAGAGCTGGCCGCCCAGTCAAACTGAGCAATCGGGGGAGAAGGGCCTTGGTCAGGGAGGTCACCAAGAACCCGATGGTCATTCTGACAGAGTTACTCTGTGGAGATGGTAGAACCTTCCAGAAGAACAACCATTTCTGCAGTACTCCACCAATCAGACCTTTATGGTAGAGAGTCACTCCTCAGTAAAAGGCACATGACAGCCCACTTTGAGTTTGCCAAAGGGCACCTAAAGACTCTTAGACCATGAAAGACAATACACTCTGTTCTGATGAAACCAAGATTGAACTCTTTGGCCTGAATGCCAAGTGTCACATATGGAGGAAATCTGACACCATCCCTAAGGTGAAGCATGGTGATGGCAGCAACATGCTGTGGGGATGTTTCTCAGCGGCAGGGACTGGGAGACTAGTCAGGATCGAGGGAAAGATGAACAGAGCAAAGTACAGAGAGATCCTTGATAAAAACCTGCTCCAGAGTGCTCAGGACCTCAGATTGGGGCTAAGGGTCACCTTCCAACAGGACAACGGCCCTAAGCACACAGCCAAGACAACACAGGAGTGGCATCGGGACAAGTCTCTGAATGTCCTTGAGTGGCCCAGCCAGAACCCAGACTTGAACCCGATCAAACAGCTCTGGAGAGACCTGAAAATAGCTGTGCAGCAACGCTCCCCATCCAACCTGACAGAGCTTGAGGGGATCTGCAGAGAAGAAACTCCCCAAATACAGGTGTGCCAAGCTTGTAGTGTCGTACCCAAGAAGACTCAAGGCTGTAATCACTGCCAAAGGTGCTTCAACAAAGTACTGAGTAAAGGGTCTGAATACTTATGTGAATGTAATATTTCAGTTTTTGTTTTATATAAATTAGCAACATTTTCTAAAAACCTGTTTTTGCTTTGTCATTATGGGGTATTGTGTGTTGATGAGGGGGGGGGAATTATTTAATCAATTTTAGAATAAGGCTGTAACGTAACAAAATGTGGAAAAAGTCAAAGGGGCTGAATACTTTCCGAAGGCACTGTGCCCTCCGTAATTATTGGGACAGGGATGATTTTTTTTGCATTTTGTCGATACCGATACCAATTATTGGAGGACCAAAAAAGTTGATACCGATTAATCGGCCAATTTTTATTTTTATATATATATATATATATATATATTTATAATATATATATATATATATTTGTAATAGTGACAATTGCAACAATACTGAATAAACAATGAACACTTATAATACATAAATAAAATAAATGTAGCCTCAAATAAATAATGAAACACGTTCAATTCGGTTTAAATAATTTAAACACACAGTGTTGAAGAAAGTAAAAGTGCAATATGTGCCATGTAAAAAAGGTAACGTTTAAGTTTCTTGCTCAGTACATGAGAACATACGAAAGCTGGTGGTTCCTTTTAAAATGAATCTTCAATATTCACAGTTAAGAAGTTTTAGGTTGTAGTTATTATAGAACTATTTCTCTCTATACCATTTGTATTTCATAGACCTTTGACTATTGGATGTTCTTATAGGCACTATAGTATTGCCAGCCTAATCTCAGGAGTTGATAAACAGCGCTGTGCTTCAAGCATTGCAAAAAGCTACCGTCAAACAGAGGAAAGTGAGGTTTGAATGAATGCTTACAAGCCTGCTGCTGCCTACCACCACTCAGTCAGACTGCTCTATCAAATATCAAATCATAGACTTAAATTATAATATAATATAATAAACACACAGAAATATGAGCCTTAGGTCATTAATATGGTCAAATCCGGAAACAATCATTTCGAAAAAACAAAACGTTTATTCTTTCAGTGAAACCGGAACCGTTCCGTATTTTATCGAACGGGTGGCAACCCTAAGTCTAAATATTGTTGTTACATTGCACAACCTCAAATGTTATTTCATAATTATGTAAAATTCTGGCAAAAATAATTACGGTCTTTGTTAGGAAGAAATGGTTTTCACACTGTTCGCAACGAGCCAGGCGACCCAAACTGCTGCATATACCCTGACTCTGCTTACACTGAACGAAAGGGAAGGGGCACAATTTCAGGCACCGCATTGATTATCCTCTTGATGCTCTGGGGGCGCTATTTCATTTTTGGATGAAAAACGTTCCCGTTTTAAACAAGATATTTTGTCACAAAAAGATGCTCGACTATGCATATAATTGATAGCTTTCGAAAGAAAACACTCTGACGTGTCCAGAACTACCAAGATATTTTCTGTGCGTGCCCTAGAACGTGAGCTTCAGGCAAAACCAAGATGAGACGGCATCCAGGAAATGAGCAGGATTTTTGAGGCTCTGTTTTCCATTGTCTCCTTATATGGCTGTGAATGCGAGATGAGTAAGTCTGCCCTTTCTGTCGTTTCCCCAAGGTGTCTGCAGCATTGTGACGTATTTGTAGGCAGATCATTGGAAGATTGACCATAAGAGACCACATTTACCAGGTGTCTGCCCGGTGTCCTGCGCCGAAATTGGTGCGCAAAAGTCAGCTGCAAGTATTTTTCCATGGGATTCAGAGAGGAAAGCAAGCTTCCACGAACGATATATCAATGAAGAGAACTATTTCGGAATGCCTATCACCTGGTTTGGATTCGCGAAGGAGATGAGTGAAAGACAGCATTTAACACAGCCAGTGGACATTATGAGTACCAGGTCATGGAATTTGGACTCATCAACGCCCCACTCCCGCTGTCTTCCAGGCTCTGGTAAACAATGTGCTCCGGGACATGCTAAACCGTTTTGTATTCGTCTAACTTGACGACATCCTGTTTTTTTGTCGCCTACCTTGATGACAAGTTCTTCATGTCAGACTGGTCCTTCAGCGCCTCCTGGAGAACTAATTGTACGTGAAAGCCAAGAAGTGTGAGTTTCACCGCTCTACAATCTCCTTTCTGGGATATGTCATCACTGATGGAAATATCCAAACGGATCCTGAAAAAGTGAAAGCAGTGGTAGATTGGCATCAACCTATGTCGAGGGTAAAGTTACAACGTTTCCTGGGGTTCGCTAACTTCTACCTCCATTTCATTCGGGGCTATAGCACCCTGGTGGCCCCCCTCTCTGCACTCAACTCTTCCAAAATACCGTTCCCATGGTTTCAAGCTGTCGACAGAGCCTTTGTGGACCTGAAATATCGGTTCACCAAACGTTTGCCAGTTGGTCAGCACATGCTCGCAGTACACGTCCTGGTAATCCCTCTGGCCCTGAGGTCTTGTGAATGTTGACCTGTTTTTATAGGTCTTACTCACATCGGCTGCGGAGAGCGTGATCATAGTCTTCCGGAACAGCTGGTGCTCTCATGCATGTTACAGTGTTACTTGCCTCGAAGCGAGCATAGAACTAATTTAGCTCATCTGATAGCCTCGTCTGGTAGGCTCGTGTCACTGGGCAGCTCTTGGCTGTGCTTCCCTTTGTAGTCTGTAATGGTTTGCAAGCCCTGCCACATCCAATGAGCGTCAGAGCCAGTGTAGTATGAATCTTTCACTGTAAATCAGTTTATACTCCAGAAATGTATGTTTACTGTGTTTATATTGTATATTCTGTAGCCTAAATTGACTTGTGTCTGCATTCTGTTTGTATATTGTCTATTTCTTCTCACTAAGGCAAATTCTGTGTCTTTGTAAAAGAGTTGTGGGTAGAGGTAGAAGTGGGAGTAAAAGGCAGAAGTGGGGATAGAGGTAGAGGTACTTGGCAAATAAAGTGATTCTGATCTCTGCCTCTAACTCTACCTATACCTACCTCTACCCCCACCTCTACCTCTAACCCAACCTCTACCACCACCTCTACATCAACCTTACCTCTAGCCCACATTTACCTATATCCCCCACACCTCTACCTCCACCTCTAGCTTTACTCCTACCTCCACCTCCACCACTACCTCCACATTTACCTCTATCCCCCCACCTCTACTTCTACCCTAACCTCTGCCTCCACCCCCACCTCTACCTCTATCTCTACCCCATCCTCTACCTCTAATCCCTCCTCTACCTCTAACCCCACCTTTACCTCTACCCCCACCTCTACTGCCACCTCTACCCCCATATCTACTTCTCCTTCTACCTCTGGTTGTGATTCGTCTTCTGCAGGGAATAGTGCAGCCCCATCCCTAAATCACACTGACTGCAGATCAAAGGAGTTAAAGCAAGATTAGGATTAATCAGCCTCAGTAGAACAGGTTTAATCCCTTAAATTAGGCATGTTCTGGTGGCGCCCAGGCTCTGGCTGCAGTTTCTCCTCTCTTTTATCTCAACACCTTGTTTGAGTTTTCAAACAGAGGTGGCTCAGTAAGCTGAGAACCATTCCAGAGCACTGTTGTCACCCTACATGATGGGTCCTCTCTCAAACTAAACACCGTGATGACAAGTGCATGTCTTATTGGCACCACAAGCCATGCCTGCTCAATGTACATGCCAATGTTTTCCTGAGCAGTTAGGCAACTGCACTCCTCATGTTCTACAGAGCAGGGTGTTTGATTTGTGCTCTTTATTAAAGGCCTGTTCACAGTGTTTTCTCTGGCAGGGTGCAGTGCATAGGATGCTTATTACGTAGAGGCACGCTAACTCATAAAACAGGCAAGAGAAAACAAAGAGGGTTTGGCACTACTCCATGAAAGATAGGAGCATTATAGGCCTCTCCTCTCAGCTCATCAATACACACGCATGCACACATGCACACACAAACTGATGTGCTCCCATGCTGTTGAGCTTGGTCTCCACAGCCTTCACCACAGCCCGGCCTTTTCTCATCCTATTATTCTCATGCCACGCCTCAGACCAGACCAGCCCTGCTCTCCCTCCCTCCCTCCAGCACGACATAAACCATGATTCATGTGGTGTGAGAGAACTGTGGCAAAAACATGAACAACAACACCTGTGATGGAGAGTAAGGCAAAACCTCTCACGGCTACTGTACAACCTTATAGGAAGAGCTTCTACTGCCTTCACCTGATTCTGTATGAATTTAGGACCTTCTCATTGACCTTTATACTTTTGCCCTTTTCATTCGCCCATCTTGCCTTGTTAAATAAAGGTTAAATAAAAAAATAAAAAAATATATTTTACCCCTTCTACCTCCCGAGAGAGTTTTCATCTGTTATCGTGACTGCTGTATATACTCCACCTCAGGAAAATAAAAACAACAAACGGGCACTAAACAAGCAGGAATCCATGCACCCGGAGGCTGCTTTCCTTGTTGCCGGTGATTTCAATTCCACGTCATTAAGACCCATGATGCCCAATTTCCATCAGCACGTCTCCCTCGCCACTAGGGGCGATAAAGTCCTACACCACTGTTACACTACCCAAAAGCAGCATAGAAATGCTTCCCTCGTCCCCCTTTCAGTAAATCATATCATGAGAATTGGTCCTACGCCTTGGAGGCTATGCAACAAAACTGATTGCTAGCGCTGACTGGAATATTCTCCTGGACTCTGCCGATAGCATCAACGAGCTACGTCACCGGCTTCATTAGCATCGCCGACAGTGAAGGTTCGCTGCTTCCCCAAACAAAAGCCCTGGATTAACACAGAGGTTGGCCGTAAACTAAAGGACAGGGCTAACCCACACAGGGCTATCTCAGATAACCCAGAGGCTACGGCTGAGGACACAAACAAGTACAAGAAGTCCTCCGCAGAGCTATCAACAAGCAAAAGGACAAAATAGGAACAAGGTAGAATCCTATTACCCAGGCTCTGACGCCCACTGCACGTGGAAGGGGCTACAGTCCATTATGGATTGTAAAGGAAGACCCAGTCATGATCTGCCCAAGTCGCTATGCACATTCTGCACACTCACTCACACTCCAACACACACACACAAACTCACACTCAATACCTGGGGTGGCAGGGAGCCTTGTGGTTAGAGCATTGGGCCAGTAACCGAAAGGTTGCTGGATTGAATCCATGAGCTGACAACGTAAAAATCTGTCGTTCTGCCGTGAATGCCTTCAACTGAAATGTGTCTTCTGCATTTAACCCAACCACTCGGAAACTGCAGGGTGCTGCCTTAAATTGACATCCACATCTTAAGTGATTACAGCCTCAATTCTTCTTGGGTATGACACTAAAAGCTTGGCCATCCTGTATTTGGGGAGTTTCTCCCAGTTTCTCCCCAGCTCTGTCAGGTTGGATGGGGAGAGTCGCTGCAAAGCTATTTTCAGGTCTCTCCAAAGATGTTCGATCGGGTTCAAGTCCGGGCTCTAGCTGGGCCATTCAAGGATATGTGTGCTTATGGTCATTGTCCTGTTGGAAGGTGCAAGGATCTCTCTGTACTTTGCTCTGTTCATCTTTCCCTTGATCCTGACTGGTCTCCCAGTCCCTGCCACTGAAAAACGTCCTCACAGCATGATGCTGCCACCACCATGCTTCACCGTAGGGATGGTGCCAGGTTTCCTCCAGACGTGCACTGTCAACTGTGTGTGCCTTTCCAAATCATGTATAATCAATTCAATTTACCACAGGTGGACCCCAATCAAGTTGTAGAAACATCTCAAAGATGATCAATGGAAACAGGATGCACCTGAGCTCAATTTCGATTCTCATTGCAAAGTTTCTGAATACTTATGTAAATAATGTATTTCGGTTTTTTATTTGTAATACATTTGCAAAAATGTCTAAAAACCTATATCATCAATTTTAGAATAAGGTTGTAACGTTAAAAAAAATGAAAAAAGGAAGGGGTCTGAATACTTTCTGAATGCACTGTATATCCTGATGCCTAGTCACCTTACCTCTGTACATATCTAAACCTACCACTCCAGTATCCCTGCACATTTCAAATATAGTATTGGCACTGATCCTGACCCTTAATATAGCTTACTTACTTTCTCGTGATCTTATTTTTATTTCTCGTGTTTTTGTTCTACTTAACTTTTTTATAAATGTTTTATAGTACTACTGCATTGTTGGGAAATAGCAAGCAAGGAAGGCATTTCACTGTACTAATGCACATGAAAATAAACCCTTTTAATCGAAGCAAAATCTGGTTAATTAGCGGTTTGACAGAGGAAGTTGAACTGGTGCAGCCACTCCCCACAGAGCTCCTGTCTGTCTGTCTGACTCTTCACTGCACACTCCTTCCATCCTGCTGCCTGCCTGCCACGGGAACTAGTTTGGCCTGTGCCAGTTTGCCCCTAGTCCCAGTCTGCTGTCCCAGTCTAGGAACTGCTAGGAGCCGCTGCCATCTGGCTGGGCTGGTAACAGCCGGCCTTCTCTCTCTCCCCCGCTGGCCTGGTGAATACTGGAAGACAACCCAGGGAAGGTGAGGCCACACTGTGATATGGACGAACAGAGAGTGTAGTAACAATACAAATAAAACAGAGGAGGCACAGAGGCATAGAGATAGAGAGAGAGAGAGAGAGAGAGAGAGAGAGAGAGAGAGAGAGATGGGGAGAGAGGTGGGGAGAGGCAAGGAGAGAAAAGGACAGTGCTTCCCTTTGGCTGCCACCTTCAACAGGACACAGTGACCACACTTCCCTCCATGGTGTGTGTGTGGGGGCGTACATGGGTGTGTGTTCATGTGCACAATCCTGCTCTTCTCAAACAGATCCTGACAGCTCACAGCCGGAACGAGAGCTCCATTTACCCACAATTCAGCAGTAATTCCCAGATCTACGGCCGGGCAGGCATCCACTGAAGATGACCGCTCTGGAAGGTCAACAGAAGGTTGTAGAACAAGAGACTGACTAGTATATAGCACAAGCTATAGTGGTCTAACTAGTCTATAACACAAGTCACAGTGGTCTAACTAGTCTATAGCACAAGTCACAGTGGTCTAACTAGTCTATAACAAGTCATATTGGTTTAACAAGTTTTTAGCTCAAGTCACAGTGGTTTAACTAGTCTATAACACAAGTCACAGTAGTCTAACAAGTAACAGCACAAGTCACAGTGGTCTAACTAGTATATACAGTTGAAGTCAGAAGTGTACATACACTTAGGTTGGAGTCATTAAAACTAATTTTTCAACCACACCAAACATTTCTTGTTAACAAACTATGGTTTTGGCAAGTCAGTTAGGACATCCACTTTGTGCATGACAAAAGGAATTTTTCCAACAATTGTTTACAGACAGATTATTTCACTTATAATTCACTGTATCACAATTCCAGTGGGTCAGAAGTTTACATACACTAAGTTGACTGTGCCTTTAAACAGCTTGGAAAATTCCAGAAAATTATGTATTGGCTTTAGAAGCTTCTGAATTTGCTAATTTACAAAATTTGAGTCAATTGGAGGTGTAACTGTGGATGTATTTCAAGGCCTACCTTCAAACTCAGTGAATCATGCTTGACATCATGGGAAAATCAAAAGAAATCAGCCAAGACCTCAGAAAAACATTGTAGACCTCCACAAGTCTGGTTCATCCTTGGGAGCAATTTACAAATGCCTGAAGGTACCATGTTCATCTGTACAAACAATAGTACGCAAGTATAAACACCATGGGACCATGCAGCCGTCATAGCGCTCAGGAAGGAGACACGTTCTGTCTCATAGAGATAAATGTACTTTGGTACGAAAAGTGCAAATCAATCCCAGAACAACAGTAAAGGACCTTGTGAAGATGCTGGAGGAAACAGGTACAAAAGTATCTATATCCACAGTAAAACGAGTCTTATACTGACATAACCTGGAAGGCCGCTGAGCAAGGAAGATGCCACTGTTCCAAAACCGGCATGAAAAAGCCAGACTTTGGTTTGCAACTGAACATGGGTCAAAGATCGTACTTTTTGGAGAAATGTCCTCTTGTCTGATGAAACAAAAATAGAACTGTTTGGCCATAATGACCATCGTTATGTTGGGCAAGAACATAGTCGAGTGCAACAGAGTTATATTAATATTCTTCTTCTATCCATTTCTGGTCCACAAACTTTGAGCTTTAAGTCCCCCCCAAACAAAAATGTGTTCACTAAACAGCCCATTGTCGCACTCAAAGCAGTTTCACCGTGATGATAGACATAACTATTCACTGAAAATAAAAGAAAGAAAACAAATCATTTGCAACATAGGCTATTTGCCATTTTATTTGTTATTATATAGGCTATTTAATATTAACGAAATAAAATGCGAAACATAAATACACATTTAATAAAAAATTAAATGCATTGTATGCCTACTCACCAAAGACTTCCTCCTTTCTTTCCTCAAGAACACTTCAATGACTCTGTTGTACAGTCTATCTGTGCGTTTTAGTTCCACCAATAAGTCCTGTTCTATCGACATGGAGGCTAATGCTGAAAGCCGAGTCTGTCCAGTAGCATATCTGGAATACGTTTTGATTCGCTTTAAGGCCGAGAATGACCGCTCGACAGAAGCCGTGGACACAGGGATAGTCACTGTCACACATGCCAATGTGTAAAGTTGCCCCATGTCCTCATTCAGATTTTTCTGCTTAAGGAAATCAAGGAGATCAGAGGGACTTTTCCCTTCAAAATCAGTCATAGCATACATTACAGTCAGTTCTGTTTTTAGCTTGGATAGGTGGAACAGTGTTCCGCGACTCTCTGTTATGCTGAAGAAGGCTGTTTGCGGGAATTTTTTCCGGTAGGTCTGAAAGTGCTGGGGGTCCAGGAGGGAGAGAAACATTCATTTTTCGTGGTCTTGAAACCTGTTTCGTATCTGGCAAAGAATGTTGTCCAGAATATTGCTGTGGAGTTGTTGGTAGTATGTGTGAGGGTCTCCTTGTGCTGGGCCTCTCTCGCTCAATTGTGTCACAAAACTCGTTCACCCTTGTCAGGCAGGATTGTACATCCAAAGTTTGTTACTGTAGAATTCCAAAAAGCACATCCGAATAATTAAAAATCCCATTGAATGTTAAGCAAAGAACAAAACACAAAATCATCCAAATGTGCATTAAATCCATCAGCCATAAGCACAGTATCCCCGTCATGGTCATCATGATGTTCCAGTAAGTGGTTAAACAGCTCCTTTAGGGCAACTCTCTTTTCAAAGACTGCATTGACCAATCTACATTTACATTTAACATTTAAGTCATTTAGCAGACGCTCTTATCCAGAGCGACTTACAAATTGGTGAATTCACCTTCTGACATCCAGTGGAACAGCCACTTTACAATAGTGCATCTAAATCATTAAGGGGGGGGGGTGGTGAGAAGGATTACTTATCCTATCCTAGGTATTCCTTGAAGAGGTGGGGTTTCAGGTGTCTCCGGAAGGTGGTGATTGACTCCGCTGTCCTGGCGTCGTGAGGGAGTTTGTTCCACCATTGGGGGCCAGAGCAGCGAACAGTTTTGACTGGGCTGAGCGGGAACTGTACTTCCTCAATGGTAGGGAGGCGAGCAGGCCAGAGGTGGATGAACGCAGTGCCCTTGCTTGGGTGTAGGGCCTGATCAGAGCCTGGAGGTACTGCGGTGCCGTTCCCCTCACAGCTCCGTAGGCAAGCACCATGGTCTTGTAGCGGATGCGAGCTTCAACTGGAAGCCAGTGGAGAGAGCGGAGGAGCGGGGTGACGTGAGAGAACTTGGGAAGGTTGAACACCAGACGGGCTGCGGCGTTCTGGATGAGTTGTAGGGGTTTAATGGCACAGGCAGGGAGCCCAGCCAGCAGCGAGTTGCAGTAATCCAGACGGGAGATGACAAGTGCCTGGATTAGGACCTGCGCCGCTTCCTGTGTGAGGCAGGGTCGTACTCTGCGGATGTTGTAGAGCATGAACCTACAGGAACGGGCCACCGCCATGATGTTGGTTGAGAACGACAGGGTGTTGTCCAGGATCACGCCAAGGTTCTTAGCGCTCTGGGAGGAGGACACAATGGAGTTGTCAACCGTGATGGCGAGATCATGGAACGGGCAGTCCTTCCCCGGGAGGAAGAGCAGCTCCGTCTTGCCGAGGTTCAGCTTGAGGTGGTGATCCGTCATCCACACTGATATGTCTGCCAGACATGCAGAGATGCGATTCGCCACCTGGTCATCAGAAGGGGGAAAGGAGAAGATTAATTGTGTGTCGTCTGCATAGCAATGATAGGAGAGACCATGTGAGGTTATGACAGAGCCAAGTGACTTGGTGTATAGCGAGAATAGGAGAGGGCCTAGAACAGAGCCCTGGGGGACACCAGTGGTGAGAGCGCGTGGCGAGGAGACAGATTCTCGCCACGCCACCTGGTAGGAGCGACCTGTCAGGTAGGACGCAATCCAAGCGTGGGCCGCGCCGGAGATGCCCAACTCGGAGAGGGTGGAGAGCAGGATCTGATGGTTCACAGTATCGAAGGCAGCCGATAGGTCTAGAAGGATGAGAGCAGAGGAGAGAGAGTTAGCTTTAGCAGTGCGGAGCGCCTCCGTGATGCAGAGAAGAGCAGTCTCAGTTGAATGGCTAGTCTTGAAACCTGACTGATTTGGATCAAGAAGGTCATTCTGAGAGAGATAGCGGGAGAGCTGGCCAAGGACGGCACGTTCAAGAGTTTTGAGAGAAAAGAAAGAAGGGATACTGGTCTGTAGTTGTTGACATCGGAGGGATCGAGTGTAGGTTTCTTCAGAAGGGGTGCAACTCTCGCTCTCTTGAAGACGGAAGGGACGTAGCCAGTGGTCAGGGATGAGTTGATGAGCGAGGTGAGGTAAGGAGAAGGTCCCCGGAAATGGTCTGGAGGAGAGAGGAGGGGATAGGGTCGAGCGGGCAGGTTGTTGGGCGGCCGGCCGTCACAAGAAGCGAGATTTCATCTGGAGAGAGAGGGGAGAAAGAGGTCAGAGCACAGGGTAGGGCAGTGTGAGCAGAACCAGCGGTGTCGTTTGACTTAGCAAACGAGGATCGGATGTCGTCGACCTTCTTTTCAAAATGGTTGACGAAGTCATCTGCAGAGAGGGAGGAGGGGGAGGGGGAGGAGGATTCAGGAGGGAGGAGAAGGTGGCAAAGAGCTTCCTAGGGTTAGAGGCAGATGCTTGGAATTTAGAGTGGTAGAAAGTGGCTTTAGCAGCAGAGACAGAGGAGGAAAATGTAGAGAGGAGGGAGTGAAAGGATGCCAGGTCCGCAGGGAGGCGAGTTTTCCTCCATTTCCGCTCGGCTGCCCGGAGCTCTGTTCTGTGAGCTCGCAATGAGTCATCGAGCCACGGAGCGGGAGGGGAGGACCGAGCCGGCCTGGAGGATAGGGGACATAGAGAGTCAAAGGATGCAGAAAGGGAAGAGAGGAGGGTTGAGGAGGCAGAGTCAGGAGAAAGGTTGGAGAAGGTATGAGCAGAGGGAAGAGATGAAAGGATGGAAGAGGAAAGAGTAGCGGGGGAGAGAGAGCGAAGGTTGGGACGGCGCGATACCATCCGAGTAGGGGCAGTGTGGGAAGTGTTGGATGAGAGCGAGAGGGAAAAGGATACAAGGTAGTGGTCGGAGACTTGGAGGGGAGTTGCAGTGAGGTTAGTGGAAGAACAGCATCTAGTAAAGATGAGGTCGAGCGTATTGCCTGCCTTGTGAGTAGGGGGAAGGTGAGAGGGTGAGGTCAAAAGAGGAGAGGAGTGGAAAGAAGGAGGCAGAGAGGAATGAGTCAAAGGTAGACGTGGGGAGGTTAAAGTCGCCCAGGACTGTGAGAGGTGAGCCGTCCTCAGGAAAGGAGCTTATCAAGGCATCAAGCTCATTGATGAACTCTCCGAGGGAACCTGGAGGGCGATAAATGATAAGAATGTTAAGCTTGAAAGGGCTGGTAACTGTGACAGCATGGAATTCAAAGGAGGCGATAGATAGATGGGTAAGGGGAGAGAGAGAGAATGACCACTTGGGAGAGATGAGGATCCCGGTGCCACCACCCCGCTGACCAGAAGCTCTCGGGGTGTGCGAGAACACGTGGGCGGACGAAGAGAGAGCAGTAGGAGTAGCAGTGTTATCTGTGGTGATCCATGTTTCCGTCAGTGCCAGGAAGTCGAGGGACTGGAGGGAGGCATAGGCTGAGATGAACTCTGCCTTGTTGGCCGCAGATCGGCAGTTCCAGAGGCTACCGGAGACCAGGAACTCCACGTGGGTCGTGCGCGCTGGGACCACCAGATTAGGTGGCCGCGGCCACGCGGTGTGGAGCGTTTGTATGGTCTGTGCAGAGAGGAGAGAACAGGGATAGATAGACACATAGTTAACAGGGTACAGAAGAGGCTACGCTAATGCAAAGGAGATTGGAATGACAAGTGGACTACACGTCTCGAATGTTCAGAAAGTTAAGCTTACGTAGCAAGAATCTTATTGACTAAAATGATTGAAATGAAACAGTACTGCTGGAGTAGGCTAGCTGGTAGTGGCTGCGATGTTGACACTACACTAATCAAGTCGTTCCGTCGAGTGTAATAGTTTCTACAGTGCTGCTATTCGGGGGCTAGCTGGCTAGCTAGCAAGGTTGATTGCGTTCCGTTACTTTAAAAGAACGACAATAGCTGGCTGGCTAACCTAGAAAATCGCTCTAGGCTACACAATTGTCTTAGATACAAAGACGGCTATGTAGCTAGCTAGCTACGATCAAACAAAACAAACCGTTGTACTGTAATAGTTACTACAGTGCTGCTATTCGGGGCTAGCTGGCTAGCTACGTTAGAAGAACGACAATAGCTGGCCAGCTAACCTAGAAAATCGCTCTAGGCTACACAATTGTCTTAGATACAAAGACGGCTATGTAGCTAGCTAGCTACGATCAAACAAAACAAACCGTTGTACTGTAATAGTTACTACAGTGCTGCTATTCGGGGCTAGCTGGCTAGCTACGTTAGAAGAACGACAATAGCTGGCCAGCTAACCTAGAAAATCGCTCTAGACTACACAATTGTCTTAGATACAAAGACGGCTATGTAGCTGGCTAGCTACGATCAAACAAATCAAACCGTTGTACTGTAATGAAGTGAAATGAAAATGTGATACTACCTGTGGAACGACGCGGAATGTTGACCGGGTAGTTGGAGTTCAATTCGGTAGAGGTTGGCTAGCTGTTGGCTAGCTAGCTAGCAGCATTTCCTACGTTAAGGACGACAAATAGCTGGCTAGCTAACCTCGGTAAATTAAGATAATCACTCTAAGTCTACACACTCTAAACTGCACAATTATCTTGGATACGAAGACAACTATGTAGCTAGCTGACACTACGCTAATCGAGTCGTTCAGTTGAGTGTAATAGTTTCTACAGTGCTAGTGGACAGTGGATGTTAGCTAGCTGCTTAGCTAGCTGCTGGGCAGATACGTTAGGACGACGAAATACGATAATTATGCAATTGTCGTTGATACAAAGACGGCTATGTAGCTGGCTAAGAAGAAGTTGCTAAGATTAGACAAATCAAACCGTTGTACTATAACGAAATGTAATGAAAAGTTATAAAAAGTTATACTACCTGCGGACCGAAGTGTAGATGCGGCCGCTCGCTCCAACCGGAATCTAGATGTATATTGCCACCTCGTTGGTGCAACCTTAGGAAGACGACACTTGCAGATTTCATCCAGCAGTTGCGTGCGCTTAGAGGATCGTGAGAAAAATGCTGCAAGGCCATTGAGGTTGGCAAAGAAGACCTTGCATTCTTTAAGCTTTGAGGCTCCTTGAGTCAGTACTAAATTTAGTCGATGTGCATAACAGTGAATGAATAAGGCCATCGGTGCCCTCTCCTTAACTTTAGCCTGCACCCCATTGAGTCCAGATGCCATGACTGCCGCGCCATCAAAACACTGTGCCACAACTTTATCCAGACTACATTCATTTTCCTCCAAGAAACGGAAAATAAGAGCGGCAATGTCATCAGCTCGCTTGCCGCTTGTCACATCTTCAAATCGGATAAATCGCTCCTTGACTCCTGTGTCCGTCACATAACGCAGGACGAGTGAGAGCTGTGCTGCATTTCCCACATCTGTTGTCTCGTCCACCATAACAGCAACAAAGGGAGCTTTTTTAATCTCTTCTCCCATCACTTCAGCAATAGCTTAAATTAGGTCATTTTGTATTTTGCCTGACGTCCCAATGAACACTTTGTTAGTGGACAGGTGGTATTGTAAATCTGTGTTGCTTTCAGAAAGAAAAGAAAGAAGCTCCACGTAGTTCCCTTTGTTTGTGGAGTCAGCACTTTCATCATGTCTCCACTTTCATTCCTGTTTACCCAAAAACATGACACAATCAATGAGTCAGCTCCTTTTCATTGTGCAGCTCCGTTGCCCTGCGCGCTTGTTTGTTGAGCTGTAGATCCACTCGAGTGTCCCCAAAAGTTTTCAAAAGCACCATTGCTTGTAAGTGCCCAGCCGTACTTTGGTGTCTCGTTGCTGCCTTGCTTAGACAACTCAAGTTTGCAAAGCCAGTGTGGCTCCAAACACCAAATCGATGACTTGCAAATAATAGGCATTCCCAGCAGTACAGTTTGCAGTGCTTCTCGGAGCCTGTGATTCTTTGATAGCGCCCGTAGTTGGAACTTTGAAAGTGGCGAACGAACCCCTTTCCCACCTGTGACAGGCTTTGTAGCGTCGGCGTCGGGCGACCTCTCCTTACAATGTCTAACTTTTCTTGAAAAGTTTGTCTTGAGAATGGCGTTATAATTATATCCTCAACCAAATCGATATCTTCTCCTCCTTCCGCCATTGTGGGTTGAAAAAACAGCTTAGTAGTACGCAAATTAATTTGTTTATCAAATTCAGTTTCCTAGTTCTAAGGTTCTGCCTATATCTGCCCATAGGACCTGCCTCTCAATATTGGTAATCCAATCAAAAGACGAGCACGCACTACGCCTGCTAGCTGGCTCCTGTGTAACACTGGAGCCAGCCAGCAGACGTACAATAGCCAACTCTAAAGCTGATTGGTTGACACTAAAGTTTCATTTCCATTCACTTTAAGCTACAAGCGCCCGCAATGTTGATTCTGGAGGCCTGAGCGCAGATTTTAGACCCCTGGCAACACATGATGGCTGAATATGATTGGATAAAAGATCTAACATAAAGACCAGCCCTCCAAATCTCAACCTGGGGCTGGAAGCAGTGCAACCAAGAGGAAAGCTATGAAATTAAGAGTATAACTCTTACTCTGGGGAATAGTTTAATACATATTTGTGGGAAAATATATTTTTTTAAATATTTATATTCTGATGATGTTTAGGCCAGCAGAGAAGGCCTTGCTGGCCCTGACGGCCCACCACTGGGATATATTTAAGCAACATCTCAATACATCACTCAGGAAGTTAAAGCTTGGTCGCAAATGGGTCTTCCAAATGGACAATGACCCCAAGCATACTTCCAAAGTTGTAGCAAAATGGATTAAGGACAACAAAGTAAAATTATTGGAATGGCCATCACAAAGCCCTGACCTCCATCCTATAGAAAATTTGTGGGCAGAACTGAAAAAGTGGGTGCGAGCAAGGAGGCCGACAAACCTGACTCAGTTACACCAGCTCTGTCAGGAGGAATGGGCAAAAATTCACCCAGCTTATTGTGGGAAGCTTGTGGAAGGCAACCCGAAACGTTTGACACCAGTTAAACAATTTAAAGGCAATGCTACCAAATACTAATTGAGTGTATGTAAACTTCTGGCCCACTGGGAATGTGAAATAAATTATTCTCTCTCCATTATTCTGACATTTCACATTCTTAAAATAAAGTGGTGATCCTAACTGACCTAAGACAAGGAATTTTTACCAGGATTAAATGTCAGGAATTGTGAAAAACCGAGTTTAAATGTATTTGGCTATGTAAAATTCCTGACTTCAACTGTAGCACAAGTCAGTAGTCTAACTAGTCTATAACACAAATCGCAGTGGTGTAACTAGTAATAGCACGTCACAGTGGTCTAATTAGTATATAGTACAAGTCACATTTGTCTAACTAGTAATAGCACAAAAAGCTTATTTCTCTCAAATGTTGTGCACAAACTTGTTTACAACCTTGTTAGTGAGCATTTCTCCTTTGCCAAGATAATCCATCCACCTGACAGGTGTTGGATATCAAGAAGCTGATTAAACAGCATTGTTCTACACGGACAAGTTCTGGCCTGGTTTAAATCTTATCTGTCGGAAAGATATCAGTTTGTCTCTGTGAATGGTTTGTCCTCTGACAAATCAACTGTATATTTCAGTGTTGCTCAAGGTTCCGTTTTAGGACCACTATTGTTTTCACTATATATTTTACCTCTTGGGGATGTCATTTGAAAACATAATGTTAACTTTCACTGCTATGCGGATGACACACAGCTGTACATTTGAATGAAACATGGTGAAGCCCCAAAATTGCCCTCGCTAGAAGCATGTGTTTCAGACATAAGGAAGTGGATGGCTGCAAACTTTCTACTTTTAAACTCGGACAAAACAGAGATGCTTGTTCTAGGTCCCAAGAAACAAAGAGATCTTCTGTTGAATCTGACAATTAATCTTAATGGTTGTACAGTCGTCTCAAATAAAACTGTGAAGGACCTCGGCGTTACTCTGGACCCTGATCTCTCCGTTGAAGAACATATCAAGACCATTTCAAGGACAGCTTTTCTCCATCTACGTAACATTGCAAAAATCAGAAACTTTCTGTCCAAAAATGATGCAGAAAAAATAATCCATGCTTTTGACACTTCTAGGTTAGACTACTGCAATGCTCTACTTTCCGGCTAACCGGATAAGGCACTAAAGAAACTTCAGTTAGTGCAAAATACAGCTGCTAGAATCCTGACTAGAACCAAAAAATTTGATCATATTACTCCAGTGCTAGCCTCCCTATACTGGCTTCCCATTAAGGAAAGGGCTGATTTCAAGGTTTTACTGCTAACCTACAAAGCATTACATGGGCTTGCTCCTACCTATCTCTCTGATTTGGTCCTGCCGTACATACCTACACGTACGCTATGGTCACAAGACGCAGGCCTCCTAATTGTCACTAGAATTTCTAAGCAAACAGCTGGAGGCAGGGCTTTCTCCTATAGAGCTCCATTTTTATGGAACGGTCTGCCTACCCATGTCAGAGACGCAAACTCGGTCTCAACCTTTAAGTCTTTACTGAAGACTCATCTCTTCAGTGGGTCATATGATTGAGTGTAGTGTGGCCCAGGAGTGGGAAGGTGAACGGATAGGCTCTGGAGCAACGAACCGCCCTGGCTGTCTCTGCCTGGCCAGTTCCCCTCTTTCCACTGGGATTCTCTGCCTCTAACCCTATTACAGGGGCTGAGTCACTGGCTTACTGGGGCTCTCTCATACCGTCCCTGGGAGTGGTGCGTCACCTGAGTGGGTTGAGTCACTGATGTGATCATCCTGTCTGGGTTGGCGCCCCCCCCCCCCCCTTGGGTCGTGCCGTGGCAGAGATCTTTGTGGGCTATACTCAGCCTTGTCTCAGGATGGTAAGTTGGTGGTTGAAGATATTAATCTCGAGTGGTGTGGGGGCTGTGCTTCGGCAAAGTGCATGGGGTTATATCCTTCCTGTTTGGCCCTGACCACGGGTGTCCTCGGATGGGGCCACAGTGTCTCCTGACCCCTCCTGTCTCAGCCTCCAGTATTTATGCTGCAGTAGTTTATGTGTTGGGGGCTCGGGTCAGTTTGTTATATCTGGAGTACTTCTCCTGTCCTATTTGGTGTCCTGTGTGAATTTAAGTGTGCTCTCTCTAATTCTCTCTTTCTCTCGGAGGACCTGAGCCCTAGGACCAAGCCTCAGGACTACCTGACATGATGACTCCTTGCTGTCCCCAGTCCACCTGGCCGTGCTGCTGCTCCAGTTTCAACTGTTCTGCCTTATTATTATTGGACCATGCTGGTCATTTATGAACATTTGAACATCTTGGCCATATTCTGTTATAATCTCCACAGCCAGAAGAGGACTGGCCACCCCACATAGCCTGGTTCCTCTCTAGGTTTCTTCCTAGGTTTTGGCCTTTCTAGGGAGTTTTTCCTAGCCACCGTGCTTCTACACCTGCATTGCTTGCTGTTTGGGGTTTTAGACTGGGTTTCTGTACAGCATTTTGAGATATCAGCTGATGTACGAAGGGCTATATAAATACATTTGATTTGATTTGATGATGATGACCATTACACAGATGCACATTGTGATGTGGTCAATAAAAGGCCACTCAAAAATGTGCAGTTTTGTTACACAGCACAATGTCACAGTTAAATTAAATCAAAGTGTATTTGTCACGAGCGCTGAATGCAACAGGTAGACCTTACAGTGAACTGCTTACTTACAGGCTCTAACCAATAGTGCAAAAAAGTATTAGGTGAACAATAGATAGGTAAAGAAATAAAACAACGGTAAAAAGACAGGCTATATACAGTAGCGAGGCTATAGAAGTAGCAAGGCTACATACAGACACCGGTTAGTCAGGCTGATTGAGGTAGTATGTACATGCAGATATGGTTAAAGTGACTATGCATATATGATGAAAGAGAGTAGCAGTAGCTTAAATAGGGGTTGGCGGGTGGTGGTGGGACACAATGTAGATAGCCTGGTTAGCCAATGTGCGGGAGCACTGGTTGGTCGGCCCAATTGAGGTAGTATGTACATGAATGTATAGTTAAAGTGACTATGCACATATGATAAACAGAGAGTAGCAGCAGCGGTTGGGGGGGGCACACAATGCAAATAGTTTAATAGTTTGGGTAGCCATTTGATTACCTGTTCAGGAGTCTGAGAGAACAGTCTATGACTGGGGTGACTGGGGTGGCTGGGTCTTTGACAATTTTTAGGGCCTTCCTATGACACCGTCTGGTGTAGAGGTCCTGGATGGCAGGCAGCTTAGCCCCAGTGATATACTGGGCCGTACGTACTACCCTCTGTAGTGCCTTGCGGTCAGAGGCCGAGCAGATGCCGTACCAGACAGTGATGCAACCAGTCAGGATGCTTTCGATGGTGCAGCAAGGAGATGTGTCACATTGCATGAGGAAAATGGTCAGCTCAGACACTGACTGGTTTTCTGATCCACGTCACTACCTTTTTTAAGGTATCTGTGACCAACATATGTATATCTGTATTCCCAGTCATGTGAAATCCATAGAAATCCATAGCCTAATGAATTTGTTTCAATTGACTGATTTCCTTATATGAACTGTAACTCAGTAAAATCTTTGACATTGTTGCATGTTGCGTTTATATTTTTGTTCAGTGTAGTAATAGCACAAGCCACAGTGGTCTAACTAGTATATAGCACAAGCCAGATTGGTTTCCATTATACTTCACAGTGCCCATGTCAAATGTGTCCCAAATACCATCTTTAACCCCTTAACAGAATCTGCCAAATGTGTCTCTCCCATACTGTGCAGACACCACGAGTGCACCCAATTTTAAACGGAGCATGTTGTTGCCAAGAGAAACGTGATTCCGACACAGCATTTTCTAATTTTGTCTCTGAGTGTTATCAACCCCTCCTGTTTTCAGTTCAACTAACTTGACAAGCAGACACAGACTGTACTCTATATTTGCCCACAAATCTCATATGAAGTGTCTCTTCGTAGCATTTTTGACCTGTTAACTTTCTAAGTGTTGACCTTAAAGCGAGGACAACTTACCAAGTACTGAAAATGTAAATAAATGGTGAAATGTTAATGTAGATGTTTGGACAGTGCAACCCAAGAGGACCAGCCATCAGCACATTTTTTTGACGTGATTAGTCTCCCTCGTTCTCTTTCTCCTACAGTCTCTTCTCTCTGTCCATCTCTGTCTACTCCTCCCCCTCCTCACCAATGGAGCCCAGTTTCTCTGTCCTTTCTCCTCATTCTATTTCATGCCTCGTCCTCCTCTCTCTCAGCAATCATCCATCACCACAGATCTCTCCCCTAAATGCCCTTCCACCCTCTAGCCTCTGCAGGCAGGCAGACCTGACTGTCGCTCGTCTCCAGCACTAACAGACAGACACACTCCTGTCCTCTCCTCTGTGACTCATCACGTCATCTAGCACCATTTGTCATTCAGAGGACATCCAAGACTGCCTCATGTTGAGACGTAGGTGGACAATACAGAAACACAAAATAACTATATGTTACAATACAATCAGCACGACAACACCTTTTCCCCCCCAGGGGACTGAAAAGATTTGGTATGGGTCCCCATATCCTTAAAACTGTATACAGCTGCACCATCAAGAGCATCATCACCAGTTGCATGGCAACTGCTCGGCACCTGAACGTAAGGCGCTACATCACTGGAGCCAAGCTTTCTGCCATCCAGGACCTATATACTAGGCGGTGTCAGAGGAAAGCCCAAAACATTGTGAAAGACTCCAGTCACCCAAGTCATAGACTGTTCTCTCTGCTACTGCACGGGAAGCGGTACTGGAGCGCCAAGTCTAGGACCAAAAGGCTCCTTAACAGCTTATACCCCCAAGCCATAAGACTGCTGAACAATTAATCAAATGGCCACCCGGACTATTTACATTGACCCCCTCCCCTTTGTTTTTACACTGCTGCTACTCGCTGTTAATTAGCTATGTAGTCACTTTACCTGTACGTACATGTAGAAATGACCTCGACTAACCTGTACCCCAGCACATGGGCGGCAGGTAGCCTAGTGGTTAGAGCATTGGGCCACTAAGGTTGTTATGTTGTTCTGCCCCTGAACAAGGCAGTTAACCCACTGTTCCCCAGTAGGCTGGCATTGTAAATAAGAATTTGTTCTTAACTGACTTGCACTAGTTAAATAAAAAGAACATTTAAATTGACTTGGTACCCCCTATATACAGCCTCTTTATTGTCTTAATTTACATTTTATTTAGTAAATATTTTCTTAATTCTTTCTTGAACTGCATTGTTGGTTAAGGGCTTGTAAGTAAGCATTTCACGGTAAGGTCTACTACACCTGTTGTATTCGGCGCATGTGACAAATACAATACAACTTGATTTGATTTAATTATGTCATGCCACTTGTCAAAAGATTTTATGAAAATTCACAACAACTCGTAACTAATGGATCTGCAATATCATGATGCACGCAGTGGGGTTTAATCCTACGGTGATGGAGTATTTTAGCATGGCTATCCAACAAACTAAATGAAATCACTGTATATGACACACTGTTGAATCATCCTTATAAACTGCAACTGAAAGTGACAGTTTCCAATCATGATCATAATAAAGGCCCAAGATCAAGTTTAATGGATATTTATTATTTACAAAACACTGAATATGTACCACAAAGAAATGGAAATAAATGAAGATCTCAACAAACCCTATAGCTGAAGAGACTGCTATGTATTGAAGTTCCGAGTGGTCTCTTGGTGCTTTTTCACTATACTTTCAGAGTGAGGCATAAACTTTGAGTTAGCCGTGGCCCTGGTGGACCCCCACACTCAAAGAGCATCAGGGCTATAGCTAACAGCTCAGGGTTCTCCTCTCCCCAGTTGGAATCACTGTGCAGTGACTCCCTGTACACAGCCTCAGAGCCACCCTCCCTCCACCTCTCTTAATGTTGGATCTGGTTGGACGGGAAGGGATGATGTAATGGTGGAGACAGTTGAGGGGGTTCCATCCCCATCCCAGCTACATCTTCCCACAACCCACCACATCACCCTGTTGCATGAGAATGTTCCTGCAATGCTGGAAATGTAAATGTGCATTTGAGGTTTAAAAATGCTTCTGAAGTTTGTAATTTCCCCTTTGACATTTCAGACTTGATTTTCCCTGACCCCCAAAAATGTATCAACCCTTACAAAAATGTTAATTAATTATAATTCACATAATAATTCACATTTCCTGTTGCTGCTGGATTATTTTCCTACTGTAGCAAACTGGTTCAAATTAAGATCCTACATCTGTAAAGAGAGAAACGTAAAACACAAGGATACACAAAGACACTTGCACGCATTTACAGTACAAACATGTGCATCTGGAAGCACAGTTGTGAAAATGTACTGTATGTATACAGTCAAATGAAACACACAACACACAAAATATATGCCAACACATGTTCACAGACGAGCAGTAGGAATCACACCTCCATTACCACCCAGGTAAAAATGTAAAGTATGGTAAATAAGGTGTAACTAGCACCACAGCTTGGTGCATCATATAGCACTTATCAAAGATGTAGAGGGGGAAAAGGGCTATAGGTGCAGAACTGCCACTTCAGGTGTGAGACCTGTAATTAGTGACATCTCACTCAGAACTGGATTTGATCACTCTGCAATTAAAAACTGGCCATTTCCCCTACTAATAATAAGTCTGACACACACAGTGCTGTATGAAGCAGGAGAATGAGAAATGAGTGTGGTATAAAGAGGAAATACGAGAACAAGCTTCCACATCCAAACTGTCATCTTAGTGTCACCTGAGCACATTCCACAGTATTATGCTATTAGTTTATAAGTGAAGCCTAAAGGAGCACCTCCAAGCATGGGAGTCATGTTTATGGGGACTGAGGCTCCTCTTGGTCTGAGTATGAGTATCACTGTGAGTTAGGACAGACTGGGACAGTGTTCTCACAGTGGCTGGAGCGAGGACGGGGTGTTGGTCCTCCAGCTGCTACTGCTGACTCCCTGAGACCTGATCACTGCATTCCTCTTCTCATAGCCTCCCTGGCTGGCAGTCTGGCTGCTACACAGGACATGTGACCACATTGCAAGATTACACAGATTAAAGCCAAGAAAAAAAACACAAAACCCCACACAAGACAGAGAGAGTAAGAGAGAGAGAGACAGAGAGAAAGACAGAGAGAGAGGAGGAAGAGAGAGTGAGAGAGAGAGGAGAGAGAGGAAGACAGAGAGAGAGGAAGGAAGGCAGACAGAGAGAGGAAGAGAGAGAGAGAGGAAAAGA